>NC_090440.1:1791061128-1791372892 GCF_031143425.1 Pleurodeles waltl | reverse complement strand
TTGAGCCAGATCTCTGCTTCAGGGTCTGCCACTCTAACCATTGAGCCACACTTCTCCACTTGTATGAGATCACAGTTCCTTCCTAACATCTCCAACATGGTTCAGGAGGGTCTCATGAAACTTCATTTAATAAAGGAAAGAGTGGCTTTGTCAGTTCTCCGCTCTGCTGTTGTATTTTAATATCTATGAACCTAAAGCAGTTTATTAAAATCAAAATGGGATCAGCAGTGAGAGCAGATTATAGAAGGTGTGCAGCGCTTTAAATATGAATTGAAATCCAAGCTTCAAAATTGCTTGCTGTTTGTGTTTTTTAATCTGTAACACTAAACAACAACGCAAATCTGCTATTATAAATAATAGGTATGAAAATAATCCAGTTTATGGTGCTCAGTGGGATTTCGCAGTATAACAAATGTCGGATGGAGATTGTGGCCTTGCCGTTCTTCAGAATCACTCGAGTAAATCTTAGCTGAGCAGGAGAGCAGTTTATTATTGGATATAGTAGACCAATAACACATATTAAACGATGTAAACTGTTTAGTAACAGTTTGCAGCACATTCAGTCATGTATTAATGAATCGGCCCCGGCAAAGCGCTCATTTCCGTCTACAAGGAAGACAGAGAATTTAACAGTCACTACGTCCAGAGCCGACACAGAAAAACATGTCCTAATCCCATGAGCCCTTCTGGGTGAGCATTTCTTGCCGCACATGAGGTGGGCGCACAACCTTTCCTTCCACTGCTTCGGGCCCGGGAAGAGTGTCTATAGTGCCCCATTGGAGAGGAGCGGGTGAAGGGGAGGGGCGTGATATGAGGGGGAGATGGGGAAGAGGAGAGAATAGGGGAGGTTAAAAAGGAGCGAGAAAAGCGAGAGATGGACGAGAGGAGAGAGCAAGGAAAAGAGGGACAGCCTGAGTGTAGGACGCCGGCGTAGAGAGAAGAGATGGAAGGGGGAAAGGAGGGAGGGAGGAGAGGGGCGGGACCGAGAGCAACAACGGGAGCTTTCAGCTGCCAGTTTTCAACCAACTAGTCTGTCAATCATTCTATTTAATGCACATTATATGTGTGTGGATGTATTTGGGTTTATGTGTTGGTATTGCACCTTCTGCGAGGATCTCTGTGCAGTCCACCGGGAAAAACGTGTTTTTTTCTCACTGTACAGATCAGATTAAGCACTTGGCAAGCCAAAGGGCCTTGTCCCTGAAACTCCTGGTTTTGATACTACTTTTTGTTTTATCTTAGATGGACACAGCGAATGTGCACACCCCCACAGAGGCCATCTTTAAACAGACTTTGTACCAATAAAGTAAAATGCATTTAAAAATGGCTGCTAAGGATAAACCAGCATCCATCCACGGCTACCATCTTTAAAGCAATTTGTTTTATTTTCATAACTGCAATGAAAACAAGTTCACTGTGAGTGTATCCACAGGTACCATCTTTCACTATAGCTTGGTTTACTTTGTAAATATCCCATTCAAAATGACCACCAAGACTCAGTACGCATACACAATGGCTATATTAAAAGCCTTTTAAATATTACCTCTGCTTATGCCATCTTGTTCTGAGTCCAAATACACATCTGCTTGACAAATGAGAAATTCATGATTAAGTATTATAATCTGCTATTTTCAAGTCTGTTACAGTACAGTTACCGAGTTGGAAGATCACTGTCCTCCGTCTTAAAAAAATATGTTTTTAAAAAAAAAAAATTAGATTATTATTATTATTTTTTAATCTTGAAAAGGCCTTTCAGCTACTGCTATCAGACCACTATCTGCTAGTAGCAGTAAATCTCACCCCACGTGGGCACTGATGTGGGCAGCCATCTCTGAATGGATTAAAAAAATGCTCAATGATGGCCGTTTATGCATGAGCATGCATGTGCATGAGCATGCATGTGCATGCATGCCTTGCATGGATTTTTTTTACACCTTATTGTATTGTGTTGAATGTAATGCAGGGTTTGTACTGTACTTACTACCCCTATATGGGGCACTGGTGTACTTGCCTACATGACCAGAAAACTACACCATGTAGGGTGTGTGGCGGGAAGAGTGGTGCTTTTTTTTTCCTATGTGCAAATTGTTTCCTTGTCATGCACAATGACCATAAAGGTGCTATTATCGTGTTATCGAGCACTTATCAGTATAGTGCATGAACACAAATGAGAGAGAGATGTTCAGTTTATGGTTTTTAGTAGCCATACATCTTTGAGCACCTATGTTGGCCCCTTTATCGTATGTTTTATGATCATAGTCTACTTAGGTGGTTACTGCACTAGGTTCTCCAACCTGATATTTTGTTTATAGATTTTTGCTCCTGAGCAGGCATTATTAGAGAGAGAATTGGTGAAGGAGATCTACTGGGAGGGGTATTGTTATTACCACACTATTTGAATGTCACTGTGAGATGTAAAGAAGTGGTGAGAGTGTGTAGCTAGCTGGGACCTGCAGGGGTAGAAGAGATTAGAGTCCTACGGTTGTGACAGAACCCTTCGGATATGGCATGCCTGTTCAGTTAAGGATAGACGATTTATTGGCTGGTACAGTGCTGATGATGGATAAGACCCATAGCATGTATGTCTTATGTTAGTGTCATATGATTTATGCTATTGTTGACTGCTGACCTCTGAGCATTATGGTATAAGTGTGGGCCAAAGGGGTTATTTTCTGAATTGACATTGTTATATAATAATCGGTATTATATAACAATGTCAATTCAGAAAATAACCCCTAACGATAAGATAGGCCTTCTTAGCTTACCTGGACATAGAAAGTAGTCTGCCCGCTGCATTGTTTCATATCTGGGGGCTGTAAACTGTAGATTGAACTTGAAGCTGCAATTATCTTTCTGAGTTCAACTTCAAGGTTGTGGGATGATGACCACAAAGGTAGTTGTCTTGAAAACAACTATGTTTTCAACTGTCAAGTGTGTGTGTTCCTGTATTTTTCAAATCTTGACTGGTAGGGAGGTACTGACAAAGCAGTCCAACCTATGCATTTCGTATGGTGAGATGGTGTGATAATTTGTGGTGCAAACCTGGAGTGTAGTGCCCTGTTTTGTTTGTATTGCTTGAATTCATTTTGGAAGGTATAGTTGGACTTTTCTTTCGGAGTCTCTGAACAATGCAGAGTGCCTTGAACATTGCTCTCCTAGCTATAGATAGCCAGAATGCAGGACTAGAGGCACGTATTCTCCTGGGTGATGGTAGACAAGCAGTCTTAGGGAGGTATTTTGGATTAGTTGTATTTTGTGTATGATGAATCTGGGTGCGCCAACGTATAGGCTGTTTGTAGGAAGTTGGCTCTGTATATACTATCTCAAAGTGAGAGATAGTGTGCACAGAGTCCAAGGGTTGCCTTAGAGGTTGATAGTGACAAAATTAGATAATACTAAGGCTCTATTTTGTGGTAGTGTGGTCGAGCAGTAGGCTGATCAGAGGGTATTGTTAAGCATTTGTTGTACACACAAGCAACAAATGAGAACACACACTCAAAGACTTAACTCCGGAGCAATAGGTTTTTATATAGAAAAATATTATTTTCTTAATTTATTTTAGAACCATGAGATTCAGAATTTAAGTAAGTACATACATTGTAAGGTAATTGGCAGAGGTAGATATGGAACTTTGAATTAAAACAGTAATGTACCCAGTTTTGGAAAAAAAATGGCAATAAGCTATTTTAAAAGTGGACACTGCAGAAATCAACAGTTCCTGGGGGAGGTAAGTACAAGTTAGTTTATCAGGTAAGTAAAGCACTTACAAGTTCAGTCTCTGAGGCATAGGCAGCCCACCGTTGGGGGATTCAAGTCAACCCCAAACACCCAGCACCAGCAACACAGGACCAGTCAGGTGCAGAGGTCAAAGTAGGGCACAAATAACATAGGTGCCTATGAAGACTAGGGGTGCTCCGGTTCCAGTCTGCTACCAGGTAAGTACCTGCGTCCTCAGGGAGCAGACCAGGGGAGTTTTGTAGAGCACTGGGGGGGTCACAGACAGGCATACAAAATACACCCTCATCGGCACAGGGCGGCCGGGTGCAGTGTGTGAAGTAGGTGTCGGGTTTTAGGTTGAAATCAATGGAGAGACCCGTGGGTCACTCTGGCGATGCAGGCAGGGCACGGGGGGGCTTCTCAGGCCAGCCACCAACTGGACAACGATGAGGGCCACCTGCTGGTCACTTCTGCACTGGTAGTTGGTTTCTCTCAGGTCTTGGGGCTGCGGGTGCAGTGCTTCTTCCAGGCATCGGGTTCTTTGTTACCAGGCAGTCGCAGTCAGGGGGAGCCTCTGGATTCTCTCTACAGGCGTCGCTGTGGGGGTGCATGGAGGTCATCTCAGGGTGTCCACGTCGTTGGAGTCACCTGGGGATCCTCTCTGCAGTGTTGGTTCTTTTGGACACGAGCTGGGGGCGTCGGGTGCAGAGTGTTGGGGACTCATGCTTCGGGAGTGAGGATGGAGTCCCCTTAAAGTTGGTTGTTTATTTGTTGCTTGGACAGAGCTGCTGTCCACAGGAGTTTCTTGGTCCTTTGGGTGCAGGGCAGTCCTCTAAGTCGGCAGAGGTCGCTGGTCCCTCTGGATGCATCGCTGTTGCAGGTTCTTTGAGTCTGGAGACAGACCAGTAGGGCTGGGGCCAAGTCAGTTGTCATCTCTGTGGGGGCTTTCACGTCAGCAGTCCTTCTTCCTGTTTCAGGTCATCAGGAATCTGGTTTCCTGGGTTCAGGGACGCCCCTAAATACTCAATTTAGGGGGGTGTTTAGGGCTGGAGGGCACAATGGTTACTGTCCCTGTGGGGAGGGGGGCACATCCCTAATCCTATTGGGGGGAATCCTCCAAATCAAGATGGAGTATTTCGTAACGCAGGAGTCACCTCAGCTCAGGACACCTTAGGGGCTGTCCTGGCTGGAGGGTGACTCCTCCTTGTTTTTCTCATTATCTCCTCCGGACTTACAGCCAAAAGTGGGGTCTGTGTCCGGGGGGCGGGCATCTCCACTATCTGGAGTGCCCTGGGGTGCTGTAACACCAGGCTTGAGCCTTTGTGGCTCACCGCCAGGTGTTACAGTTCCTGCAGGGGGAGGTGTGAAGCACCTCCACCCAGTATAGGCTTTGTTCCTGGCCACAGAGTGCACAAAGGCACTCACCCCATATGGCCAGAAACCTGTCTGGATGTGGCAGGCTGGCAGAAACTGGTCAGCCTAGCACTAGTAGTTGGGCTGGTATGCAGGGGGCATCCCTAAGATGCCCTCTGTGTGCATTACTCCATAAATACCACACTGGCATCAGTGTGGATTTATTGTGCTGAGAAGTTTGATACCAAACCTCCCAGTATTCAGTGTAGCCATTATTGAACTGTGGAGTTCGTATTTGACAAACTCCCAGACTATATACTCTTTATGGCTACCCTGCACGTACAATGTCTAAGATTTGGCTTAGACACTGTAGGGGCATAGTGCTTATGTAACTATGCCCTCACCTGTGGTATAGTGCACCCTGCCTTAGGGCTGTAAGGCCTGCTAGAGGGTGTCTTACCTATGCCACAGACAGTGGGTTTTGAGCATGGCACTCTGAGGGGAGTGCCATGTCGACTTAGTATTTTTCTCCCCACCAGCACACACAAGCTGTGAGGCGGTGTGCATGTGCTGAGTGAAAGGTCCCCAGTGTGGCATAATCCATTCTGCAGCCCTTAGAGACCTTCCCTGGCCACAGGGTCCTTGGTACCAGGTGTACCATTTACAAGGGACTTATCTGTGTGCCAGGGCTGTGCCAATTGTGGAGACAAAGGTATAGTTTAGGGAAGAACACTGGTGCTGGGACCTGGTTAGCAGGATCCCAGCACACTTTCAATCATAACTAGAATCAACAAAAGGCAAAAAGTTAGGGGATAACCATGCCAACAGTGGCATTTTCCTACACAGTTGGCATTGTGAAGCTTGAAAATTACAAGAGTGAAGGTGGCTTTTATGTTTTTTTGCTGATGTCCAAGTTATGGGAAGATGCAATGCAATGTTTCATTGTATAGAAGTAGGGGTGAATGGAGCTCACATAGTTCTACTCCACGGAATTCCGCAGGGTTAGCTAAAAACTCAGTTAAATTCTGCGGAGTTCTGCGTGTGGCAGAATGCCACCTGCACTACTACCCTGGCCCAAATGCGCCCAATCTCGGAAGTGCTAAGCAGGGTTGGGCCTGGTTAGTAGTATTAATTAGGCCACACCCTGCTTAGCACTTCCGAGATCTGGTACATTCAGGCCAGGGTGTTATGCCATAGGCAGTGAAAGCTGCCATTTCAGGCCTTTTGTGCTGACACAGCATACCAGCCTGGACCTGGAGGCTGCTGCTCTAAACCACACCTGCACACTTTCCTTCACCAACTTCCCTCCTTCACAAACTTACTACGGAGGGCCAAGCACATTCCATCTTGCACCAGCCTTGCAATCGCTTCCTCTGCACTTACACTCAGCCTCAGACCACCCTTTCTTTAGGGCCCAGCACTAGCAGCAGCAAACCAGCTCACCACCAGCAGCCTGGTATTTTAACAAAATACCTAGCCTTGGTTGTCACTGGGCTCTAAGACATTCTCTCAGGCCACACACATCCATATCTGGTGGGGGCCACTGGACTAACACTCAGCAGCTGATGCTCCCCCAGTCCCCAGCTCTCCCTGCTGGCCTCAGCACTGTACCCCATAACACCACTTCCTTTCCCAGGAACTCTGGGGAGACAAGTTATTTTCAAGTGGAGCTCTGACTGCAAGTTTCCTTTTTTCCAAGCACAGACCCCCTCATATGCAAATCCTGTCCATGCCTTGTGCAGGCCCCCGTGTGCACACATAGAAGAGAAATCAAACCGAGGGTCTGACCTCATACTGTCTGGGTCCAGGGTCCCCATTGCCAGCTGCCTGGCTCTCTGCCTTCCTCGGCCCCCTGCTCTGGGGCTGCTAAGGACAGTGAAAGGAGGGAGGCCTGGATCCGAAGCTGGCACCAATGCAGCCCCTCAGCAGCAGCTTGCAGCAGCTCGATGCCACCGACCGGCAGAAAGCAAAGCCTTATCTAGGAGTCTCCTTTCCTGTCATAGGGCAAATGTTGTCTTAATTTTGGGCCCAGTGTAAAGTGCAGCCTAGTGACCCCACACAGTGTAAGCACAGTGCACACGCCGGTGAGCTCCGCTCTGCTGCCAGGCTAGCGGAGTTTTGGGCTGAACTCTGCACTCCAAGTGGAGTGCCAGAAACTCGGTTAACTCCACCAGCGGAGCGGAGCTCACCATCCACTCCTATGTAGAAGGCACTCTTGGTGATGCTGTTGTCATGTGGTATAAACAACAGGTCTGAATCAGTGGTTAGCTCTAGGCTTCTGACGTCTCAATGTAATTGGAGAGACTTTGAGGTTCGTATTGCCATTGTCCACAGGTCATATTTTTTTCATACTGAGCTTTCTGTACTTAATCATCATGGATGCACTCATCAAGTTTTGAGCTGTAGATGTTCTCTGGCCATCCAATTTTTAACTATTTGCATGTAATCTGCATAGGTGTAACAGGTGAGGATAAATGATTTTATCAAGGTTGGTTAGGGTGTTATGTAGATGTTAAATAATAGAGGGTTTATGATGGACATCGGGGAGACATCTACAATATTTACAAGGTAGCACAAACTCGGTTGGCATGACCTTGTAAACCCTTTGCGCCACATCATGCATAATATATGCATGATGTAAGCAAAGCAGGCATTCCCTCATTAGAGGGTTACTAAATGTGCAATGGAATCTATAAGATTCCCATTGCGCCATTTCTAGCATCATTTTTAACACCTGCTTAAAGCCTCTTAACACTATAATGGATTAGGATAATTTTTTTTATGTTAATCCAGTATAGCGTTACAGTAGCATCAACAAAAGGACGCTATTGCTCCTAACTTGTGCCATGGTGCACTGTATTGTAAATACTGCGCTACCATGGTGCCGTTAGGGGACTCAAGAGGGCAGCAAGAAGAGTGGCGCATCACTAGTGAAACGCCACTTTCTTATAAATATGGCCCAATATGTTTAAAGATTTTTCGAAGTGCCAGGTCTGAAGGTCAACCCGATGGTCTGCTCGCAATGATAATGTTGAGAAAATCTTTTTCTGAGAGGTAATTGAACGTGTCTCGTGGTGGAAGATTGCTTTGGTGTCTTTCTATGTTGGTTGAGTCAGGTTGGGGGATAGTGTTCTGTGTGTTTTTTTTTTTTAATGCAATTTGTTACCTTTCTCATTTTTTAGATCAATTCGATAGAGATTTTGTCACAGAAGTCTACAAAACGTATTTTAAGACGGTGTCCTGCACCTGCATGTGGACACATCAGCAGAAATTGTTGAATTTCAAGGTGACTGCCTGTGCATCAACATGCTTGTGCACCCACAGACTTCACCTTAGAATGTTATTAGTTATAGATTATACTTATTTTATAATTCTGGGTTCACTGGGGTGTTACTTTCTTAGAACAATAAACTATTAACGACATATAAAACAGGGCTCAGCATTGGCAAAGCCAAAAGCTCTGTAGTCATGGGAGATCTTTTGACTTCCTCAGTGTATGTTTACAAAATCCAGGAGGTCATCATTGCTATCAGTGGAATGAAGTGTTCTCATTCACTTCTGCCCACCACAATATACAGCATAGTGCAAAGGGTCAGCCTACTTGTGTTGCCCACCAAAGCGAATGGTAACAGTTTGCATGTGCTCAATTGACACTTTCTTTTAAAAAACGGTTTTCTTCAATCCCAGCAATGTCTTGTTTCTTTTTAACTAAATTTCCTTTTTTCTTGTATAATTTCTCTTATTTATGTTTTTTAGGCTTGCAAAGGCCAGGCCGCTGCTTGCACACTCGACTACAGCTAGGTGGCAGATGCATTCTGCATGGCCACTGAAGTGGCCAGCCATCTTTGGAGTTTCTCATTCTTTATTATTAAAATTAATATGGAAAAAACACTCAGCTGTGGCCACCTGTGTATTCGCATGCACCTCTATCTTGGAATGTCTTTTTTAATATTTTGTAAAAAAAACATTTTAAAAAGGCCAAAAAACATTTCTAAAAGGCCATCTGTGCATGCACGTGAAAGCAAGGGCAGTCATCTTGGAATTCCAAAGTGACCGCCTGTATCTCTGTATTGGCAAAACAGCCTGCTCCGTTGCTTAGTTCTTGTTAAAGATCATCAGTAGTTTACCCATTCAAGCTCGCCAATATGTTTCTTTCTTGGAACAGTATACGACCAATGAAACATAGCGCAGGGCACAACACTGGCAAAGCCAACATTTCTGCCGCCGCCACTACACATCTATCAGCTTTGCTAGTGTGTTTTTTATAGAGTTCAGGAAGTCGTCAATTTTACCAGCAGAACGAAGGGTTTTTCAGTTTTCGGAGATTAAAGAAGCGATAATCACTTTCCAAAAAGTGATAAATCATTGTAGCACCGACTGCGCATGGAAGTACAAAAAGGGCGGATGCATATCTTTACTGGAGGAGGAAAAGGAAGTCGGGGAATACAATGTGTTTGAATTTGCAATAGAAGCGAACACATCAGCCTAAGCAAAACATAGCATTAAAGAGTAGCTGATTTAACTCGGTAATACAATTACCAAATGAGTAAGCGAAAGATAATTATACATCAGTGCTAAGAGCTTTAGCTGCAACATGTAATTTGGGGGATTTCACGCACGTTAAACTGAGGGATGGGTAACCGGTATTACCAGCTACTTAAGACTTGGGTGTTATTGTTTTCCAAGGACAAACCCGCCAGATAACCTCCTGAGGCGTGTCCTGCAGGAATGCACGAAAGGCCTGACCACAAAGCAAAGTTCTAGGATGTGTGAAAGCGTGCAAAGTGTGAAAAATGTTTTAACTGCATTAGGCATTTCAGAAAAAAACAAGCTCTCGTAAGAGTAGGGGTGTGGTGGGGCGGGGTGCGAGGGAGAACACAGGCGGGCATTGTGATATACATCTGATAACGAACATCATCTTGCGTACTGCAGTAACGGATAAGACGATGGCCATGACTGTGCTAAAGTGCATGAGGCAAAAAAAGGCCTGTGGTAAAATTGTTGGAGACAGTTTTGCTTTATATGCCGTGAACGAATTAATTAAAAACGTTCCCTTATGTTACTCATCCTCAGCCCAGTTCACATTTTAAGACATCCGAAAGATAGCCAGGCTATGTACTGTCTTATCTCCAAAAAGGCAAACTCACCTGCCCACCTTAGGCTCAGACCACACTACATTTATTATAGGGCATGAAAAAATCACATCACCCAGCCTAACGAACTACCAAACCTAAAACAGAGGTACCTGGTCGCTTCATCAAAGCACAATAGAGGTGCATGGAGCTGTGATACATCAATGGCAAAGCTGTAGCTATGTCGACTAAGGACCCCCCTTCACTGAAACGTTTTCAGCGATACCATCTCTCTTTATCAAATCCCGGAGGCCATCCAGCCCAGCACTTGTATATCTGTGAGTGAAAATACAGATAATAGTTACCCCCCACTGAGTTTGCTCCGTGTCAGTCTGTGCGCAGTTCTGCATTTGAAGAATAAGCATATTTCCCAGTTCTTCTAGAGGATGGGGAATTCTCTTCGCTTTCCCAAAGGTGGCAAGCTATAAAAAGAATAAACGTGTTTTCACCCTTAGGTTGCATATACTCAGTTTGTGAACGGTGAGCTTCGTGTATACCATGACTTAAAGTTGTCTTCATGAGGTGCTTATATTCTTTCCCACAAACATTCAAATAGGTTATTTATATATAAAGATATACACACACACACATGAACACACACACACATATACATATATATATGTTCACTGGAAAAAACACAAATGTTAAAGTAATGTTAAAGTTAGATGAAATGCAACGTAACATTTTAAACTATAAATAACACCAAAATTCACCAGCTACAGCTAACCTAAGTAACTACAACTCATGCCCTAAGACAGTGGTTCCCAACCTTTTGACTCCTGAGGACCCCCAGTGAATCATTACTGGAAGCCGGGGACCCCCAGCAATTTGTACGATTTGATTTTCAAACATTAAAACAGTAATTTGCAAAAAATAAAACAAGTACACACCAAACAAATACTCAAATTACTAAAGATAAAATTCTTTTATATTGAAAAAATATGCAAAAATCAAAACATTTTATTGGGAAGGTTGGCGCTGCATCCCGGCAACTACCTTTTCAATGTTTGGTTTTATTTAGGAAAGGTGAATCCTCAGGTCAGATTCTACATTTCCGGAGCGATTTCTGTTTTCATTTTTTAGGTATGCAAGATCTGAGAAAGCTTTTTCACATAAATAAGTGAAGGGGAAAGGAAGTAAACCATAAGGGGCTCTCATCTCTCCCTAGCCTCTCTGTCACATGTACTTCATTTGTTTTATAGCACCTCTCATACTACTGTAGGGTGTCAGGGCACTTTACAGGGGACTACAAGGTGTAGGATTCACGTCATCCACACTGGTAGGCATTTTCTAAGAGTGCTTGGTCCGGAGAAGCACAAACTTAGGATTCAGAACACAGTTCAGTGATTAGAGATGGCGTCAGCACAGTGCTTAATTTATAAATAAAAACATGCTGGTGCCCAAAGCCCTCCTCTTAAACAAGTGGCTGCTGCAATTAAATGTGGGTACACGGAATACTGAGGCAGCATAATCCTAAACCATCTCGGGCCTCTTCAATCCATATAAAGCCACTCCCTGTCACTTCAGCTCACTCTAGCAGCTTTCTACTCTCTCCCTTTGTGAACCTTTCTTATTTTTCCCTACTTTCGTCTTTCCCATATGTGTCTTTTGCTCGCAGCAAATGCTTGAGGCAGAAGAATAAGCCCCGGCCCTCAAAAATAAGTGCCGGTGCTCAGTACCGGAAAGAACAAGCGCAAATTAAGCACTGCTTTAGCAATAAGAATGTATTTCTACACAAGCCAACCTTTTTTTAGCAGCATAAGGAAAATGAAAGACTAGGAAAAAAAAACTTTCGAATTTGTGCCATGCGGTTTGCATGCAGCTCTTTAATGGCAGTTCACAGCTCACTGTGCTAGATTATGATTATGAACTACATAGTAACAAAAGAATCTCTGTGACAAAAGCAGTAACCCACTGTGCCATGCACATAAAATACAGTTTTTTGCATGATACACATTCTTTCCAGCAGGCATATTAACCATCTGTGCTACCTTTGAGTCAAAACTGCCACTGCACAAAACTCCCATCTCTCTCCAGCAGATACATTAATCACTTGAGTTAACTTGATGCTTTTATTTTTGCAGTACAAGGAGTTTTGCAGTGCGCTTAAAACTGCTCAACAAAGGAAGTAATAATTATGAAAACACACATGCACGTGTTTGTCAGAGGCCCCAGCTGGAGAAGTGCCTTCCTCCCAGCCCAGGCCTGCGGACCCCCTGAGAATGTGTCATGGACCCCTGTGGGTCTGTGGACCACAGGTTGGGAACCACTGCCCTAAGATAACTGTAAAACACAACCCCACCATGCACAGTTTTTTAATTAATAATTTAAATGCAAATGTTGCAGTGATATTATCAATGATGTCATAGAAGATGTCATGAGTGATGTAAAAAGTTCATTGCGAAGGCGCAAGTTATAGTTACCTTAGGGCACAAGCAGCTGTGGCCGCTCATTTATTTGTCAGTTTGGGCTTTTGTTTCTTTATCTTGTTGTCCTACTCCCACGTAGGCCATCCACTGTTTTATTTTTTATAATAAGGGGGCCGTGAGGGGTGCTCCAGGGCACAGGGACCCCTGCTATCAGCCCCATAGCCCCAGGGAGTTGGCATTTTGTTTTCTACGGAGTGCCCTCATACGCAACCAGGGCACCCCAAGCCATTAGTTACTTTGGAGGGGAGGGGCATAGGGGTAGCCCCAGGGCTCAGTGCAGAGATTGTGCATAAAACCAACACTCTCCAGAGACCTAAGCCCTTTTAAGTGAGCAAACCTCTTCTATGCACAATCAGCACTGAGTGCACAAACTCTATATAGACCCCCCTCCCTCCAGAGTCCTAAGCCCCACTAAGGAGGCAATCCCCAAAAACCACAGTTTGTGCTAATTTCCGATTTTTTCTAAAGTGAGAAAGTATTACCATACCTAAGTATAACATCACTTTAACCCCCGTATTTCAGTGAATTTAAATATACATATTTATTTTCAGATGGATGGATGGACTGATGTACGGACAGACAGATTACACAGTGGCAGGCAACACATGAAAAAACATTTATTGATTTGCTTGAAACTTTGGTCTCCTGCTGCTGATTTTCACCACATTTGGCTCAAATTTAGCATGGCTAGCAGTTCTGTGCAGGGGAAGAAAAGTTAAGTAGAGATCAAAACATATGTGCTTCCAAATTTCAGCTTGCATAGGATATTTTGCTTGCTTCTACAGTCAAAACTACTGAACAGATTCACACCTCACTTTACATTTTTGCATGAAATTAAAACTTTATTCAGAAAATACACTGTTGTTAGTTTGATCTAAATCTATTCAGTCATTTGTGAGATAATAGCATTTGAAAACTGTGCTGTGTAGGGTTAAAAGGGTTGCACTTTTTTTTATATCTTGTCAGTTTGAAAACCATTTGTTGATTTGCTCATTTGGCACTGTTTGATAACAATGCATGAATTATGGCATACAGTATGTTGAGATTACTCTTGGTATTTTTAAATCCATGCAGATTCATGAAGTGGGCTGTTATAAGAGAGGCAAACAAGTGCTCATTTGCAAAACAACTTTGCCACTTTGTGATAAATCTTCACAAACTTTTGCAGTAGATTTAAAATAATAGTTTTCAATTGGTATCTCAAGTGTTATTTCAATGTATGGGGGGATGCAAATTAAAGGATCAATGACATAATATCAATGATACAACTAACAAATACATTAGAAAAATAATACTATTCCCAAAAACTTTACCTTTCTATACTTAACTAATAAAAACACAAATACTGATTACCAAAATACTGCATTATAATAATTTTATATAACTAAAATAAACTGAAACCACTCTCAAAAGTATACCATTAAATATACTAAATTACAATTGACATAAAAATATTTCTAACAAGTGATAAAATCAAAATTTGTACCACAAATAAGTAATTTTATATGCTTAAATAATACACGCAAAAGAACACTAAAACCCATAACTATGCACGGAATATTATGAAATACACACTAATTAGAGGCCACCATAAAATGCAATAACTGAAAAAAAATCGAACTAAATGAACACTAACTAATGAAAAGGACCATAAAGCAAAGTAGCTAATATAACTTTATAATCAGTTAAACTAGCTATATGAAAGGAACACAAACTTTGAACACTTACTACACCAAAACCTGAGAAAGCTGCTAAATATTGATAATCTGTTGGATTTTCTGCAGAAATATAAAAAACAAAAGTGGGAGATTACATAAAATTACATACAATTACCTTCTATAAAGTAAGTAAAACATTACATTAAACAAACATAAATATAACTGACTAAAAACATTAAATAATAAATAGCTAACCAAATACTCAATTTTTTATGTCATAAACTTTAGAAACTACAGAAAATGTACTACACCAACAACAAACTAAAAACCCACAAAGAAACTCCAGCAGGACTCGGAAAAAGGCACAAAAAAAAGGTAAAAGTAAGTAAATTGAAAACAGTTCTAAATATCAAGTCAGCCTTAAGTGCTAAAAATGTAAAAGTCACCCAGTCATTATTAGCCACCAACCAACAAATGTTTAAAATAAAAAATAAAAAAATAAAACATTTTCCTCAACTGAAAAAAGCCACCTTATAAGATCCTCAAAAGAAAACAGAAAGAAAAGGATTGCAATTACCATCAACACAAAATATAAGTATAAAATAGAAAACAATTGTCTTAATTTTGTATGAATGTTACAAATGCACATTAAATTATAAAAATTATTTAATTACATTGTTAAACTGTTTTCAGACATAGTGACGGAAAGAGCAAGGTAAATCACATCACAGAAATGGAACTGGGTACTGTCTCACATGAGCCACACTTACAGCCAAGAAAGTACAAGCTTTGGACATGTTCATTGGAAAGGTGCAAATTATTATTTTAATACTTGTTATTGGAGGACTAATACAAAAGATTATGTTTTATTAAGGCAAGAGGGCACAACCATCCTCCAAATGTCATCAAAGTCGAAGTCAGGCATGAACTCAAGATATAAGAGAGGCAAGCACTAGTTCCATAGAGCCCACTATTAAAATGCTAAAAGATATATGCTCCCTAGATTACCGTAATACATCACAGTCCAGCTACCAGCTATACCTACCTTAAAATGCTTAATAGCACAAAGTAAAAAAAAACAGCAGTGATACTCCTCTTGCCCCTAGAAGTAACCGATATATTTAAATTCCCAAACACTTAACCACCGCACTTAATTAGAACACTTCCTCCTACATGACAATCTTAACAATGAGAAACACATTCTTATATTTGCTACAGCAGATGACATACTAAGCCGATGTCATACATGGATGATGGATGCGACATTCAAAATGTGTCCCAAGCCATTCAATCAGATATACACCATATATTGTGAATATCAAAACAATAATACACAATTCTTATATGCCTTGCCACCTCATAAACAAAGTAGCGCTTACTACAAACTGCTAAACCAAATTAAAATGAACATAAAATACTACTGCCCACATAAAATAATAAATGACTTTGCACAAACCATGGTACAAACAATACCTAAATTACACCAACACACAGTGAACACAGCCACACAAGGTTGTTACTACCATTTTACGCAGGCCATCTGGAGACACCTTCAACAATCTGCAGCAAGTGTAGGATATTCAACATACAGCACATTTGCCCTTAAAATTAAAAAAATATTGCTCTAGCCTATATTACTGTAACAAAGGTACTACCCATTACAACTTGCATTTAGAATGTCAATTCTGGCAATAAAAGGAACACAACTGAGGGCCTGATTACAAGTTTGGCTGTCTTGTCACCGCCATCACGGCAGCATTGGAAACCCTGACCGCCGACTAGGCAGTCCGCCAGCCAAATTACGATGTTGGTGGTTTGCTGAACTAGAGACTGCCGGAGTCCTGCCGACACTGCCAACCATACCCCGACCACCTTGATGTTGGCTGGGGAAAAGTAGCTGTCACTGGGCGGTATAGGCAATGGTACTGCCATCCACATTACAATGTGCTTTACCGCTGAGCTGACTGTGGCAGGGCGACTGCCTGCTTCGAGATGGCAGAATCGTAGGAAATGGGGGGCTAGCACCCCCATTTCCCTCTTTTCCCTTCGTCTCCGGTGTGGGCCCCTTTGTTAGGAGCCCCCCTCAACAGCAGCAACTTCACCCCTGAAAAAAACACAAGAGATACAGGTAAGTACAATTAGCATTTTACTGCCATTGACTGGACTGGGCATATAAAGTATTTTTGCACATGTGTCATGCACATGTGTACCTTTTGGTCAGAACGCACACATCTGCATGGACACAAATGTAAAAATATACCTTGTTTTGCTGACCGCATCCCCTGCCAGTCCACCACCATCAGGAACAATACAGCGGGCAGGAGACTGTTGAGTCAGCAGTATTTTCGGAACTGCCATCTTTACGGTCCGACTGCCAAACTCGTAATTGGGCCCTAAGCCCTCTAATAGACTACTTTAAAGATTCTTGCATTGGCACACTACACCACTCTGGACACTGACACCAACCCAAATTCCAAATGCCATGGTATCAAAAAGTCACAACAAGCAACACAGAAGAAGGATGGCATAATACCTTTCAATTTACACAAGGGAAACCCCAGCCTACACTATACAAATTAATAGAAGCTCTGCAAAAGTGCAAAGCTACCAACAGCTAAGAATTAAGCAATCAGTAGCCCAAATTAAACCTAAAATTAGCAAACAAACCAATACAATTTATGACGTGCTACAATGTAAATTAAAACTCTTTATTTACAGCAAAGGAGTACATTACTTAGAATCCATAGCAAAACCCTGTTATAAAAATCAAACTATCTACCCTAAAACTAAGAAACCTTAACAAAGGTGCACACCAGCATAATTCAAATAATTAAACTCAATATTAAACAAATACTTTTTTATGCATCAGTTAAAACAGCATACAATTAAAATAGCAAATTATTTAAAACAACTGAGGGCCTAATTATGAGTTTGGTGGGCCACGAACTGACAAACTTGTGGTGGCGGTCAGACCGCTGGAATTCCTGGCCGAACTCAACACTGCCATTGCTGACCACGACTTTCACTGCCGCCAACCCGCTAAGATCTCTGATCCTGGCGGTGATGGTCAGACCGCCAAGGTTGCGGAAGTCCGACCGACACTGCAAGTACGTCAGTCCATGAACCACCATACTCGTATTCAGCCTCTAAGACTCAGCTATACTCATAAAAAAGTTTTGTGAACTAAGCTCAATATTTGTATTTTGAGAGAATAAATCCAGGTTACCGAATGTGAATAAGGGAAAGTTGAGGGAGAATGAATAATGATAATGTAATAAAGTGTAAAGGAGAGATATAAAAGTAAAGAAGCAGGCAGACTGCTCCAGTGTTTTTTTCAGAGTAAATTTACTGCAGATATCCCAGTCATTTATGTGGGCACTCTATACAGTAGAAAAGACCCACCAGAGTAGGAAAGCTATTAGAGTTTGATCTTGATAGAGCTCTCAGCCCTTGTTC
Source organism: Pleurodeles waltl (assembly GCF_031143425.1). Classification (NCBI taxonomy): domain Eukaryota; kingdom Metazoa; phylum Chordata; class Amphibia; order Caudata; family Salamandridae; genus Pleurodeles; species Pleurodeles waltl. The sequence goes on along the minus strand of NC_090440.1, from coordinate 1,791,355,147 downwards.
TTTTTTCTCCTCCTGCAATGGACCTTTTTAGGATGCTTGAGGGGTAAAGAAGAGTTTGAATCAATCTCACAATCCAATTTACAATGCGGCCCATTTGGGCACACTGAATACCAGAAGGCAATACATAATGTTCATAGCTTTATTACAAGTTAAGAGCCAAACAAATATAAATGAACCCCAAAAACATACTATGCAAGTACAAAATCATCAAAGGTGAATTAAAGAGTCAAATGAAATTAAATCGCATAAGGCATACTAGAATTTCAGTTGAGGCAATACAAAAGATGAAAAATTGAATTTGATGGTCTGTATACGAGATTCAGTCTTCTTGTCTAATCATTGGATAAACCTACCTTAAACCAAATATCCTGAGCTAAACTAAGGAAAGGAACCCTAGGTATTTCTTGGGGAAATAGGAAAGTGTTAGCATAACAGAAACTTTTGTAGAAGTTCGGATAGGGATGTGTTGCATAGCATAAAGGGCCAGATGTATCAAAGGGTTTTTCCCATTTTGTGTCTATGGGAAAACGCTTTAGTACATATGGCCCAAAAGCCACACAAAAGAATAAAGGTATAAAGTTGAGTAGCCCTTCAAGTATCAAGGGAATCTGCCCTTGACTAACTGTGTGAATACAAATTAAACCTCCAGAACCTTTGAGTAATCCACATCATCAACACCAGTAATTTTTCATCTTCCTTACAGCTGGCATGCACAACTCCTCTCAGGTCGTCTCTCATGGCACAAAATGAACACCAAGATGACATTGAACAACTCTCGACACCTGGAACACAAACATGAGTCTTTCCTTCTCAGTTTGAAAGCGGTTCCTTGTCCTTGCAAAAGTATCCTCCCCAGACCTCACTATCTCTAATACACAATATGCCTTTCTCTAACAGTTGTATCGTACAAACGTACCTGCAAAGAAAGAACATTGCACCTGAAGCAAAACTCCAGGTTGAAGTTTAAATATGAGAAATAAAACTCCTGAGGTCCTTGGTTATATTAACTTATTAAAACATCCAATGCACATTCAAGATGCATGATTACAAGTGCCTCTTACAATTATAAATGAAAGTAATAATAATGAATGAAATGTGAATATATGCTATTTCAATACAGCCATATAAATCAAAATACATAGATATAAATGTGCATAAGTACCACAATTTAGCATGTTAAAGACAACAATTAAGCGCATGCATGCATGAGTTTCTAAATCTTCTACTGTGAATGCACCTTCAATAATAACATTTGGGTGCTTCACTTTACATTAGTAACATTAAGGAATATAATAAAAATGCTGTTGATTACATTATCAGATTACCTTTGTAATGTATAAAGATATGGCCAAAAGTACATGTTACCAATCCCCGTCTGATGACAAATCAATTCATCACATTCAAATTAAAATCTGATTAGATGAACCATTAGAAACCTGTAGTTTTCATTACTTTCCCTCTAGGCTCCTCTACACGCTTCATATCATTATAATATTTACTATGGTTCTCTCCTAATTCAACATCCGCTCTCTTTCTTTTCATTTTTTGTCTAGCTTTCATCCTCTGATATACTCTAAACACCACAACTAAAGAAATTCTGCAGAGGGCAATGATCAACAATGGTTCCAAAACAAAGCCCACCATTCCACTTCCTAAGTTTCTAAAACATCTGCCAACTGCAGCAACTCCATTCCCAATAGCTTCAAAAGTTCCTGTTGTTTCCAATTCCTTTAGGTCTTCCATCAACCCAGATATGTTTTTGATATAGGCCTCCAAATCCTTGCTCTTATCCAGAATATAGGTACAGCATTGTTGAACCTTTAACATCTGGCAGTCTCTGCCCTCCTTGGTAAGCAGAGTGTCCAACACAAGGCAATTCTGCAAAACCATAGATCTCATGGCTATCATTTCAGTATCTACAGCTAATAAAGAACTTTCTGTGCTAGTAGACCATTTATCCACTACAATGAACAACCTCCTAATCTTCTGATCATTCAAGATTACATCCATATTTGGAGTTATTGTCCCAAAGGTGTCTCCCACAATTTCAGCACCACCGCCACCTCGTCTAGTTCTGGGTTTTCTTTGCCATACAGGATCATTCTAATGCTCCACATGATATATTTTTGGAAACACCACCACCTGAATAGCACATACTGTACATCCCTTAGGCAATTTGAAATAGGCTTTGTCTCCACAAACAAAATAAACTATGGAAATAACAGGATCATATATTCCCAAAAATGCAAGCCAAACTTCTCCATATTTGAAATCATAGTCACTCACTCTTACCCATGAAAATCTTGTTAAGAGAAGATTTGTTCCTGCTTTTAAATAATTTCCCTTTGTGTTGCCAATCTAAAAGCAATGCTGGCATGACTCCCGCATCTCTGTGTGTGCCTCTTGTTCATTCCACTGTCCTCTATATTTGTGATCCTGTCCAGGTATTCTCCTTTCTTCCATTGCTCTCTTTATGTCTTCTACTGAATTTAGAAATTTCTTCTCAACTTCAGTTAGGAGGCATATCACATTGTGGCTATGGGCATTAGCTGTATCTACTGTTTTAAGTGGTTCAAGGAAGCTATTACCTGTTTCCATATTTGCAGCATGGAAATGACGATTCAAGTGCTTCAGCAAAGACATTTTAGTAAATTCCAAACAATAATTTGAAAAATAATATTGAAAATGTCCTGTTCCATAAAACAAACTCAGCAAAAAGCTGCTCGAGACACCATAGGTCAAGGGAATATGGCGATATGTAACTCCTGCTGAAGTAGATGCTGGCAACCGCGTACATACATAGCAATCCCTTACCTTCATGCTATCAACATATTCATAAAGCAGATTAAAATAGGTGGTTGAAGAAAAATCCCCTCTAGGTCTGTCCACATGCAATCCTTTGTCATCTAATGTACACAACCTATTTCCTACAGGTTTCAAATCCAAATGAGTTTCACAAAGCAGGGGTTCATCTACGGTAGAGGATGTAGGTGAGGATAATCCTACAAGAATGACAATCAACACTGCAACTGTAACGCTAATAATGTTGGCACTACTCATGCAAAGTACATGAATAGTGTAAAAACGAATGACGCTATTGCCCCATACCCTGCGCCATGGTGTGCCATGGTGTGAATACGGTACAAACATTTTGGTGGAAGGGATGCGCTAAAGGGTGCAACAAAAGTTATGAATGAGCTCTCTCAAAGACAATTCAGCTGCAGTAAGAGTGTCATTTCTGCTGGTGGGATAAGTTTTAACCCAACACAAGAAGATGCACACAACCACCAGGACATATCTCAGCCTGTTACTCATAGGCATCTCAATAAAATCCAACTGCATCCTGTTAAGGGGACCTCCTGATGTCTCTATGTGACTTAGGTCCTGATTTAGAACCTGGCAGAGAGGACTACTCTGTCACAAACTTGACAGATATCCCATCCGCCTTATTACAGTCCCATTATATACTATGGAGATCGTAATACAGCGGCCAGGATATCTGTCACGTTTGTGACAGAGTATTCTATCTGCCAATTTCTAAATCAGGCCCTTAGTGTTACTGCAGTCCTCTGTACAATATTGTTCTGTTGGCACACAACACATCCGTTACACAACGCTTCAGCCATCAATCTGAACTTGGGATTAAATAATGTTTTCTTGAACAACCGAAAACTGGCGTCCCTCACTACATGAGCCAGACCGTAGAAATGCAAGCCATCGGGGCAACAAACTATTTAGCAACACAGGTCTTCCATTCACTGAAAACCAAATGTCATCCCCTCCCTTGACACAACCTGCTTTGACCCAACTATGTTTTTCTCCATCCAACACCTCTTCCTGAAGTCTCTTTACCTCTTCCCAACCATCTGCAGTGGTTAACAGACGATTGTAATTGGTCTCATTCATCCCTCATTTGTGTATTTTCCATTAAATGAACAGGCATTTTGAACACAGTACTTTGCAACTTTGTCAGCATATCTATTACCTAAGGTTACATGATTATTTCCACTAGGATGAGCAGGGCACATGACAACTGCAACTTGGGCAGGCATCTGCAATGCCTCAAGAAGATTCCTTACTTGCTCACCATTCTGGATAGGTGTTCCAGAAGAGGTCATAAATCTCCTCTGAGACCATAACTGTCTGAAGCCATGCACTTCACCAAACCATCCTATCATTGAAAATTGTCACTTTCAGCTGGTCTGAAACACACCAGGCTCTAGTGAGAGCAATCACTTCAGCCACTTCTGCAGAAAATATTCCTTGCATCCAGGGAGCATCAACAACTCCCTATACCCAGGGCCTGTAAATTAAATGCTACTAGTGGACCTGCAGTGCAGCTTGCTCCACCCACAGAAGTAGCCTTTCAAACCTGGCTCAGGCCTGCTACCGCAGGGCCTGCATGCGCAGTTAACTGCCACGGTGACCTGGCATATAAATTTACTTGCCAGGCCTAGAACTCCCCTTTTACTACATATAAGTCACCCCTAAGGTAGGCCCTAGCTAGCCCTATGGGCAGGGTGCTATGTAGGTAGAAGACAGGACATTTGCCTGGGTGTGTTGCCGGCCTCTTCTGGTAGTGACAAACAGCCTATTTGATGTCTCACTGCTGTGAGTGCTGCCTTTCTCATAGGATTGCATTGAAATGCCCTACCATATGTCTAGGTGGTACTGTCTGATCTATGAGGGGTAGCCTAGGCATATTTGGTATGGTTGTAGTGGTAGTCAGAAATGCTGCTTACTGGTGTAGGTGGATTTTTTATTGCCGTTATAGAAATGGCGCTTTTAGAAAGTGGGCATTTTTGTGTGCCTATGATTCTGATGTTTTGCAGCTTACCTATAATTCACGTCTGGATCAGAGCTGGGCTTTGTGCATACTTTTTAGATAGCCTGTATACAGGGATGGTGGAGGAGTCACAGAGGTGCATTTGCATACTGAATGGTCTTCCGGGGTTGAGAGTTGGAGAGGCGGGCACACCTGCATTTGTAAAGGCTGTGCCGTGGCCTCACACAAAGGGCTTGTTTACCCCCCACTGATCTCTGAAGCTTGCGCTGGAAGAGAGAGGGGACTCTCCCGGTACCAGCTAGTACTAGTTGGAACCCCTTCTCACCTTTTGTGGAGACTGCGCAAAATGAGTATAAGTACAGGGGGTCTTTCTCCATATTTTTAGACACTAATGGACTACTGAAATGGACATAGGATGCTGCTGGAAGGACTTGCCAGGAACCGCCTTTGGACTGCTGCTGTTGTTCTGATGTGTGACCTGCTGGGTCACTAAGAGGAACTGCCACTGCCTGCAAACCTTTGTGCTGGCCTGCTTGCTTGGGCCCACTGCCCTGTGCCCCATCTGTTGTCTCCAGGGGCTGGGTGGTGTGCCCCCAGTTCCCCATCATTTTTCTTCTGTCTTTAAAGCGCGGGAAGGGCACTTACTTCTGTTGCTCAAAGCACAAGGAATACTCCATTAATACTCCATTCATTTTATGAAGTGCGAGGGAGACCCCCAGCGGTGAGAAGACGAAAAGAGTGCGCCCCTGGGAGGCCGCATCGCCGACACCGGAGAACCCCGCTGGCTCTATTTCAAAGTGCCCTGAGACAGGAGAGACTGACTGCCACCACACTCACTCCCTCTGTGTGCTGCCTCTGGAGCCTGGGTAGCGTGGGTGCCAGAGGAGTGAAGCATGGTCCGACAGTGCTCATCTGCGGAGCACTGGAGGCTCAACCGGAAAATACCGGAAGTCCCCTGGGATGAGGCGAGCTGCATTCTTGGACGTCGCTGCAACCACATGCTCGTGGGCAGTGGCCATCCAGCTCGATCCCCAGGACTGATGGCTTCCCAGCAGAGGCCTTCCTGGCCCAGAAGGAGGGTCACATTTGTCTGTGGGAACCTGGTTGTTATTGCTCTCAGAATGGTAAGGAAACCTCAACGGAGGTCCAGCCTGCTGAGGATCGTACCGTATTTGCCCTAATGGTCGCACAGCAGTGTCCGCTCTCTAATGCATGGAGGAAACACCGATTTTGTCATGATAGGAGCGCAGGAGCTCCTAGGTTGATGTGGTGCGTTTTTCTTCACCTTAACTCCTTTGAAAGAAGCATGGACATGCTGCAACCTTCCCATACAAAGTGTTTTTGTGGATTCACACGCTGCATGGCAGGTGCATTTCTTTGAGGGATGAGAATAATCTGCATTTTGGTGATGTTTCATCTTATGTGCAGTCATGATGGTGATTTGGCATTTATGATGATGTGTTTACTGTGCCATGTGTATTTTTGGCAATAATGATGACAACCTGACTACTGCTTGTGTTGCAGAATACCAGTAATCTATGTGTTTTATCTTACTACTGCTTGTGTTGCAGAATAACAGGTAACCTATGTGTTTCATATGACTACTACTTTTTCAGAGTACTAGTAACTGTGTGATGTGCTGACAATTGCCTGTGTAGCAGTGTATTACTGACATCGTGTGTTTGGTCTAATGATGTTTTATGCAATACAGCTTACTTTTATATAACTTGGTGCTGTGTTTCCTTTGTCATGTATTTACTGTGTCACATGTATTGTGTGTGTTGTGCAAACTCTTGACACATTGCCTCCAGGCTAAGTCTGACTGCTCATGCCAAGCTGCCAAGGGGCTCAGCAGGGGTTATCTTGGGTGTGTAACTCCCCCTGACTAGAATGGTGGGTTCTGCCTGGCTTAGGTGCATACCGTAGCCAAGCAGAAACCCCATTTCCAACAGTATTCCTGCATTAATGTTAGTCTCCTAAGTGCAGTATTTTATTAAGGTGGCAGTAGTCAAGGCTTTGCTGAATAGAATGTTGGAGGAAAAAAATAAATATAAGAAGCTGAAGTACATATGTCTGGAGCGCTATTCCTCTAGTTTGAACCCTGAAGCGCCTACCACTTCAGCCCAGATCAAATATGTGTGGAGAGAGAATATACCACAATTGCTTGTTCATATTGGAGAATTTGGGCTTTGATCCATTAACTTTGCCAATCAGGTCCGTTGGTCTTTTGCTGCATATTTGCCTCATCATATTGCAATGCCTACTCATGACAAGAGTAAGGACTTAGGCCCTCATTACAACCCTGGCGGTCAGTGATAAAGCAGCTGTAATACCACCAAAAGGCCGGCGGTAAAAAAAATGGAAATATGACCACGGCGAAAACCGCCCACACGAACAGCCACTTTAACACATCGACCGCTATGGCGGTTGCAACAAGCATCGCGGCAGTAAGCGCCAACAGCCAGGCGGAAGACAGTGTACTGCCCACCCTATTACAAGAGGCCTATCCGCCACCTTTTCAGGGGCGATACCAACGACATCAAAAGCATGGCAGAAACAGGACACAGAAGGAAAACAACTCACTTCTGGAGACTCAGGGAAGAACCACGCAGCCATGGAGCCCAAACTGCAGGTGTTACCCATGCTGGTCTACCTCCTCCTACATCAGGAATACCAATGCCAGCGACGTCGACCACGGTGAGTACTGCCGCCTAGTACACAGGGGAGGGGGGGTGAAAAAGAGAGTGACACACGCACACAACACGCAACACGGAACACCCCCACCCCCAACACCATACACACAAAGAGATGCATTAACATTACACGTCCACCCCGTACCCCTCAGGAATAAGGACAAAAGGAAGTGATTGAAGTGAGTGTAATAAGATAAAAAACTAGAAATACGTCCTCAAAAATCAAAACAGTATTTGTATATATACAAATGGAGGGACACTGCTCAGTCCATAATGTATGTGGGCCACAGGACTACATCACAAAGGCCAAGGCCCCACCTTACTCCTGCATCAACACGGAGAGAACACTGCTGGGGCATCAGATTTAAAATACACAGGCACCTCAGGGGGACGGGGAATGGGAGAGGGTACAACACCACTTGTCCTGGAGGGGGCTCCATGCCCTGTGCTTGGTCCTGGGAGCACAAAGCCACAGTCTCTCTAGTGTGTGGTTTGCCCACTGCTTGGTCCTGGGAAGTATAAAGCCACAGTCTCTCTAGTGGGTGGTTTGCTCACTGCTTGGTCCTGGGGAGTGCAAAGCCACAGTCTCTCTAGTGGATGCCTTCTTCCACTGGTTCTGGAGGGGGCTTTGTGCCAAGTGTGTTTCATCCTGGCAAGGAGGGGGTGAGTGGATGCCTTCTTCCATTGGTTCTGGAGGGGGCTTTGTTCCCAGTGTGCTTCATCCTGGCAAGGATGGGGTGAGTGGATGCCTTCTTCCACTGGTTCTGGAGGGGGCTTTGTGCACAGTGTGCTTCATCCTGGCAAGGATTGGGTGAGTGGATGCCTTCTTCCACTGGTTCTGGAGGGGGTAGTGACCTGTGATGCAGTTCTTGGGGAGTGCAAGGTCACTGTCACTCACCTGGGTATTACACCCACATGATTTGCAGTGGTCAGGATGCATCACAGTCCATTGAGGCAGGACTACACACTACCTGCTGGCGGTGACGGCTGCTCAGTGGTGGCAGTGCCGGTGCAGGTGTCGGTGCTGGCAGTGGTGGGGGGAGGCTCCAGCCCTTCATCTGCAGCCTAGGATGGCTGCCCACTGGGGCTACTGCTGCTGGCAGTGGTGCTGGTGGTGGTGCTGGCAGTGGTGGGGGGAGGCTCCAGCCCCTTCCCTGCAGCCTCAGATGGCTGAAGCGCCATGGTTGGTGTTGGCGGCTCAGATTCAGTCCCAGCACCAGGCCTCCTGTCCTTCCTGCCTGCATGGGCAGGCCCTTTCCCTTCCCCTTGCGGTCTGGTGGTGCCTCCTTGCCATGTGGTGGTGCCGCCTTGCCCTTGCCATTTGGTGGTGCCTCCTTGGCCTGGCCCTTGCCATGTGGTGGTGCGCCTTGCCATGTGGTGGTGCCTTCTTGCCCTGGCTCTTGCCATGTGGTTGTGCCGCCTTGCCCGTGGCCTTGTCATGTGGTAGTGTCTCCTTGCCATGTGGTGGTGCCTCCTTCCCCTTGGCAGCTGGTGGTACATACTTGCCTTTCCCCTTGGCAGCTGGTGCAGGCACAATGGCAGTGCTGATGGGTGTTTCCCTGGAGCCTTTCACAACTGCAGCAGCTGCCGAAAGAATTGTGGCCGTGGACCGGGTGGCTGAGGTGCTAGTCTGGGTTCTGACAACCCTGGACCAACGTGAAGGGCGTGGGGGGAGGGGTAGGGAAGAGGTCAACAGCAGAGAGGAAAAGCTTCTGAGGGACACTGGGGCGGGAAGAGGGTGAAGGTTTGGGATTGGAGGAAGAGGGAGTGGTGTTGGAGGTGTCTGTCTGCTGTGTTTGGGTGCATGGGCTGGATGATGTTGTGAGGTGGATGGCTGTTGGGTGTCTGAGTGCTTGCTTTTGTGTACTTTGGGATGAGGGGGCACAGACACAGTGGGAGAGGACACAGGGGACATGTGCATGGATCTGAGGGTGGTGACTGCCAGTGAGGGGAGTTTAGTGATAGTCGTGATCGTGATGGTTGCAGTGGGTGTGGATGTAGTGCGTTGCAGTGGGTGTGGATGTAGTGCATGCAGGTGTGAGTGGAGACACTACTGGGAGGGAGGTGATCAATGAGGAGGAGGAGAACACAGTGGAGGCAGTGGATGTTGGTGTGTCTGCATCTAGATGATGGTCGTGTGAGTACCTGTGGGATGATGTGTGTTGCTTGTGTTTGCCTGAGCCACTCCTGTGGGTTATCTTGGGTGCATGCTGGTCTGAATGTGTGCTTCGGATAGGTTGGGGTTCAGGGGAATGGGACTGGGCAGAGGAAGTTGGAGGGGGAGGCAAGAGGCAGGAACAATGGCTGCCATCAGGGAGGAGGCCAGAGCCTGGATTGATCTCTGTTGGGCCGCCATGCCAGAGTGAATGCCCTCCAGGAATGCATTTGTTTGTTGCAAATGACCTGCCATCCCCTGGATGGCATTCACTATGGTTGACAGCCCAGCAGAGATGGATTGCAGGAGGTCAATAGCCTCCTCACTCAGGGCAGCAGGGCTAACTGGGGCAGGGCCTGAGGGGCCTGGGACGAAGGAGATGCCCACCCTCCTGGGTGAACGGGCACGGGAAACTCACTGAGGGGCTGCTGGGAGGGCGGTGCTGGTATGGGGGTAGGCGGCTGTACCTGAAGTTGGGGTAGCCACAGACCTGTCCGCCACCACTAGGGAGCTTCCATCAGAGGAGGTATTACTTTCAGAACAGTCCCCTCCTGACTCCGCCGTGGTGCTCCCCTCGCCCTCCGTCCCACTGGTGCCCTCACCATCGGTGGATTCAGCCTCATGGGCCATGTGGGATGCAGCTCCCACCGTCACCGGTACGTCTGCTCCTCTGCTAGATGATGCTAATGCACATAAGGACAGGATGACAAAACAAAAAGGGGGGGAAGAGACAGAGGATACGCTTGGTCAATGGCAGCAACAACACACCTTTGGCGTACACAACACACTCACAAACAGGGAACAGCCCTACGCACTACTCAAAGCACCACCATTCACAATGCTAGTCACCAGCCCATGGACAGGAATACCTAACACCAATTGCAGCATACCTGAGACCCACAGAGCCCTGCCCAGTAGTGGATGCCTACTAGCTTGTTTGGAGGTGGAGTTCATCAGCCCCTGCCCAACATGGAACCTACCCTGCAATGTCCGGCCTGGCCTAGGGGCACCAACAGGCCCACATCCCCCACCCGGATACTACCCCACCACGTACAAGTAGTATATTGGGAAACTGTACTCAAGCACCCATCCAGCCTTGGATAGGCCACTGCAAATATGCAGAACATCAGGGAGGGTCAGGGTTCGATGGGCACCCCTTCCTTGTCAGGAGGCCATCCCCAGCTGAGCCTCCACCATCTTCTGTGCCCAGCGTCTCAGGTTCTCCCACTGTTTACGACAGTGGGTGCTCCGCCTGCCATAGAACCCCATGGTCCGCACCTTCTTGGAGATGGCACCCCATATACCCTTTTTTCTGCTGACCTGCAGAGGAAAAGGGTATCAGTTATACGGTCTGGCCTGTTACACTAATGGCCCACCATATCGCCCCATCCACTTACGCACATACATTGCAAACCATACATGCAGCACTCTGCCAAGGACCCCTCAACCACCCCCCCCCTACACGAGGCCCTCACATACAGCACTCCATGCATTCATGCCCCAGGCATCGTGCCCACAGTGTACTCACCTGTTGGTCTGGTTGCCCATATAGCATTCGGTACTGGGGTATGACCCCATCCACCAGTCTCTCCAACTCTGTAGCGGTGAAGGCAGGGGCCCTTTCCCCAGAGACTCGAGCCATGGTTGTTTCCAGACACAGCTGACAGCAGCACTTGCAGTGTAGGTCCTCTGTAGCAAGTGAGAGAACAGATGGAAAATGGTGGTCACGTCCGTGGTGGTGCATACCATTACTGCTAGCGTACATCACCGTTGGCTAGTGTAACCCATAGGGCCCAATGACAACCAATGAGGAGTTGCACGGCGGTACTCAACCGCCTCCTTCAACAGCGTACAACGTCAGCAGCATTACCTCATTTTCACATGTGCCTCCTAACAGGAAAGGTGGGTGCATTTCAGAGGGGAGCAGTCCATGGCACCTAACTGCGTCACAGCACACATAGGCTCCATTTTGCCCTATACAACAACATACTGATTCTGTCACAACTTGCAATACGCTGTACATTTTGGAAATGTTGACTACTGACCAGATGCTCATCGTTTTGCCCGCTAGATTACAACTGCTGCGGATGAATAGGGGATGGAGACATCCCTAAGTGTACAGGCCCCTGGTGGACTTGGCAACAATGGAGGACAGGCACATTATCCTCACCTACAGACTTGACAGGGCCACAATCTAAGAGCTGTGTGCCCAATTGGAGCCTGACCCGATCTCAGCTATCCGTCACCCCACTGGGATCCCCCTTCTTGTGCAAGTCCTATCAGTGCTCCATTTCCTGGCAACTAGCTCCTTCCAAGTGTCAGTGGGCTTGGCAGCAGGAAAGTCTCAGCCAATGTTCTCATTAGTGCTGACCAGAGTGTTGTCTGCTCTGATGAAATACATGTGCAGCTACATTGTTTTCTCCCAGGTGGAGGATTTGGCCGCAGTGAAAGCTGACTTCTATGCAATGGGACATATCCCAACATCATTGGGGCAATTGATGGTACACATATTGCATTTGTTCCCCCCCCATGGAGAAATGAACAGGTGTTCAGCAATCAAAAGAGCTTTCAATCCATGAATGTGCAGATAATGTGCCTGGTGGACCGGTACATCTCCCATTTCAATGCAAAGTATCCTGGGTCTGTGTTTGATGCCTTTATCCTGAGGAATTGTAGCATCCCATATGTGATAACTCAACTTCAGACGCACAGGGTGTGGCTAATAGGTGAGCCCATAGTCCCCACCCAGTATATGGTGTTGTATGGGTATGGGGTTGGCCATAAGGGTTAGTGTCTGGCCAACTGGTATCTCTCGGTATTTGCAGGTAACTCTGGTTATCCCAAACTCTCATGGCTACTGAACCCTGTGAGGAATCCCAGGACAAGGGCAGAGAAAAGTTACAATGAGGCACATGGGTGAACAAGAAGAATTATAGAGCGATCCTTCGGCCTCCTGAAGGCCAGGTTTCAGTGCCTCCATCTAACAGGTGGTTCCCTGTGCTACCGCCCCAAGAAGGTGTGCCAGATCATCGTGGCATGTTGCATGTTGCACAACCTTGCCTTACGTCGCCAGGTGCCTTTTCTGCAGGAGGATGAGGCTGGAGATGGGCGTGTGGCAGCAGTGGAGCCTGTGGACAGTGACAAAGATGAGGCAGAGGATGAGGATGTGGACAATAGAACAGCAATCATTAAACAGTACTTCCAGTGACACACAGGTAAGACACTGTAACTTAACCTTGCATTGCAGTACTGTATTGTAAATTTTCACTGGCAGGCTGATAATCCCACTACTATGGCTACTTACTGTACCCTTTGACATGTCGATTTACAGATATCTGTGCGCCACTCTGGCTCCTGTTGTATTGACTGCAGCAAACTACACGTCATACCTATGTATACATTACTGTACAGTTGAATTGCAATGTCTACAGATTGTTAAACAAATACATAGTTCAATCACTTGACAGACTAAATACCTGTATTTTTTACAAGGAAGTTTATTTATGTGCTAATAAATGGGTTGGGTATTGCTATAGGCTGGGGTGGTGGTGGAGGAGAGTCCAGGTAAGAGTTCCAGTATCTTTGTATCACAGGTGCATTGTCCAAGGGGGCATAGGAAGTGGAGCAATGGCAGTTCAAGGTGGACAGGGTGACAGAGTGGGACACAAGGGTGACAATCAGGAGAGTTGTATTTCCTGGTGGGGGTCTTGGCAATGTTCTCTGGCTTCTGCCTGGATCGCAGGGCCCGTTTGTGGGGTGGTTCTCCTTCTGCAGGGGGTGGGGTGCTGGTGTCCGGTTGTTCCTGTGGTGGTGCATCCTGTCGACTAGCGGCAACGGAGGTGGAGGGCTGTTCATCGGTGTGGCTAGTGTCAGGGGCCCGTTGGTGTGCCACTGCCTCCCTCATGGTGTTGGCCATGTCTGCCAGCACCCCTGCAATGGTGACCAGGGTGGTGTGGATGTCCCTCAGGTCCTCCCTGATCCCCAGGTACTGTCCCTCCTGCAGCCGCTGGGTCTCCTGCTACTTGGCCAGTATCTGGCCCATCGTCTCCTGGGAATGGTGGTATGCTCCCAGGATGTTGGTGAGTGCCTACTGGAGGGTCGGTTCCCTGGGCCTGTCCTCCCCCTGTTGCACAGCAGTCCTCCCAGCTTCCCTGTTGTCCTGTGCCTCTGTCCCCTGAACCGTGTTCCCACTGTCACTGACCCCAGGTCCCTGATCGTCCTGTGTTTTTGGGGTGTCCTGGGGTCCCTGTAGTGGTTAAGACACTGCTGATTGACGTGTCCTGGGGACAGAGGTATGGGCTGGCTGGGTGGGTGCTGTGGTGTTGTTTCCTGAGGGAGAAGGCTCTGTGGTGGTATGGGACTGTGGCTGGGTAACAGACTGTCCGGAGGTCCCTGATGGGCCAGGTTGGTTATCCTGATCCAGGCGTGCAGAGCTGCTGTCTTCACTGTGGGCCTCTTTTGGGGGGGGGGTTGGATGCTGCTGACACCGCCTCTCCAGTGACGTGTGAGGGACCTGTGGGGATGTAAATGCAGTGTTATAGTTTCTGCATGTGACATATTGTGCATGGGTGTGTTGCCCTGTTAGAATGTGATTGCCCTGGCAGCTTAGGCTTGTGTGTGTGGTGATTTAGTTGGCTAGGTGATTGTCTCAGTGTGCATGCTCAGTGAATGGTGTCCATGCAGGTCTGTGATGGGTGTCCATGCATTAGTGTTGCATGCAGGGCTTGGTATTGGGAGGAGTGGCTTGTGATGGTGGGGATTATCTGAGGTGCTGGAGTGATGGGAGTGAGGGTGAGGGTGGGGGGATGTGATGGCATGCAGGTGGGGGTGATAGTAATAGAGATTTGACTTCCCAGAGTCCAGTCCTCCTACTACTCCTGCCAGGCCCTCAGGATGCAGTATTGCCCAGAGTTGCTCCTCCCATGTTGTTAGTTGTGGGAGAGGAGGTGGGGGTCCACCGCCAGTCCTCTGTACTGCTATCTGGTGTCTTGCAACCACGGAACGCACCTTCCCCCGTAGGTTGTTCCACCTCTTCCTGATGTCATCCCTTGCTCTTGGCTGCTGTCCCACAGCGTTGACCCTGTCCACGATTCTCAGCCATAGCTCCATCTTCCTTGCGATGGGTGTCTGCTGCACCTGTGATCCGAAAAGCTGTGGCTCTACCCGGATGATTTCCTCCACCATGACCCTTAGCTCCTCCTATGAGAACTTGGGATGTCTTTATGGTGCCATGGGTGTAATGTGAGTGGTGTGTGTGAGGGCGTGTGGGGTGATGTGTTGGGGTGTGTGCTGTGAAGTGCCTGGATGGTGTATGGGTGATGGTGTTCTGTGGCTCTGGTTGTGTGGGTGCTCTTGCTGTATCTCTTTCTAGTGGCAATTTTTGTTAGCCGTAAAGGTTGTGGGGAGTGTGTTTTATAGTGGTGTGAGTGTGGTGTGTGTAAGGGTGTCAGGTGTGTGTAGTTTGAATTGTCCAATGTGGTGTTGTTTTGTATGCGTGTGTGTATTTTGAGCGCAGCGGTATGTACCACCAATGGTTTACCATCAATGAATGTCCGCCGTGGTGATTCGTGGGTCATAATGGTGAGGGCATAGTTCTGTTGGCGTAACAGTGTGGGTTTTGGTACCACCATTTTATCACTGACCTTTGGGCTGGTGGACTTATGTGTGTGTCTGTATAGGGACAGATTGCTATGTGCGTGTCATAGTATGGGTAGCGGTAAACCGCCGCGGCGGCATTATGTTGGCCGCAGTCAACATGGTGATAAGTGAGACGTGTCGCCAAAGTCATAATGAGGGCCTTAATCTGGAGGTGATAGAAAGAGGTAGATCAATCTATGATCCTCAGTTTTCTGCAAAAGGATTATGCTCCAGTATGGAATGTTGAGATCATGCCTCATAATACCAAAACTAACTCCATTCATTTAAATTAATCCTGAAAACTGTTCACAGGTGGATGCCGTTGTTAAAAGGGTCACAGTAGTCTTAAGAAGTTGTTTGCTGCTAACAATCTGGTTATCAAGGCAGGTTTAGGGCTGAGTATACTTCTCAGCCCTTAGTGAGGGATTTTGACTACCCAGCATTAGGAATTCAGGAGTGCACTGACTGAATCTACTGGTGGAAATGGAGCAAGAAGCTAAGTTCTGAACGAATATCTCTGCAGATATTGTAAGAGAAGCAGCTCTGGCTTGTGGGGCAGCAGTGTTGGCAAGAAGAAATCAATGGATGAGGCAGTGATAAAGCTTATTTCCCTGAGACGTCTTCCTTGCTAAAGATTCAGTTTGAGAACTGTAAGTTGTATGGGGATAAACTTGACTCCATAATAACATAGTCAATCATGGACATGAACCATATTTACTTTATAATGGAGGGTCTTCTGGATCTTTCAGATCATAGGGCAGAGATCATCAGGAATCATCTAAAAAGGATTATGAGCTATCCTCCTATTCTCTGTATAAAAGGTTTTAACCAAAGAAGTCCTCTAAGGCACAGGAGAAAACCAATCAGCAACATGGAGGTTGAAAGGAAGTGGCTAAGAATGAGAGATCTTTTAGGGGTAATAGTACTTACTCTAGACGTTTCCAGGAATGCATCTACTCTAAAATCATATAAGAGAATTGGTTCCTCACCAAGCAGATTTGGTCCAGATCCTTTCCTTTCTTCACAATGGGGTTAAAGGTTTCTACAGTATGAGTACATTTGTCAGCCATTAGGGTGTTCAGTGGCTGTTGGACTACATTTTCTGATCATCAGAGATTGGTACATGGCTTACTCAGACCAGTTAAAAGTTTGAGACCCAGTATGAACCATAACTACCCTAATTGGATTTAATGTTGCTCTTGAAGCTCTTCAGGATTGCCCTTTTGAGCTTTTGAAATCCGTGGATATAAGTATTTGGCTTGCAATAACTTCAGCTAAAAGCTTGGGAGAGTTGAGGGTCTTTGTCTATTTTACATCTATGATGAAAGAATACATTCTCAGTTTAGGGCCCTTTTTGTCCAAAGTTTAACTCAGTTTTTCACAGAGATCAATAGATTGTTCTTCCCACGCTTTTTCCTTCTGCTGATGTTTCAGAAGACAAGCGTTTACACTTGATAGATGTGAGAAGTGCTCATTTATGTTATCTTAAGAGGGTGTGGATTTCAGGACTACATCTTCTCTTATTGTTAATTATAGTCCAGCCAAAGAGATGGACCAATCCTACAGTTCAGCCCCTTAGAAGATATTGTTTGATTACTTTGGTCTGTAAAGAGACATGGAACCCTTCTCCTCTAGGAGTCAAGGGTATGTCGACCAAAGAAATGTTAAACACTTTGGCGGAAGTGCAGGAAGCTTCCATAGCAGAGATATGTAGAACTGCAGCCTGGGCTTCTCCTCCTACTTTTGTTTAATATTACAGAATAATGCTGGAGATGGATCTAGAGGATGTAATTGGTTCAAAGGCTTTTTCCTCCATGGAGTAATAAGAGAACATCTTTTTATTAGTTCAATTTTGGGCATTCACACTTGAGCTATGCTGATTTTTATTTGCTTAGTATTTTTCATTTTGTAGGGAATTAAAGCGAGGAGATGAGGAGGTAATGCTTCAATTGCTTGCCGGTAATTGCATTACACTGAGTCCCCCCTCGCATTAATTCATTACTTATCTCTCTCGCTCCCTGCAGTGTTCCAGGCCAACTGAATTTGCTTTTGCTTGTGTATGAACAGGAGGACGTAATGGGGAGAGGCTTTATACACAATCATGGAGACGCGAGAAGGGAAGAAGGGATGAAACCAGAGTGGCTTCATGCCGACTGTCAGTCCCAGTCGAGTAAAACAGCAGATCTTGAGGATTTCTTTTAAAGCAGGAATGATGTTTGCCATAAAAGGGGGGCACTTCCCTGTCAGACAGTTATCTGGCTCAAGGTGAAAGAAAAACACTGACAAGGAAAAACTACCCGATATCCTTGTTACCAGTGCTTTCTTTTATTTTTCTTATTGTTTTCTATATGTAGCTGCTTAGCTGCCACCAGGTTTGCATAGAAATAAGAGTCTACCCAAGCAGGGGAATGTGATAGACCTACCTCGTTAGGAACAGACACAGACAAAAAAGAACTCTTAATTACTAGGTTGTTAAGTTTGTTTATTTATTTATTTTTGGGGTTTCTATACTTACCGGAGATCCTAACTCCTTTTCCTCTGTGGGTACTACTGCCAGTGGCTTACTACCTTGAAAGAGAAAAACAGAAAGGCATGGCACCATCAAGAAAGGGAAAGTCCCAAACAACAGTTTCAGAAACTTAAAAATAAATTCTTTGGGCCTGATTTGGATCTGGGCGGAGGGGTTACTCTGTCATAATGATGACACATACCCCTTCCACCAAAATCAAAATCCCACTGTTTTTCAATTCGATTTAGATTTTGGCGATGGGAAATCCATCACCATTTTGAAGGAGTAAACCTCCTGCTGAGATCTAAATCAGGCCCTTTATTCTCAACCACCATTCCACATGGCCTTTGTGTAAAGTGGCATTGTGGGCTAAAAACGATGGACCAAAATGTGGCCCTAACGATTGCCAGAGGCTGAGAATAATTCAAACATTCCATCCATTACCTTGTTGTTTTTACATTGTAAAACAAGCCAGACATTTTGGCTTTACCAATACATGTTATGTGCAAGAAATCAAATAGTTGGTCAGTCGCTCAAAGATGCTTTTCAAGTAGCCTTATTTTTGGGGAGTGAGAAAACAATACTAATTTAGCCTCATGGCAGGGACCTAACACCTGGCTCGCAGTGCAGAACAGGGGTCCCAACCCTTCAGGAGTGCCCTCATTCAGCCCAAGGACAATGAATATCTGCATGATATGGGAGACTCATGGGCCCCTATTCACATTCTGCAAGTGAGCCTCATCATTTTGCATTATGCCACAGTCTCATGGCCCAGGAGCAAAAGCTATGATTTGTATTATTTTTGCATATGCATGTAAAAACCTTTGATTTTTATGTTTTGTTTAGCCAGTTTTCTGACTTGTGTACCTCAACACCAAAAACAGATGTTTTCTGCACACAAGGATGTGCAGATGTACCTGGTTTTGAATACTGCAGCAATTAGGAGTGTGTTCCTTTTTAAAAAACAATCCTAAAAAGAAAATAATAATCTTGAGGCTGAATAAGGGGCAGGAAAGGATCTGGAAGAGAGAAAGTTGTTCAGGATTGTACATGCGATTCTCAGCAGATCTTTTCATAATTGTTTGTGTAATGGATCAAGGCACAACAGTTGGATGTGTTAACGTTGAACTTTAATAATGAATATTCATGTATTTTGAGTGTTGGATTTGTGCAGGAAATGTATTAACTTAGAGAAAAATAATGCACACATTTGAAGGTATGCCTACCAGAGTGTCCGCCAATATTCACGAAATGTACTTATTAATGGCTTATTAATATGAAATGTTGAGCTTATGTTAGATTAATCTAGTAATATGTCATACTAAGAGTTATGCATTATGCGTTAGCTTTAATAATTGTAGAACTTAACTTAGCGAGGTCTTGGCCTAGTTGCACAGCCTCATGTCGAGCTGCATTGCTTAGGCGTTTCCTAAAATGGTTGCTTAGAGGATTCAATTGCAATTTTCCACTGAACTGACCATGTGCTCCTGCTGAAGTTAGTTCTCATGAGAAACTGCTTGCTAGAAGATGCTGTACTTGGCAGTGAAACAATGTTTAATATAATGTGTGTAAGACTGACCTTACCAGGAAAAGACAATGGATGCACTGACTGGAGTATAAGCTGCAACAATATTGATACTTGATGAGCCGAATGATGGGAGTGGGAGAAGAGGAACCAATCTTCGACAAGTGAACCATGTAGTAAAATTGTAGATTTGAGGGCTTTGTTTTATCGAACTAAATGTAAACATGCGATCCCCTGACCAATTAGGATGTGAGAAGTCATTTTAGGGAATCTAACTTAGTCAGACTACACAGAGAGGAGAGAGGCCATTTTCTCCCAATATTCTAGAGAGTTTAGTCTATTATTTTCTACAGTCCCGAAAGGAGACATGCTTCACTTTACTGTTTAAAGAAACTTTGCTTTTTCTGAACTTTGATGCTGAATCCTGATGTATTGCTGACCAAACTGATGTCATATTGACGAAGACTGTCACAGCTTGCTGAACAATAGTCAGGACAGGTATGCTGACATTGATACTGATTGTTATGTGTATTTGCTTTTGTTTCTATGTACCAACCACTATTTTGATAGAGCCATAGTTAAATGTTTTCCCAAATTTGTGTTGACTAAATTGTTTTGCATCAAGTCCAAACATGGACAAGGGGCCCCACGACACCCCATACCGCCATCCTGTTCCTGGCGGGAGAGCCGCCAGGAACAGGATGGCGGTATGGGGTGTCAGAATCTCCATGGCGGCGCAGCGAGCTGCGCCGCCATGGAGGATTCTTTTGGGCAGCGGAAAACCGGCGGGAGACCGCCGGTTTTCCACTTCTGACCGCGGCCAAACCGCCGCGGTCAGAATGCCCTGCGGGGCACCGCCAGCCTGTTGGCGGTGCTCCCGCCAACCCTGGCCCCGGCGGTCCATGACCGCCGGGGTCAGAGTGACCCCCTCTGTCTTTTACAAATGATTATCCCAGGTTGAGAGAGAAGCCAGTAGAAATGTACCAGCAGACAGAGAGGTTAGTGAAACTTTCAAAGTGCCTGTGGGAAGGCTTGAACACTTTATTAGAGATAGTAGTTCTAGTTGATCTGTGGATAGAATTTAAAAGGAGTATAGATTGGCAGACATAAGAACCAGAGAGAGAAATCAGATTACGGGTGTGTCATTCCCTGAAGTAATGAAATATTACTACAAAGTGACTGAACTTTTTAAGACGAGAATTTCATCCAAAAACATTGACTGGCAAAGAATAGACTGGACAGCTCAGGAAGCCAAGGAGTAGATACATGCATACTATGAAAAATTGTTGCAGGCGTTTAAGCATTACAGTGTGACAGAGACAATTGAGCCGAAAGACATGATTCATTTTGTGTCAGATTTGTAGAAGGATTGAGACCTGAAATTAGCCAGATGATTAAGAGTCATTTGATTTGCTGGCAAGCAAAGGCGATTGATGAGGTGTTGCAGTATGCAAAGTACTGTAGTGACAAGATTGAGTTGAAACAGGGAAAGGTGAATGAAAAGGTGATGGTGATGCAGATTAAAGCGGCACAAACAGAGATGCAGGGAACTTTTCAGCAGCAACAGCAGCAGCAGGGAAATGTGGTGTTTCAAAATTAGACGAGAGGCAGAAATCGCAGAGGAATGGATAATGGAAACAATAGTCCTGACTTGAATACTGTAGTGGTTTGGAATGATGTGCAGGGAATGAAGAGAGTGTTGCCTTGTCAAGCTTGCGGAGCGGTCAGACATTGGAAGCGGGAATGTCTGATGATGTTGCAGGAAGGTGTTGTTCAGCAAACAAGGGACATCATTTTGTTCAAAAACATGAGAGGACTGAGAATGAAAGGTCATAACCCGAATTGTCATAATAATGTGAATCAGATGCATAATTTTCAACCCATGCAGTAGGTGCAAATGCCACGTGTACAAATGACACAGTTGCAGCCAATGCAACAGCAGGTTCCAATGTTACCTAGGCAGCAAATTCAAATACGTCAAGCCCCAATTGAACAGCAGCAGTTGATGCTTCCTCAACAGGTCACAGGTCAGAGGTCCAACCAAAGTAATAGCACAGCTTACCAATTCCTGTTACAAAGTGAGAATGGAATAAACAATGGCTGTGTGAGTGAGAGTTTGGATGAGGAAGAATGTGTGCTTGCAGCTTCTTTAGAAGTAGACCAGAAAGACCCATAATTGAAGGGAGAGGTAATGAGTCACAATGTTTCATTCTTAGTTGAGACAAGAGCTACACGCTGTATGGTGAGAACTGCAGAAATTCCGAACTTGCCCCTTTTAGGAAAGACAGTCCAGATTGTAGAGGTAGCAATAGCAATAGCTATATTTGACCAACCCGATTACAGAAGCAGTTCAGGTTAAAATTGGCAACTTTAAAGGATTGCACAAATTCGCAGTCTGTGATTCAAATCCAGTATCCCTACTGGGCATAGGCTTGCTGTGTAAAACTAGGTGCTCGATTACCTGCTCAAATGATGGAATCGTGATACATACAAAGAATGTATGTCGGAACAACGCATGCTGGAACAACGCATGCCTGAACAACGAGGTCGGAACAACGACACGTTGATACCACTAATGCCTTTACCACGAATGCCTTAACAATGAT
Organism: Pleurodeles waltl; assembly: GCF_031143425.1. Taxonomy (NCBI): domain Eukaryota; kingdom Metazoa; phylum Chordata; class Amphibia; order Caudata; family Salamandridae; genus Pleurodeles; species Pleurodeles waltl. The sequence continues at coordinate 1,791,333,236 of NC_090440.1, read as the reverse complement.
TTTTCGTTGTGAAGGCATTACTGGTAAATGCATTAGTGATAGGCATGCATGGTTCCATGATCCATGCACAAAACCGAGACCTGATATTAGAGACAACCGATTGAAAGAAAATGACCAAATTATCTTCTTTGATGGTTTCTGTCTAAGAAACAATACAGGAGTACTGAGAGCCGGATATGCTGTTTGCACAATTACTGGTATACTAGAAGCATCCTGGCTTCGAGGAGTATATTCTGCACAAGTAGCGAAACTGGTAGCTCTTACTAGAGCATGCCATGTTTCTGCTCAGCTAAAAGTTACCATCTATATGGATAGCCAGTATGGGTTTGGAATAGTCCATGACTTGGCCAGTTGTGGTCACAGAGAGATTTCATGGCCTCTTCTGGTTCACCTGTGAGAAATGGTGAGAGAATTAAAGAATTCTTGCAAGCTATCCAAATGCCTGAAAAGAATGCAGTAGTGAAATGCAGTGCACATCTGAAATCGCAAGATTTTGTGTCAATGGGAAATGGATATGCGGATCAAGTCGCAAGGTTTTCCACATTGAACTGTATATTGTTCAAAGATAAGTGGGAATTGTTACCGGAAGAAGATGAAACATGTCCAAGTTTTACATTTCATGCAATAGGTACATTGGAAGAATTGAGAACACTTCAGAATAATGTTGACAGGGAGGAAAAACGATCATGGAACACAATGAAATGTGTACAGCAACAGGATGAATTGTGGGTTTCAGAAGAGGGTCAATTAGTTTTGCCGAACAGTCTGTTGTCTCAAATAGCTAGGTATTATCCTGGCTAAGCATATGTTGGGAGGGATGCAATGATTCACACTTTCAAGCAGAATTGATTCAATCTGAGGTTTAGACAAGTTTCTGAAGCAGTTTGCCATTGTTGCGTTGTCAACAAATGAACGCGGGAACAAGGACAGTGGTTAATTTGAGCCACATTGGAAGAGCAGGAGGTCCATTAAGCAGAATGCAAATGGATTTTATTGAGATGCCTGTGTGTGGAGTTTTGAGATATGTGTTGATGATTGTCTGCATCTTTAGTCACTGGATTGAAGCATACCCAACACAGAGAAACGACAGCCTTAAAGTAGCAAAATGACTGCTTAGGGAACTGAACATTTTGGGTTTCTGATCTCTTTAGAATCAGATAGAGGAAGTCACTTCAACAATGAAGTAATTAAGTTAGAAGATGCGGCCTTGAACATTGAGCAGAGGTTGCATTGTAGTAACCGCACTGAAGCATCAGGACTAGTGGAACAGATGAATGGTACCTTGAAATAAAGACTGGCAAAAATGTGCACGTCCACGAATCTGAAATGGCCTGACGCACTGCCGTGAGTTCTGATGACAATGAGAAACACACCCAACAGGAAGACAGGATTGTGACCGCAAGAGATCCTCATGAGCAGAGCAATGAGGTTGCCAGCGGTCCCTGTGAATGCTCTTGTGAACAGTACAGAAGATATGGTGTTGGACTACTGCAAAGGTCTGGCTGATGTGGCTCGCTCTTTCTCTCAGCAGGTGGGAGCCACTACACTGCTACCGATCCAAGATCGAGAACACACCCTGAGGGCGGGTGACTGGGTTGTGGTCTGAAAACATATTAGGAAGACGTGTTTGGAACCTCAGTGGAAAGGTCCGTTGAAGGTAGTTCTGACCACTACCACAGCTGTGAAGTGTGCTGGAGTTCCGAACTGGACACACGCAAGCCACACGAGAAAAGTGGCATGTCCTTTGGATGATGAAGAGGAGTTGTTGAGAGTACCAACAATGACCAGGCAAGCCTTGGAGCCGGAAAGAGAAGAAAGAGGAACTGAGACTGGATCTGAGCACATTGAAGAAGGTTCAGTCACTCCTGTGAGAGGCAAATGAGAAAACCTCCAGGAGTGTGACAGTAAGCCAATCTCAATTGAGGCAGCAGGAGAGTCTAGTCAGAGGAGGGCTCTTCCAGAAGTAGATGAGTTTGAGAGACAAAGAGAGCAAATTCCAGACCCCGAGGGGGAAGGAGTTGAGGAGGATCAAAGCCAATGTGGTTTGTCTCCTCCAGAACCAGTTCCAGGTCCGTCAAGAGAAAATCCTGCAGAGCAAGAAGAAGTTTCAAGTTCAACACTGAAAAGAGCATTGACCAAGGGTCCACTTAAAGGAGATAAGTGGCCGGAATCCCAAGAAAAGAGAAAAGAAGCAGTTGTTGTGACAACAATTGAGGAACAAATAGATATGACTAGGAGAGAAGAACTAAGGGAAAGAGAATTGAATGGAGAGCGAAAGTTGAAAAGAAAGAGACTAGCAAGTCGAAGGTACGCAGGTCCTGAATGGGCATACGCAACTACTAGTGAATGCCAAAGAGAATGTATGTCTTTTTGTTCTGATGGAGACATTCCAGGTCAATATTTTGGCACTTGAAGGAAAGTAATGAACTGAACTGTTGAGGCAAATTGGAGACAAAGTGCAAAGAGAAAAGACACTGTTGAAAGTAACGGGAAAATACTTTTTGAAACCTGAATTAACAAAATAACCTGATTTGACAAGCTTCTAAACTGATTTTGACATACGTACCGATTTTTTACAAAGAATCCTGGAAGTGAGACTGAAAGCTGTAAATAATTGCTAAAAGAAGACTGAGGATTTGTTGTTTTTGATTTTTGCTGCATAAGTTCTAAATGTTCTCTTCTACGTTCTGATTGTGTACAATTATGAATAATATTAGCCAGCAGGTAGGAAGAACAGGTGCTGTAAATACATGAATATTGGTATGGCAAATGTGTGTGTGATATTGTGCATGGTATTGATTGTGGGTAAGTCTGTTCTTGACAAGAGTAAACCCAACCATACTTCAGCTTTAGAGACACTACTGTATTAACGGCGATAGAGATGTTTAGATTAGATAAGAAGTATCTGGACGTAGACAATGCTCAAGGGGAACTTTCTTCAAATGAGTTGTATTGCTTATTGAATGAGTATGTTGAGATGATGGATGAGAAGAATTGTTATGTGTGTACGCAGAATCCTTCATCAGTCGAAGAAGGAGTTACCTATCATAGTTTGCTCTTACTTAATGGGATAAGTTGTAGTCTGTTACTAAAAGGATTATATAACCAGGAGTACATTCAATATTTATATTCCAACCATGACATAGCAATTCCTGGCATATATTATATTTGTGGACCTAATGCTTATTACCATCTTCCAAGAGGATGGTATGGCACATGTTATTTAGGGATAGTTTTCCTAGAGATTTTCCAACTCGAGGACTTGAAAAGATTACTGAAATTGACTGAATTACATCAAACTAAAGAAAGGAGAGAGTCTCCTTCTGGTATAGTGGAAGATATCTTTGGAGCAACGATTCCTTCAGTAGCAGTTGTTCTGAATTCGATACAAATTCTAAAGTTGTCTCATATTGTGGATAACATGCTGACAAATTTTTCAAGAGCCATGATCCTGATAGGTACAGAATTGGCCGCGGAAAGAGCTATGGCTCTTCAGAACCGCCCTGCATTAGTCATTCTTTTAGCAAAGGATGGCAGAGTTTGCAAAATGCTAAATTCTAAGCATTGCTGTTCATTTATTCCTGATAATAGTAAAGAAATTAGAAGCGTGCTCACTAGTCTGACTAATCAGAGTGCTGATTTCAAATAGTTAAAAGAACCAGGTGTTTGGGAAAAAGTTGGCAAAGGATTTGCTTCAGTGGGAAATTGGCTCCGCAACATGGGGAAAGGGATAATATTGAAAATAACACAAGGGATATTGATTATTGTGATTTGCATAACTGGAGCATGGGGAATACGAAAATTGTGAAAAATGATTAAAATGAAGAAAATGAAGAATGATCAGAGGAGGGAAGAAATGAAAAGGGAATATTGGTTTAGGGAAAATTTGAAAAGGGAACGAAGATTTGAAAGGATAGGGATGACAGAATTTTAGCTGAAGCAAAACTTTGTGTGGTAAGATTTGGTGTGCTGACATATTTAGTCATCAAAGGAGGGATTGTTAATGCTGAACGTTAATAATGAATATTCATGTATTTTGAGTGTTGGATTTGTGTAGAAAATGTATTAATCTAGAGAAATATAATGCACGCATTTGAAGGTGCACCTACAGAGCGTCCGCCAGTGTTCAGGAGGTGAACTTATATATGGTTTATTAATATGAGATGTTGAGCTTATGTTTGATTAGTGTAGTAATATGTCATATTAAGGGTTATGCATTATGTATTAGCTTTATTAATTGTAGGCCTTAAGTTAGTGAGTTTGTGGCCTAGTTGCACAGCCTCATGTCAAGCTGCATTGCTAAGGCATTTCATAAAATGGTTGCTTAGAGGATTAAATTGTGATTTTTCACTGTACTGACCATGTGCTCGTTGCTGAAGTTAGTTCTCATGAGAAACTGCTTGCTAGAAGATGCTGTACTTGTCAGTGAAACAATGTTAAATGTAGTGTGTGTAAGACTGACCTTCACAGAAGACAATGGATGCACTGACTGGAGTATAAGCTGCAACAATATTGATACCCGACAAGCCGAATGACGGGAGCAGGAGAAGAGGAACCAATCGTCGACGTGAAAAATGTAGTAGTAAAATGTAGATTTGAGGGATTCGTTTTATTGGACTAAATGTAAACATGCGATCCCCTGAACAAGTAGGATGTGAGAAGTAGTTTTAGGAAACCTAACTTAGCCAGACTGCACAGAGAGGAGAGAAGCCATTTTCCCCCATTCTTCTAGAGAGTTTAGTCCATTATTTTCTAGACCATCCTGAGAGGAGACATGCTTAACTTTACTGTTTAAAGAGGCTTTGCTTTTTCTGAACTTTGATGCTGAATCCTGATGTATTGCTGACCGAACTGATGCCCTATTTACGAAGACTGTCATAGCTAGCTGAACCATATTCAGGACAGGTATACTGACATTGATACTGATTGTTATGTGTATTTGCTTTTGCTTCTAGGTACCAACCGCTATTTTGAAAGAGCCATAGTTAGATGTTTTCCCAAATTTGTGTTGACTAAATTGTTTTGCATGAAGTTCAAACATGCTATTCTAATCTGATGTTAGTTAGGGTTCTCATTGATGAAGTTTGCTACATGTTATAACAGTTGATGTCTTTTCTTTGCTGAATCTAAATTTACATAATATCGTTTTCACAGTTATTCTTGCTATTAATCTCTACTGTAACCTTAGAATGTGTAGTAGCTCAAGCTTTGATTAGTTTGCGATTCTTTCGCCACTTTGATCAACCAGTATTGTTTCTGTACATTTACCACTTGATCTTAAGATTAAGACGTGACATTAGCATTGTTAATATAGGGAAACAAACATTCTTACCTTTACATAAAGATGTGGTTATTCATGGCCAAGAGGTCATGGTGTGTGGAAATTACTGACTCCCATTGATTATTTATGTCATTGATTGTTATTGTTATTGATTTGTATTGGTACGCGGTTCATCGTGGGAAAAACTCAAAGCACTGTCAAAAGGTCCATCTGCCCATTTGCCTCTCCCTTGTAAGTTTACTTAATAAGGTCTGACAAGCCAACAGATGTCATGAGCAGCAACATGCTCCAGTGTCTATCAGGACCTTCATTTACAGCCTATAAAATTGTATTTTGCCATTCCAATTGAACTTTGACTTTTTAATAAACTTTTTATAAGAGAGATATCCAGTGTTCTTTGCTTTCCATCTCTTCTGTTTCAACCTTTGGGCCAGTGATTAACATCCTCACTTTTTACATGTCATATCCACCTAAATGTGGTGGAATAACTAACTTGCTTGACATCACCTTCCTCCCTCCAACATGCAAAACATCTTGAAATGGGTCCTTTTCCACACATTGCGCATGTCTGCCCCGTAGTTGGGGTAACTATTACGGTAAAGGAGCCTTCTAGCACCAAATCTATTTATGAAGAGGCACTCTTCGTTTTAATATTCCCAGCAGATCTGTGTGCCAGCCACTTGGATTTCAAGCCCTATACTCTGTCATAGGGTCCCTCTTTTATTGTGTCCACTTTCAGCTTGTGCTCCGTGTGAATTGTACTGCCTTCAATAGCTCCAGGGATGACCTGTAGTTGAAAGCACAAGGACACACCTGCAGCCAGTACGGTTCCAGGTTGTCCTCTGAGCCCCTGGCATGTGTCTTTTATTGAGCCCATGTAACAACCTCAACGCATGGTTGTGTGGGAGCCTACAGACCAAACATCCGAGACATCTCATGTAGGGCCTATGGCACTGGTGTCAACAGTAAACAAAAAGAAGATACACGTGTGTGCAATAGCAGGAGCTATATCTTCGGCATTCAGTAAGATGGCGAGTCTAAACAAAATCCATAAAAGGCTTTTCTCACGAACCATTGGCTTATGCAAATTATCACATTTGGAAACAACTGGCTTTTCGCAAACTAGTCTTCCAAGATTTCTACGCTAGAACTGTTTTTATAATGCAGTTATTTATCACTTATTTTTCTTGGTTTGTTTCTCTTTTTTAAAATATGAAACATGCTTTATAAACGTTGTGATAAAGTGCTAAGTGAATAAGTAACAACAATCTTAACACAAGCTGCAGGTAATCATTTTGTTTCTCCCAGTATATGGAAGCCTGTGTTTCACTTTAGAATTTCCCCTGCCTCCGTACAGGAAACACACACCTCACAGTAGTGTCTTAGATGAGAGTTGACTCCAAGGGCAGGGTGCATTCCAAAGGCATAAGGGCAGTTGCCACATGATTCTGCTACAAACGTACCCTGGGCATGAAGGAATAACTTTGAACTGGTGACTTAAAATAGAAACTCTTGAGACACAGATGGCATTGTCCATTTTCAATAGTCCCTGTAGTTTCGGTGTCACAAGCTAAGACTGGCAAAGAACTAAGCTTTTGTCTCCTTGTCATTCTTGAAAGAAGGAAGCTAGAGTAATGCATCATCACGGCAGCTGACATTTCTTGAGATAAAGGTGCTCCATTTTCCTTATCAGCGTGACTCAGGCACAGTGAAAACGTCCCTGACGCATTACACTGACAAAATCTATGTTAATTTAAACAGCAAAAGTTGAAGATCAATACCTCTCCTAAAGCCGTTTGAAGGAAAAGTATATCTTAAAAGTCCTAGAAAGATGGTACTTCAGATTCAATGGTACTTCAGATTCAAGCTTGAAGAGACGGCTCTAAGAGCAAGTATTATTTTTACTAAAAAAATATCGGGTCCAGAAATATATCATGTTCCTAAATGAATGCAGCAGATATACTGGGACCACTATTAATAAAGACTTATTTATGCTGAACATCCATGGACAAATAAAAGTCCTATTTTGCCAATACAATCACTGGCCTATCTATTTGCGTTAAAAAAAATATGTGTGAGGTTTTGTTTGGACTTCGAAAATCACAATCAAAAAGGATGTGCCTAGATTCAGCTCCATACTCTTGTATGTTCAAAGCCAACAATCCTGAAAAAAACAAGCAGTTCATTGATTACAAAAGGCCGCATGTACAAAATTGTTTTGTGGTCGCAAACCCTTTGATTTGGAAATCACAACGGTTAGGACTCCAAATCACAGTTTTAAAATGTATAAAAGCCCTTTCACTCGTCGGAAAATTATTTACGACTTGTAAAAGTGTTTTTCTGATCAGTGAATTGAAACTAGGGCGAGTAAAGAAGAATCTCCCTCCTATTTCATAAACACAGGGAAATGCAGTCCCTTTCATGCCTGCATCCTTGCATTGCTAACCAATCATTTGTTTACAAGAGCCAGATGTACGGAGCTTTTTTCTTGTCGCAAATGGTCCGATTCACAGAATCGGCCAGTGAGGAGAAGAACAAAGCATTTTGGTATGTACAAACCCTATTTTGCGATTTGGCAATCTATTTACCGAATCTTAAAATAGGTTTGCGAGTCACAAGTAAGAAGTAGGCGTTCCCTTTCTAATTTTGAGTTGCAGAGCGATGTATGATTGTTTTGTGACCGTGAATGCGGTCATAAAACAATCACAGTTAGCACCAATTTCAAACCGGTGCTAACTCATTTGCAGACGGGAAGGGGTCCTTTGTGAATGGTAGCGAAAATATTTTTTCAGAGAAGGCATTGGTCCCAGGGACCACTGCCTGCTCTGAAAAAATGAATAGAAAACTTTTCATTTTTGTTTTTGAAATGCATAATTTAGAAGAAAAAAAAAATGTTTTCTTTAAGAGCAGTCACAGACATGGTGATCTGCTGTCCCCAGCAAGCCACCATCCCTGTGAGTGCAGCCATTCCCCATGGGGTCGCAAATTGCGACTTACCTCATGAATATTAATGAGGTAGGTCATTTGCGACCCCACTGGGAATCACAAACAGTGTGAGGTACACTGTTGCACATATGGTTTTGCGACTCGTAAGTTGCGACTTGCAAATGGGTGGCAAACTGCAAGTAGCAAAATTCGGGGTCGTACATCTGGCCCCAAGTGTTTTGCATGTTCTTGACAGTATCCATCATGATGTCCAATGCACAAGCCTTGACACAAATATTATTCTCATCGGCGATCATCGGAATTAACTACTTCAGTAGGCGAAGTAGAGGGCAGAATTTCAAAATGGTGCCTGCAACTACATCAATTAGAACAGGCATTGCAATGTTCATACAGCAGCTTGATACAATTGACAAATCAATGATGATCTTGATAAACACATAGATAAATATTGGACCAGGGCCAAGACCTTTGGCAGTTTGCTGATTGGATGAACACAGTCCAATAATATAAGACTATATGGAATTCCAGACAAATTAGAGGGGGATGATGTGAGAAATTGCATTTTGCCTTTCTTGTCTGACCCGCTGTATGTAGAGTATTTAATCTCCCCTTGAATTCCAAATAGCTCACAGGATACACCCTTGGAACATGGTCACGTCTTTCCAACCGAGATCAGTTACTGGCTGGGTCGGGAAGAATCTATTATATAGCATCCAAACTAATAAGAAAAAAGAAATCTTCTCCTTTGCAGGCCACATGATCCATGCCTTTGAAGTATTCTCCATTGAGACAAATAGAAAACGATACGAGTTCCTGGCTCTCAACCACCACCCCCAACACCCACCCCTAAGCCCTGACAAAAATAGGACACTAAGGATTAACTACTTGAACTAGCCACGCTAATGGTGACAATGGTTGGTCTGAAACAGAAGATCTAGAATATTTTCGTGATAGGTTGTAACACACTGATCATAAACTTTGCCCTGGTCTGATGGAGAAACAAAAAAAGACACAGCAATCCAAAACAAGTCTGAATACTTTGCAAAAATGCAAGACAAGGAAATCTTTAATCAAATCATTGGGACCAGCATAATTTGGGCCAGGGGTTGCAAGGAGGGCCACCAGCACCCATGGTTGGGGATCAGCATGTATTGTTCTGCTTTAGACTATGACCCAGAGCAAGAGAGGGAAAGCATGCAAGAAAGAGGAGAATGTCATAAAAACCATGAAAAAAGGAGGAAGTAGGAACATGCAAGAGTGAGGTAAAGGGGCGGGGACTATCTGTGGTGAATCAAAGAGGCATGAGGTGAAATCAAGACTGTGGTACCGCCTTGGTATTCAACATGCTTACATTCAATAGCGCCAGCTTCTGAGAAAAACTTTGGGCCCCAGCACTTGTTCTATTTTGAATTAAGCACTGATAGAGACTCAAATACATCCAGATAGTCTTTGAAACATGTGTAGACAGTTATTTTGATGACAAGCCAAACTGAATAGAACAAAACAAAACTGGAGTTCCATGATCATCACATTCTTTAAATTTTATGCTAATCCCATTGCATGCAACCTCTGACCTCGACAAGGAGAACACTGTTTATCACATTATAGTCATCCATGCGATCTATAATTGTATCAGTTGGCAGTCCAGTCACATGACCAGGTTACCCCTAGCTTTCTGACACAATGTTCATAAGCACTTTGTGAGTAAGAGATAACTCCTCCTTCTCCCCCATACCACTCCCATGTATGGTCAAATTATTCTAAACCTTGCAATCTATTTCACTTATTTGTACCCGCACCTTCTTTTCATACCACCAACCAAGTCACGTTTATGCCTGGTGGCTGGAGGCATAGGGTACCAAGGACTACTCACCTGTGAAACGTTATTTACTATTTCTATGTTATTTTACATTGATTAAACCACAGTTCTAGTTAGTAGTTTTATCCTGCTACTTGAACACTTCCCAGTCTATCTTCATAGACCGATCACACTTCTCCACAGCTGTCACTACCTAGCATATCTACCCACCCTAACTACACTACCTATTCATCCACTCCAAATACATTTGCTCACAAGCCATTCTAGTCATGCTGAGTTCCCTCATCAACATCGTCTAGCCCGGCTGATGCATTGCATACAGCTACAACCTCAAGGCAGCTCTTTTTTTAAACCTCCAAAACTAAAGGGCTCATATTCAAGGTCACCATATGCCATTCCGTCCATAACTGTAATGTCCTTCCTTGTGTAACCAAATGAATGAAAATAAATGTTTGTAGGAAAGTACCATCTTGCCCTGCATGTTACCCCCAGGTTTACTGTATACATGTTTGTTTTTGCCTGTGTCACTGGGATCCTGCTAGCCAGGACCCCAGTGCTCATAAAATGTGCCCTGCATGTGTTCCCTGTGTGGTGTCTAACTGTATCACTGAGGCTCTGCTAACCAGAACCTCAGTGTTTATGCTCTCTCTGCTTTTGAAATTGTCACTGCAGGCTAGTGACTAATTTTTACCAATTCTGATTGGCACACTGGAAAACCCTTATAATTCCCTAGTATATGGTACCTAGGTACCCAGGGTATTGGGGTTCCAGGAGATCCCTATGGGCTGCAGCATTTCTTTTGCCACCCATAAGGAGCTCAGACAATTCTTACACAGGACTGCCACTGCAGCCTGAGTGAAATACGTCCACGTTATTTCACAGCCATTTTACACTGCACTTAAGTACTGTAAAAGTCACCTATATGTCTAACCCTCACTTAGTGAAGGTTAGGTGCAAAGTTACTTAGTGTGAGGGCACCCTGGCACTAACCAAGGTGTCCCCACATTGTTCAGGGCAATTTCCCCCGGACTTTGCGAGTGCGGGGACACCATTACACGCGTGCACTACATATAGGTCAATACCTATACGTAGCGTCACGATGGTAACTCCGAACATGGCCATGCAACATGTCTAGGATCATAGAATTGTCACCCGAATACCATTCTGGTATTGGGGGTGACAATTCCATGCATCCCCGGGTCTCCAGCATGGAGCCCGGGTACTGCCAAACTAACTTTCCGGGGTTTTCTCTGCCGCTACCGCTGCTGCCAACCCTCTGACAGGTTTCTGCCCCCCTGGGGCCTGGGCAGCCCAGTCCCAGGAAGGCAAAACAGAGGATTTCCTCTGAGAGAGGGTGGAAATAGGTGTGAAGGGCCTGAGAGGAGTAGCTTCTCCTGGCCTCTGGAAATGCTTTGAAGGCCACAGACGATGCCCTCCTTGCATAAGCCAGTCTACACCGGTTCAGGGACCCCCCCAGCCCTGCTCTGGCACGAAACTGGACAAAGAAAAGGGGAGTGACCACTCCCCTGACCAGCACCTCCCAGGGGAGGTGCCCAGAGCTCCTCCAGTGTGTCCCAGACCTCTGCCATCTTGGATGCAGAGGTGTGAGGGCACAATGGACACCTTTGAGTGGCCAGTGCCAGCAGGTGACGTCAGAGACCCCTCCTAATAGGTGCTTACCTTTCTCTGTAGCCAATCCTCCTCTGAGGGCTATTTAGGGTCTCTCCTGTGGGTATCTCACCAGATAACAAATGAAAGAGCTCACCAGAGTTCCTCTGCACTTCCCTCTTCAACTTCTGCCAAGGATCGACCGCTGACTGCTCCAGGACGCCTACAAAACCGCAAAAAAAGTAGCAAGAAGACTACCAGCAATATTGTAGCGCCTCATCCTGACGGCTTTCTCGACTGTTTCCTGGTGGTGCATGCTCTGAGGGCTGTCTGCCTTCACCCTGTACTGGAAGCCAAGAAAAAATCTCCTGTGGGTCGACAAAATCTTGCCCCTGCCAACGCAGGCACCAAACTTCTGCATTACCGGTCCTCTGGGTCCCCTCTCTTCTTGACGAGAGTGGTTGCTGGAACACAGGAGCTGGATCCAAGTGTCCCCGACAGTTCAGTGGCCCTTCTGTCCAAATTTGGTGGAGGTAAGTCCTTGCCTCCCCACGCCAGACAGTAATCCTGTGTACTGCGTGAACTGCAGCTGCTAGGGCTTCTGTGCACTTTTGCAAGACTTCCTGTGTGCACAGCCTAGCCCAGGTCCCCAGCAGTCCGTCCTGCATTGCCCAGCTCGCTGAGTTGGACTCTGACTCCGTGGGACCCTCTTTTGTTGTGCTGAGTCAACAGTCTTGTTCAGATCTTCTGAATGCCTGTTCTTGTGCTTCTGCGGGTGCTGCCTGCTTCCGCGTGGGCTCTCTGTGTTGCTGAGTGCCCCCTCTGTCTCCTCCTCCAAGGGGCGACCTCCTGGTCCTTCTTGGGCCCTGGCAGCACCCAAAACCTTTAACTGCGCCTCTTGCAGCTAGCAAGGCTTGTTTGCGGTCTTTCTGCGTGGAAACAACTCTGCATCCTCCAGCACACAGTGGGACATCTTCTGACCAAAGGAGAAGTTCCTGACACCTTCCGTTGTTGCAGAATCTTTGACTTCTTCCACCCGAAGGCAGCACATTTGCACCTTCATCCAGGGCTTAGTGGGCTCCTGCCCCCTCCGGACACTTGCGTGACTCTTGGAGTTAGTCCCCTTCCTTTACAGGTCCTCAGGTCCAGGAATCCGTCTTCAGTGCTTTGCAGTCAGTTGTTGACTTTGCAGAATCCCTTATCTCGACTTTACCGTCTTTCTGGGGTAGTAGGGTAACTTTACTCCTACTTTTCAGGGTCTTGGGATGGGGTATCTTGGACACCCTTAGGGTTTTCTTACACTCCCAGCGACCCTCTACACACTACGCTAGGCCTGGGGTCCATTTGTGGTTCGCATTCCACTTTTGGAGTATATGGTTTGTGTTGCCCCTAGTCCTATTGTCTCCTATTGCATTCTATTGTGTTCTACAGTGTTTGCACTACTTTTTTAAGAGTTTTACTTACCTGATTTTGGCTTGTGTGTATATTTTGTGTATTTTACTTACCTCCTAAGGGAGTATATCCTCTGAGATACTTTTGGCATATTGTCACTAAAATAAAGTACCTTTATTTTTAGTAACTCTGAGTATTGTGTTTTCTTATGATATAGTGCTAAGTGATATAAGTGGTATAGTAGGAGCTTTGCATGTCTCCTATTTCATCCTAAGCTGCTCTGCTATAGCTACCTCTATCAGCCTAAGCTGCTAGAACACTTCTAATCTACTAATAAGGGATACCTAGAACTGACACAAGGTGTAAGTACCACAAGGTACCTACTATAAGCCAGGCCAGCCTCCTACAATGTTATATTACCTATCCTCCAGAACAACTGACATTGCCCTCCTTCAAGAAACACATCTAGCAACGGTAGAGTGGGTAAAGTGTTGTACAGTAGTCTAACCACAGTGTTGCAAACCCTTCCCCTTTCTTCAAATAGCTCTAAGAGATGCAGAGTAGCTATACTGATCAGGAAATTGCTGGCCCATAGAATTTCAAAAACCTACACTGACCCCAAAGGAGGTATGCGTTTGTTAAATTATCTGTTATGGATAAGGCCCTAGACATAGGCATCATATTTGACCTGAACCTCTTTAAAAGACCTTTTATGTCATGATTATCCAGATTTTTAACTGAGTTCAGTCACACAGATGTATTTATATCTGGAGATTGGAATCTACCTGTAGGTCCTGTGACAGACCAGTGACAGGGCATGCGATAGTAGATCACATCTTGACTGGTTACTACATAATCAATGAATAGGCAATCCATGGAACATCCACTCAAACTCTGGAGAACAATTACTCCTAAGAACATGACATGATGTGAAAAGACGACCCTTAAATATATACTTACAGAAAAAAAGAGGTTCTGAGCCTGATTTAGATCTTGGTGGTGTTGCCGCCAAGCTGCGTTGACAGCAGACCAGAGAAGACCATCAAGTCGATGATGTTCAGCCGTATTTAGATATTACAGCTCTGCAAGTGGAAGACTGGTGACAGATTGCTGACAGGGGGAGACGGCGGCGGGACCCAGTGGACTTTGTACAATGGCAGGGGTTAGGGTACAGAGGTAAGTGGCACACACACACACACTGTACCTTAGCCATTGTGTCCCCCTGCACTACACACTACACAACACACCACGTACACACCATCATCCATTACAATTCCAACTCAACACAACCCATACATGCCGAAAACACACATTGACATACATCCACACACACACCATTAATACTGCACCCACACATGACACAGCCACAACAACCAGCACAGCTACACTCAGCTACACAGACACACTCACACACAAGCACAACTACACACATCATGACAACTTCCGCCACACAACAACACTCACCTGAATGTGTCACACAGCAGCACAACATACACAACAACGTCGGTCTCACATGCAAGTGGTACATATACAGACACAACCACATTACCACCTTCAACTTCCACCACCTCAACCAGCCAATCCACACACGCACACACGCACATACTGACTCACACACACAACAGAAAGCTCAAACCTACCAGTACAATGTCCCCTTTCAATGCGCACACATGGACACCATTGTCAAGTGTGAATCTACCCTCATTGTGGTGCCAGCATTCATTTGGTAATGAATGATGACAACACAATGACATGTGTGTAATGTGTGCAATATCGGTGTTGTGCCAGTGTGTCCTCCGCTATGTGTGACAAAAATGTCTCCCTGACATATGTATGTCACAGTAATTTCAAGAAATTACTGTGATATATATATGCTTGTAGTGAAACCGACCTCCCGGGCAGTGCCCATCCTATGTACCCTGGCAATGTGGTGTACCTACCTTCGAGTCTGGCGATGGGGTGAGGGTGAGGGAAGTTCGTGTTTTCCCCATGGGACAGTGGCAGAATTGACAGCAGGTGTTGTCCAGTCATGTCCAGTCAAAACCGGAGGTGGATTAGAGGAAAAAAAGGTGAGTTTTCACCCCTTCCCCCCCCAATGCACCAACTCAGAAGTGGGGGTTGGTCCGCAACTTTTTGCTTGGAGGTAAGGCACATCCAAATCTGCACGACTGGGGTCCCATTGGCAGCCCTTTTCCATATACTGCTTTCAATGCGGGTGGTGTTTGTTGGCAGAGATGGTGGTTCGAATGTGGGATCTTGGCTATGAAAACTTTATGAAAACATCTAAATATGGCGGGCAGACCATCAGTGTGGCAGATGGGTTTTCAGTCGAAACTCAATGGCGAGGCCATTACCGCCAACATACAAATCAGGTCCTCCAAACAGTGAGTAATGCCTTGTTAAGAGGCAAGATGATGAGGAATACAGCTATTGTGAAGAGAAGGACTAAACTGGACCGGGAATAACTGCAGTTATCTATCAGCAAATTTGTTGAAGCTTGTGGCAGATTTGTTATTGGAAAAGGGAAAGTATGCGATCAGTGCTCATTTCACAGTGAGAGCCAAATAGGCTTGAAACAGATTGACATTGTGACTTTAAAAGTAAGGGCAAAAAGCTGGACAACTGCTTGCAACACAATTACGACAAAGGGAATCACAGGCAAACAATGATGCTGTCTATAACAACGTGGGTGAGAGGTACACACATTCTCTGGATATATTACAGCCTTTACATCCTGTTTTGGGGATCTTCATACATCAGAAGCAATTACAACATAGAAACACAGCACCACTTTATGTCATCTCTTAACTTCTATGAACACTCTGAAGCCGGTAAGGCTATGCTGGAAGGTCTATTTGTGGGCAAAATCACACTGATGATATCTGTCCCACCTTACAATAAGTATCCTGGAGAAGCTGGATTCCCAACAGAATTGTATAAACTAAATAGGAACCCTAGATTATCAATGTGATATGATGCTCATAAAGAAGCTAAATCCACAGGAATTCTAAGTTTGGTCTCTAGTAATGCCATTATCTCTCTACTGCTCACACTGAGAAAAGGTCTGCAATAATGTGCAAACTATTTATCAAAATCTCTGATTAATGAAGACATAGAATTATTAGACAAAGTACTGCCAAAATGTCTTCCTAAGGTGATGCCCGGCCTCAGTTCCCATGGAGTCATGTTGAAGCCTGCTGTTATTTCCTTGGGTAACCAGAGACTCCCCAGAAAACCGAGTTGCACTCTCCTTCGGCGTGGAGACAGCCTTCAACCACATCAAATACTGGTATTTGTTTAAGACCATAGAAAGGGCAGGTCTTGATCACCAGTTCATTTTTATGTCAAATGACTATGAATGGACACAAAGACACAAGTGAGCGGTGAAGGGTTTGTATACATGCAAACCAATCTGATTCAGGCAGGAGACTCCCGATTTTTGAAGCCAAAAATGGTTCATTTTGTCTGTCTCCCACCTGAATTTGCGATGTCTCCAATAGAAGCTAATGAGGGAAATACATTCTCCCAATTATTTTTTTTAAATCTCCTACCTTACGCTTTAAAAATGTTGGCATGTATGGGTTTTTGTCAGATGTTTCACATAGGGAAGGACACGAGACAAGGCTGTCCAATATCACCCTTGCTGTTCATATTGGCCTTGGAGTCTTTTTCTAAGGCATATCATTTACAGGCCAACTCCAACAGTATTGTCACACTTTATGGGAAATTTAAGGTCTTGTTCTATGTAGGCAATATTCTACTGACCCAGGGCCTCTGTCCATGCTTCATTGTCCTTAATATAGTCATCAACTACCTTCTTTGGTTACAAAAAAACTGGTGAAATGTGAAATGACCCCTATGTCAAGGGTTCAGAGCAGTTATAGAAGGTACTGTGTTCAAATGGTACCCGGACATGTCCACATACCTCAGATGTGTGTGAACAAGGGCCTAATACAAATAGCATAAACTCCTTCTGATCAAGCCTCATAATGATTCTAAGCAAGGGTTTGGTCTCCAATTCCCTTTATAGGGAAGAGTCCAGATAATCATAATGACAGTGGCCCCTAAATATAATGCCCATTTTGACCTCCTCCCCTACCAGAATCCAGTGTTGTTTCTAGCATAGACATGGCCCTTTCCTTTCCTTTCCTCTTTTGTTTGTGGATCAATGAGTCCTCAATTAAAGACATGCAAAATGGATGCTGATACCAAATACAGTGGACTGTGGCAACCCCATGTGGAGTCCTACTGTCTGGCAAATCGCCTCTCTTAATGAATACATTTCAATACTCGATCTGTCGATATCTCACTCTGGTTAAAGATATTCCAATCCTTTGTGGGTGAGTCAAACTTTTTACAAAGCTAAACCTGTGGGTAACCATTATGCAATTCACCTTACTGATCTAGGAGACCATACATAAGAAACTGATTGTCAAACCGACGGTTCATACTTCAGCGCTGATCTGGAACATCTTTAGGGCCTTTTTTACAAAAAATTATGCATTGCTGCCACAACACAGCGATGCGTAAAACAATTTAATGCTGTGGTACGACAGATTCTAACATCATGCTTGCACCATATTTGCAGTTCGGCGCACCATGGCATTAGGATCTTGACTGAGTTAAAAAAGTGACACTAGCTTGTTCAGCGTGTTCAGCATGTAAAGCAGCGCTACCCATCCCAGTGTCACTTTTGTGTGCCCAAAGCATTAAAAAAGTTAAAAAACGCTGCATTGGCAAAAAAACAATTAACACTCCAGAATCAGAAATGGAGGACAGAAGAGACCACAGACCCTGGGACAACCGCAGCAACTCCAGTACCAGCCTTGATGTTCAGACAGACTCATAGGGGAAGATGAAGAGTAAGAGAAAGTGCAACTTTAGTGAAGAAGAGAACAACATCCTAATAAGTAAGGTGACAGAGCAATAACACCAACTATTCGTCATCTCAAAATTGCCATTAGTGAGGAAAGAGGCCATGTGGCAGTCCATTGTGGACAAGGTCAACAGTATGGCAAAAGAAAAGAGGACAGTGATTGATTGTAAGAAGCACTGGCATGATTGCGTGGGCAGGACAAATGAGAAACTGGTCAGCAACCGCAAGCCTGCATTGCAGACCAGAGATGGAAGCCCTAAGCCACAGGAGCAGCTAGGTGAATTGGAGGAGATGGTGGCAGCTATCATCCCTAAGAATTTGGTGACAGGCGTCCTGGGACAGGACACTGCGGACTATGATGAACAACAAGAACCACATGGTAAGTTGCAGTGGGGGGAAATGTAGCAACTAGGTAATGTCAAAACGTGCAGGAAGCTTTGTCCCATCGCTATAACGCGCTGTCTGCAGGCCAAAGGGTAGTATGTTGGCCCATCTATGGTTAAACATCTAATAAATGTCATGTGCACTGACCAGTCACAATTTGCACAGCCCAGTCCAGATCCCTCACCATGCTCCCTGCAAAGTGTGAAGTGCAGCATCAGTCCACGTGTACCTTTCTTTGTAGTCTGGCACTTGCAGTGCAATGAACAACAGCATTAACCACAACTACAACTCCCAGAATACACAGAAAATAACATGGACTGGAACAATACATCAAGCATGGACACTGCTACCCTGCACAACCTGCCTGTGACAATACAAGCCACCTTGCACCATGTAGTTACTTGGTATCACTTGGGCCTATGCACACTAATCTAGAATGTAAGTCCTCAGGAAGAAGTGGCCATATCACAGGAGAAACAACTCATCTGAGAGAGTGTCGGAGTGGGCTATGGGAAGTATCTACACTATAGACATGGCAAGAGACATGTCGATAGTACGCTGCATGAAACTATATTGCAGACAGCTGACCTGGCACGCAGGTGTCAGCTGCCATTGAAGGGACCACAGGAACCCCTCTCATGTAATAAATTGCCATGGGTGTGTGGGATTGCAAGAGCTGCACACCAGAGGACCATGGGCCTCATTTACTAGGAAATGACTCAGCATGGTGCTGCAAACCAGCTTGCTGCACTACGCTGCATTATTTATAAAGTGTCAGATTCTGCAAGGTTCCATGGGTGTCACATGGGAGCACCCACAGAAACACCCATTGAACGCGCCTTTCACGTAAAGTTATGCATAAAAGGGGGGCATATTTACAAGGCCATGTAAAGCCATGCAAGGTGGCTTTGCATGGCATTGTAAATATGGGCCGGCACGCTATGCCACCGGAGCCTCCAAATAAATGGCAGTTCAGTGGTGCAGTGTGCCGCTAGGGCCTTGAACATGAGGCCCCCTATGTGTAACAACTAATGATGATGTGTGTGCCTGGTGGGCCACTGCTACTGCTATGCATTGTAGGTGCTGACTGTGCATGTCAAACTGCCGTTTGGTCCAAAGAGGGAGACTATGCATACTAAGGAGATGAGAATGCACATGTGTGCTGTAATGTAGCCTCATAAGTACACATGCACTGCTGGGTCTGACTGTGCAACACTTGCGTCACACTGGGACGGATGGCAGAGATCAGCTGATTGGTGGACTACAACCTACATGTCATGTCATGTGGACTTGGGAGAAGATGTAGCACATGCCTAGAGGGAGTCTGATGCAACCTTGCCTCAAGGTGCCACATGTAGAAGTTAGAGGATGTCAAACATGGACCTGACAAGGGCTACCAAGAGTCACTCAGCCATCACAAATGACAGAAGTCATGGAAGCACCCAGGCTGAAGTGGGTGAGCCTAATAATGTGGGAATCATATGTAGGTGCTTACCACTGTTTACAGCACTACTACCATGTGGAGTGATGCCTGACCCATAGCTTTCAATACCAAAGCAACATGTAGCACCATTGGATATGGTCACACATAATCCATGTGTCATATGTAAAATGAATGTATGATCTGGATAGCATCACTGTGTGGCACTAATCCATGCCCCAGGACCCAAAAGTGGCTAATCAGAGGAGGCATGTAAACATACATAAATGGGGGGAATGTCAGTGATTGTCATCTATGCAGTAGGACAGGGCCCATCCCACAGAGTAGGCACACAGTGCTTGTGAGAACAGTGCAAAGATACTGCCATCTGTAATGGAAATACTGTGCAATTTTGCATCAATACACATGCCTAATAGGTGTACTATACATCACAGTTGAACTGAAAGTGCTACATCTAAAACCTTGAATGTCAACCGGATTACTCATGTTAACATCTAACAGAAACCACCATTAACATTTCTCTATCTCATTGCAGAGGATGAAACTATACCTCATGGCCAGCTGATTGTCCTGGACTGTACCGATGATGTGGATGACAACTATTAATCTGGACACCCTCCAGCAACACCTTGGCGCCACCCACAAACCATTCCCAGTTGTGGGGAAGCTTGATAGCGTTGCAAAGTCTTAAGATTATCTGCTCAACATGCAACAGACACCATCTGTCATCCCACCCAGAGCCCTGGAATCCCAGGAGCCACAACTAACATTCCAACTGACCGCGGAACGAGTGCAGCAGGTGCTGGCAGATCAGGTGCAGACGGTGATGGAAAGCATGGCAGGTACCCTATTGGCAGTGCATAGGTACCCCAGCCCAAATAAGGACAACTCCTCTGCCAGACACAACACCTACTCTCTCCTTCATGGCCTCCAGTCAGTCCCTGGCTGACAGCGCTGTTGTCATGAGGCAGAAGCATGAGCAAATGCCCGGCCAAAGTGACACCAGTGAGGTTGCTAACCGGCTGGGGGCAATCAGAAACATCTTGGAATCCATGAAGGGAAAGCAGTACTCCCTCATTGCCACCTTGGGTGCCTACCACTGTGACGTTGCTGCTGTGTTGCAAAACCAGCAGATACTCCTTGCTGCTGTGTTGCCTTATGCATTGCCACACATGAAAGCTGTTGTGGACACATGATCTACATCTTCAGCCCCTGGTGTTTGTGCCTCCCTCTACTTTGACACCTACAACAGCTCTGTTATTGGTGATGTCACATCAGGGGAAGAAGATATGGCCTGCATATCTTTCACCCCAAAAAGTGCCTGTAGAACTTCTATGTGGCACATACAACCTTTCTTCTTTGCCCTGTGTTGAAGAACATGGCAGTGTCAAATCAATTGGCACTGTCCTCAATTTGACTCTCCATCTGTTGACCTTACACATTTGTGGACTGTTATTTTGGCCAATCTACCCTAATAGCAATGAGCCTTCCTCCTCACTGAAGCACTCCCCTCATGCACATGTTGCATGACATGTTCTCCCCATGGACTCTGTCTAGCTATCCACTGGCTTGACACATCTGTTGGGGTTGTTGTCTGATGAATTGTACCTCTGAACATCATATCATTTTTCACATGTAAATAAAAGCACTAACTACAACCTGTGTATTCTATGTGTGTCTGAAGCAGGACTAATTTGAACATGTTACATTGTGTGATGCAAATACACTGACTACTTGCTAAAGGGACATGTGTAGATTGGAACCATGGAAAAAGCCACACAGACAGAATGAAACATATTTGCTGAACATGACATGTATGTTGACGAGCAAGCAGTTACCAAAGCTCTCAAGCATGAAGTGCAACAGGTATCATGCAGTCATTGTTAAAGCTGATGTAACTCGCACCACAGGTGGCTGGGCTAAGCATGGATAGTAGCAACCAAACAACACTGCAGTGACAAGCAAATGAAGCAAGTTTGTGTGTGGGTGTAAGGGGCAGGCATCAGTGTGTGAGTTAAAAATCCTTAGATTAGGGTGAGTGCAATAACAACAACATCCCACCAATGCATGTCCTATGACTTACCTATACAGAGCAACTGCATGTGAATACCTGTGTTGAGCTGTGTATCCATTCACATCTAAATTGTCATCTACACTGCTCAGTGATGCTTGTAGACAGCTCATGTAATTCAATGGCCAACCTGACAGATACCTGTCCATAGGCAAATCATCTAGTCACACATGTTGCTAAACACTGCCAGCAAAGGCAAAAGGCATGTACCTCACGTAAAAAAAAATATATATATATATATATATATATATTTTATTTTATTTTTATTTATTTTTTCTTTGAGCGAAATTTCCAGAAAACAAAATCATTAGAATATTAAATTCATAAAATATCTTAGTCATTACTCATTAAAGCTTCATAAGTCAGAATTTCGCATATATTATCATCTAAAATAAAAACAATCTGTCTCTGTAAAACTTAGATATTGCATAACATCCCACGTTATCACTGCACCTTACCCATCAAACTCCCAAAGCTTCATATATTTACTATAGGATCCATATCTTAAAGCGTATTTCCTTCCACAGTCCTTTGTTTTGCCTAGCTTAGACCACCATTGTTGAAATGATGGAGCTACTTCAGTGCACCAGTTCTGCAAAATAATGACCTAGCTATTGGAGCTATGATATAGAGACATTTTGGTTGCAAGGAGCTACTTTTAATTTCAGATGAGACTCCAAGTCCTGCTATTTGAGTGTCCAACGGCTGTCCTATTCCCAGCATACTAGTGCAACACCTGGCAATTTCCTCCCATAGTGGCCTTATTTTAGAACAACCCCAAATGATATGCGTCCAACCACCGACCTCTTATAATGAGCAGCGAAAACATTTCTTGGGAATTTGAGTATAGCCTTCATGCATGAAAGCTGGGGTTCTATTTAAAAGCCATTTAGTATAGAACTCACCTTGAGTAAAGTCCATCACTGTGCGGAAGCAATTGCTTTCCCATTTGGAAATAATGTTTTTCTCAAGAAGGGGTCGATCCCCATTAAGTATATCTGCCAGTTGGGTAACACCATAGTGACGGGCATATGGTAATGCTTAAATAATTTAGTCTTGCGCCTTAACAGCCACTGCTTAGTCTTATCTCTCATTTTCTGAGGGTTTTTCGTGGGCCTGAGGAAATCAAAAATCTGATATTCTTGAAACATAAAATCAAGAAAGAAATAGTCACTGTTAGACTTGGCATCATTGGCATGGTCTCCCCTAAATTTCTGCCTATACTTCCCTGGTTGCTTCTGTGTACTGGACTCTGTTTTTGCTGTTTTGTTTGGTCTGAACACTTTACCACTGCTGACCAGTGCTAAAGTGTAAGTTGTATGTGTACATTGGCTTATCCATGACTGGCATATTTGATTTACTAGTAACTCCCTAGTAAACTGCACTAGAGGTGCCCAGGGCCAGTAAATCAAATTCTACTAGTGGTCCTGCAGCACCGGCTGTGCCACCCACATTATTAGCCCTGTAACATTGCTCAGACCTGCCACTGCAGTGTCTCTGTGTGCATTTTTAAACTGCCAATTGAATTTGGCAAGTGGACCCACTGGCAAGGACTAAACCTTCCATACATGAAAGACACCCATAAGATAGGCCCTAGGTAGCCCCATGGGCAGGGTGCAGTATATGTTAAAGGTGGGACATGAACTTATGTGTTTTACATGTCCTGACAGGGAAATACTGCCTGCGGTGCACAGGGGTACTGTCTGGCTCGGGGAGGCAAGCTCTTACCTCAACCAAATTTGGACAGTTGGACCTTTCGACAGTCTGGGTCACTTCGGTCTACCACCTGTGTTCCAGGATCCACGTTCGTTGTCAGGTGAGGGGACCCAGAGTACCTGTTGTTACTGCAGAGAGGTGCCTGCTGAAGCAGGGAAGTGACTCAGTCACTCCACTGGATATTCCTTCGGTCCTTTTGGTGCAGGACAGGCAGTCCTCGGAGTGTGCACAACCTGGAAACTGTTGCAGTTGCTGGCAGGAGGTGAAGGTACAGAGTTGCAGTAGCCTTCCTGGATACTTTGTTGGATTTGTAGAGTTCCTGGAGCAGTTCTGCGGTTCATCCGATGGTAGAAAGTGAAGCAGAGATTGCAGAGGATTCCTGCTGGAGTCTTGCAAAACCAAATCTGAGGAAACACCCAGAGGAGAGACCCTAAATAACCCTGAGAGGGGGATTTGTCACCTAACCAGGTAAGCACCTATCAGGAGTGGTCTCTGATGTCACTTGCTGGCACTGGCCACACAGATACTCCCAGAGTTCCCGGGAAAAATGGGCCTCGATGGCATGGGGGCACCTCTGCTAGTGCAGGGGGGCCCTCACACACAGGTACTATGCACCCAGCCTTCGGGGCCTGAAGGTTAGATATACAGTATAGGTGACTTATAAGTGACCTGGTGCAGTGAAAATAGCTGTGAAATAGTGCTTACAGGTTTTTCACTCAGGCTACAATGGCAGTCCTGAAGAAGTGCTTGCATGAGCTCCTTATGGGTGGCAAAACAAATGCTGCAGCCTATAAGAATCTCCTGGAACCGCAATGCCCTTTGTATCTAGGTACCATATTCTATGGACTTATAAGGGGGGTCCAATATGCCAATTTGGAGTAAAATAAGTAATCACTAGACTATAGTGACAAACTTGGAAACAAAGAGAGCATGAGCACTGGAGTTCTGATTAGCAGGTCTCCAGTGACACAGTCAAGCATACTGACAACACAGTCACACATACTGACATATAGGCCACAAACTATGATCACTGGGGTCCTGACTAGCAGGATCCCAGTGAGACAGTAAAAACACACTGACAAACAGGCAGAAACTGGGGGTAACATGCCAAGAAAGATGGTACTTTCCTACAATCAATCAATCAATCAATCAGGTGTTTATTAAGCACAACTACTCACCCACAAGAGTCTCAAGGCGCTGAGGGGGTGTGTAGTGTCCATCGGTGACGTGGTTCTTCAGAAAGCCATGTCTTCAGCTCCTTCATGAAGATGAGGAGGGGGTAGTTCATCTGAGGTGGAGCGGAAGGGCGTTCCAGGCTGAGGCTACGAGGTGGGAGAAAGAGTGTCCCCCTGTTCTTATTTTCTTGATGCGGGGTACTTCTGCAAGAGAGAGCTGGGCTGAGCGTAGGGTCCTGTGGGGTACGTGGAATCAAGAGGAACCTCTTCCAAGGAGAAGAGCTGAAGAGCCTAGGAGAAGTTCTGCCCTCCCTGTGACCGTACTTTGTGGAGCTATCCTGCAGTTGCTGCTTCTGCCTGTGAAAAGGGACAAAGACTGGACTGTGTTGTGCATTCCTGCTTGTGAAGAATCTCCAAAGGCTTGAACTGAGCTTGCCTCCTGTTGTTGAAGTCTCAGGGCTATCAAATACTTCCCCTGCCAGCACCTGGATTCTCTCCTGAGACTCCTGCCCTGCCAACTGGTGCCTTATCCAGTTCCTGGACCCTTGAAAGGTAAAGCTGGCAGACAAAGACTGAAAATCTACCCACAGACCGCTGAGCAGGGAAATTTTCAATGCACCTTCCGTGATGCGGCTGATAAACTACGCCCCGCCAGCTTCGTGGCCGAAATCCATGCTCCACCTGCATCGCGGCTGGAAGATTGATGCAATGCAGTTGGAGAAATGACAGGCAACACCTGCTAAACGGAAGCCGATAACGACGCAAACCCCACGCAGTGCGGTTTTGTGATGCCCCGCGACTGGATTTTTCAAGGCAACATCGCAAAGCCTGCCTGGATCTGATGTGCCTGTCCGGATCGACTCATCGCTCTCTTGCAGGAGAGAAGAAACGGCGCACGCCGACCCGACCGGAGGAGGAACGACGCACAGTCTCGCTTGTGAGTGAGAAATCGACACATTGCTGGCCTTTTCCTACACACACTCGCCTGTGCGGCTTTATTTTGATGCTACCCAGGTACTTTTGTGAAATAACAGCATTCTTACAGTTTTCTAAGGAATTAAGGGGGTCATTACAACCCTGGCGGACGGTGTTAAAGTGGCGGTAAGACCGGCAACTGCCCGGCGGTAAAAAAATGTCAATTACAACCGTGGTGGAAACCGCCAACAAAGACAGCCACTTTAACACTCCGACCGCCACGGCGGTACAAACAGACAGCACAGTGGTCACCGCCAACAGACAGGCGGGAGACAATGTACCGCCCACACTATTATGACAGGCCAATCCGCCACCTTTTCCGGGGCAGATTCACAGCGGATAAAAACACGGCGGAAACAGGAATTTCAAAGGGAAAATGCTCACCTACACATACCCCACGAGGAACGAGGACAACATGGACCCGGAACTCCAAATTCTACCTGCGATAGTCTTCCTGCTCCTCTACCAGGAACACGAACGCCGACGGCGAAGACCACGTGAGTACTGCACCTACGACACAGAGGAGGGAAAAAACAGGGACATACACATGCAACACCCCCACACCCACCCTCACCCACTACAACACACACACTAATGCATATTAATACATCACAGTTACACCCCCTACTCCCCCCGGAAGAATGCAAAGACAATAGTAAATTAGTCTAACCATTGTGTTATATTAAAATCAAGTAGGCAAAAATATATATATATTCACCATTTACAAAATATATACCAAGCATAGTAGTCCAGGTAGTGTTCCAATCAAGTCCGTGGAACACTGGGCCCACACGGTATGGGCGAGGCCCACACAAGATCCCCGACCATGACGGAGAGAACACTGCAGGGGCATCAGACAGCAACTAAACAGGCACCTCAGGGGGAGGGAAAGGGGGGCACCTCAGCCGCTTGAGTGCACAATGCCAAATCCACGAGGGGGCCACATGCCCACTGTTACATCCTGGGGAGTGCAAAGCCACAGTCTCTCAAGTCTTTCCAGTGGGTGGCTTGCCTACTGTTCCATCCTGGGGAGTGCAAAGCCACAGTCTCTCAAGTCTATACAGTGGGTGGGTTGCCCACTGCTTTATCCTGGGGAGTGCAAAGCCACAGTCTCTCAAGTCTATACAGTGAGTGGGTTGCCCACAGTTCAATCCTGGGGAATGCAAAGCCACAGTACCTCAAGTCTCTACAGTGGGTGGTTTGCCCACTGTTCCATCCTGGGGAGTGCAAAGCCACAGTCTCTCAAGTGGATAACAGTCTCCACTGGTTCCGGAGGGGGCATGGTGCCCAGAGTGCTTCATCCTGCTAAGGACAGAGGTAGTAGATGGATCTCTCCACTGGTTCTGGAGGGGGCATGGTGCTGAGTGCTTCATCCTGCTAAGTACAAAGGTAGTGGATGGATCTCTCCACTGGTTCTGGAGGGGGTCTGGTGCCCAGAGTGCTTCATCCTGCTAAGGACATAGGTAGTGGATGGATCTCTCCACTGGTCCTGGAGGGGGCATGGTGCCCAGAGTGCATCATTCTGCCCGTGACTGACTCAGTAGCGTCAGTGCTCTTGGTGCTCATGGGCCAGCAGTGCTTGAGGTGGCGGTGCCCTGTTCAGTGGTGCTTGAGACGGCGGTGCCCTGTTCAGCGGTGCTTGAGATGGCGGTCTCCATTGCAGGGACTCAGCTGCTGGCGGTCCTTCATGGCCCAGCGGGGCTTGTGCTGACGGTCCTTCATGGCCCAGCGGGGCTTGTGCTGACGGTCCTTCATGGCCCAGCGGGGCTTGTGCTGGCGGTGCTTCATGGCCCAGCGGTGCTTTTGCTGACGGTTCTTCCTGGCCCAGTGGGGCTTTTGCTGGTGGTCCTTCATGCCCCAGCCGGGCTTTTGCTGGCGGTCCTTCATGGCCCAGCGGGGCTTGTGCTGGCGGTCCTTCAGGGCTCAGCGGGGCTTGTGCTGGCGGTCCTTCATGGCCCAGTGGAGCTTGTGCTGGCAGTCCTTCATGGGCCAGCGGGGATTGTGCTGGCGGTGGCCTCCTGGGCAGCTGGGATGGTGCTGGCGGTGGTCTCCTGGGCAGCTGGGCTGGTGCTGGTGCTGGCGGTGGCCTCCTGGGCAGCTGGGCTTGTGCTGGCGGTGGCCTGCTGGGCAGCTGGGCTTGTGTTGGCAGTGGCCTCCTGGGCAGCTGGGCTGGTGCTGGCGGTGGCCTCCTGGGCAGCGAGGATGATGGCAGTCTTCTCCACCATGCTGCTCTAACCAGACTTGCCGGGTTTCTTGTGGCCCTTCCCCACCTTGGAAGGTGTCACAGCTGACTCCACACTCCCACCGGGACCCTGGGAGCAGCTTTGGTGGCTGGAGTCTTCCCCCTCTCCCGCCGGGCACTGGCCAACTTCTGATGCTTCACAGGTGGGGGACTGTCTGTGCTGTGGCTCCGTGCCATACTGACTGCCCTGGTGGCTGGTGCACTCCAGATTCCGGTGACTACAGGCACCACTGGTCCCGGAGATGTTGTGGCTGAGGGACCTATGAGATGGACGGGGTGGGGGAGGTGTGGGAAAGAGGTCAAGGTTGGACAGCAAAAGTTTTTTTGACACACTGGGACGGGTAGCTGGAGGGGGTTTGGGAGAGGAGGAAGAGGTTGTCGTTGTAGGAGGTGTTTGTTTGCTGACTTTGAGTGAAGGTGCATGCGCTGGAGGCTGTCGTGAGGTGGATGACTGTTGGGTGGGTGTGTGCCTGCGTTTGTGTATCTTCGGATAGGGCGTCACAGACACACTGGGAGAGGACACAGGGTCCGGACGTCCTTGGCGATGGCACGCCAAAAATATGTTTTTTCTGGTGGGCGTTGACCTACATGATTTGTACAGGGGGAAGAGAAAGTTATTACCAACTGCACCGTCAAAGTGATTGGCCCCCATCCATACCCTTGCCATGTGGCACATGCACTCACCGTCGTTTCATGCACGCCGCACTCTCCCCCCTTCCTTCTTACATCCACCCCTCTCCACACAGGCATAGCCCATACATCATGCTCCCAGTGTACTTACCTGTTTGTCTGGAGGACCGGAGAGTAGCGTGTACTGGGGGAGGACCCCATCCACAAGTTTCTCCAACTCCTCCGATGTGAAGGCAGGGGCCCTTTCCCCAGACACTCGAGCCCTTGTCTCTTCCAGACCGATGTCACAGCAGCACTTGCAGTGTAGGTCCTCTCCTGTCGAAGATCAGGTATCAGGTGATTGAACAGATAGAAAATGGCGGTCACGTCCGCGGCGGTGCGTACCGTCACCGCCGGCGTACATCATCATTGGCTCCTGGGACCCATAGGGTCCAATGTTAACCAATGCAGCATTGCGCCGCGGTCTTTGACCGCCTACCGCGATGGTGTACAACGCCAGCGCAGTTACCTCACATCCCATTGTCCCACTTTAGAGGTCAGGCAGCCGCCATTTCAGGGGCCCACATGGCTTCATTTTCAACTGTGTCACACATACCTAGGCCTAGACTCAACACACATACAGGCCACTTTGTGAGTACGAATGGTGTTCTGTGTAAGCTGTGGGTACGTACCTCTGAGTTGTTTGACTCTGTGCTCGCTGTTGTCCTTCATAGGCACCGTCCGCTGGGACATGTGAGGAGATGGCGGTATCTTCCGGTTTACCGACCGTTGGTGGACCTGTCGACAATGGAGGAAAGACACGTGATAATCACATACAGGCTTGACCGTGCCACAATCCAGGAACTGTCTGCCCAGTTGGAGCCAGACCTGATGTCATCTATCCGCCATCCCACAGGAATCCCCCCTCAAGTGGAGGTGCTGTCAGTGCTCCATTTCCTTGCAGGTGTGTCATTTCAAACAACAGTGGCCATAGCATCAGGGATGTCCCAGCCTATGTTTTCCAACGTGTTGTCCAGAGTGTTGTCTGCCCTGCTGAAACACATGCGGAGCTACATCGTTTTTCCTCAGGTGGAGGATTTGCCTACAGTGAAAGGTGCTTTCTATGCCCTGGGACATATCCCCAACATCATCAGTGCCATTGATGGGACACATGTGGCTTTGGTTCCCCCCCCACAGGAGTGAACAGGTGTACAGAAACCAGAAGAGTTATCATTCGATGAATGTACAGATGGTATGTTTGGCAGACCAGCACATCTCCCATGTGAATGCCGTGTTACCTGGCTCAGTGCATTACGCTTACATCATGCGGAATAGCAGCATCCATTATGTGATGGGTCAACTCCAGAGGCACCGTGTGTGGCTATTAGGTGAGCACCTGGAAGCTAGTCAGTGGGAATGGTTGTCTGGGTCTGGGGATATACCTCCAGGTTAGTGTGTGTCTAACAGTTGTCCCTAGCCATTTGTAGGTGACTCTGGTTACCCCAACCTGTCATGGCTACTGACCCCAGTGACAAGGGCAGAGAAACGCTACAATGAGGCACATGGGCGACCTAGGAAGGTGATCGAATGCACCTTCGGCCTCCTGAAGGCGAGGTTCAGGTGCCTCCATATGACAGGTGGATCCCTATTCTACTCACCAAAGAAGGTGCCAGATCATCGTGGCCTATTGTATGCTTCACAACTTGGCTTTGCGACGACAGGTGCCCTTTCTGCAGGAGGATGGTCCAGATGGCGGTGTTGTTGCAGCTGTGGAGCCTGTGGACAGTGAAGACGAGGAAGCAGAGGAAGAAGACATGGACAACAGGGACTCAGTGATCCAGCAATATTTCCACTGAAACACAGGTAAGAATACAAACCTGCCTACTACATGTACTTATACACTACTACCTCTCTACTGTCTGTCGTTTTCACCCAGTGTATGGTCACTGAGTTGTCACTTTCCCTTACGATTTCACAGATCTGGGTCCCACAGTGTGACATCTGCTTTGATTCCTCATGGACTAGAGCTGTGTGACATAGGTATGTTGACATTACAAATGAAAGAGCTTTTTGCCACAGTTATTGTTAAAACAGTATTCCGAAATCACTGACAGACTCCAGATTGTTTTGTGCTTTAATGGTGTTTATTTTAGTGCTCAAAATTGGAGGGGGTAGCAAAATGGTGAGGGGTGATGGTGGAGGAATGTCCATGGCAGAGTCCAGTCTATTAGTCTCACAGGTGGATTGCCCAAATGGGCATAGGAAGTGGAGCTGGGGCAGTTTAAGGATGGACAGGGTGACAAAGTGGGACAGTAGGATGACAATCAGGGTGGTCTCATTTCTTGGCGGGGGTCTTGGCATTGTTCTCTGTCTTGTCCCTGGATCTCAGGGACCATTTGCGAGGTGGTTCTCCCTCTGCAGGGGGTGGGGTGATGGTGTGGTGGTCCTGTGGCGGTGCCTCCTGTCCACTAGCACCGGCGGAGGTGGTGGGCAGTTCATCGTCCAGGCTAGTGTCAGTGGCCCCTTGTAGTGTCACAGTGTACCTCCTGGTGTTGAGTACTTCCTTCGGCACCCCTACGATGGTGCCCAGGGTGGAATTGATGGTTCTGAGTTCCTCCCTGAAGCCCATATACTGTTCCTCCTGCAGGCGCTGGGTCTCCTGAAACTTGGCCAGTACCGTTGCCATTGTCTCCTGGGAGTGGTGGTAGGCTCCCATGATGGAGGAGAGGGCCTCGTGGAGAGTGGGTTCCCTGGGCCTGTCCGCCCCCTGTTGCACAGCAGCCCTCCCAGTTCCCCTGTGTTCCTGGGCCTCCGTCCCCTGGACCGTGTGCCCACTACCACTGCCCCCAGGTCCCTGTTGTTGTTGGGGTGATGGGTTAGCCTGTGTTCCCTGTAGTGGTGGACACACTGCTGATTGACGTGTCCTGTGGACGGAGGTATGGGCCAGCTGGGTGGGTGCTGTGCTGGTGTTTCCAGTGGGGGGAAGCTCTGTAGTGGCCTGGGACTGGGTGAGGGGAACCGACTGTCCCGAGGTCCCCGATGTGCGGGCTGGTCATCTAGATCCAGTTGGACAGAGGTGCTGTAATCACTGTGGGCCTCTTCTGTTGGTGGTGTGGACATGTGTGGACCCTCCTGTACAGGGACGTTGGGTAGGGGTCCTGCAGGGGTATAAGGGCATGATTATTGCATCTATGTGTGTCAAGGTGTGCAATGGGTGGGTGACAGTGTACCCCAGTGCTAGCATTCCTGTGTGGGACCTTGTGTGATGATGGTTTAGGGGGGTGTATGGGTATGTGCAGTGTGCATGCTTTAGTGATGGGTGTCCATGCTTTGGTGTTGCATGCAGGGTTTGGGATGTGTGGTTTGTGATAGTGGGACATTTGTGAGGAGTAGGAGTGATGGGGTGAGGGCGAGGGTGGGGGTAGGTGATAGCATGCAGGTGGGTGGGGGATGAAGTAGTTAAAGGTTTGACTTACCAGAGTCCATTCCGCCACCTACTCCTGCGAGGCCCTCAGGATGCAGAATCGCCAAGACCTGCTCCTCCTATGTTGTTAGTTGTGGGGGAGGGGGTGGGGGTCTGCCGCCAGTCTGCTGAACCGCCAGGTGGTGTCTTGAGAACACGGAACGCACCTTCCCCCGTAGGTCGTTCCACCTCTCCCTGATGTCCTCACGATTTCTTGGGTACTGTCCCACTACGTTGACCCTGTCCACTATTCTTCGCCATAGCTCCATCTTCCTTTCAATGGAGGTGTGCTGCACCTGTGCTCCGAATAGCTGTGGTTCTACCCGGACGATTTCCTCCACCATGACCCTGAGCTCCTCCTCCAAGAATCTGGGGTGTCTTTGCCGTGCCATGGGGTGGTGTAGGTGATGCGTGGGGTGGTGTGTGGGGTGATAAGTGTGCTGATAGGTAGTGGGGTGTTGTGTGAGGTGCATGGAATTTATGTGGGTGATGGTGTTGTGTGCCTGTGGATGCTAGTGTTGTTGATGGTGGTGTCTCTCTCTGGCTTTCGGTCGTGGTTTGTTGTCGTAAGGGTTTGTGGGTGTGTGTTTTATAGTGTATTGGGTGTGTGGGAGTGGTGTGTGTATGTGTATCAGGTGTGTGTATTTTGAATTGTCCAATGTGGTTGTGTTTTGTAGATGTGTGTGTATTTTGAGCGCCGTGGTGTGTACCGCCAATGGAATACCGTGGTTGAAAGACCGCCATGTGGATTTGTGTGTTGTGATAGTGTGGGCTTATTTCTGTTGGCGTGACGATGGAGGTTTTGTTTTCGCCAGTTTATCACTGACCTTTGGTGCGGCGGACTTGTGTGGGTGTCTGAATTTTGGCGGATTCCGAACTGTGGCTCATAATAGCTGTGGTGGAATTCCGCGGCCTCGGCCGTGTGGTGGCGGTCTTCTGCACGGCGGTAAGCGTTTTTTCCGCCAATGTCATAATAAGGGCCCAAGACTCTTATTCTTTGAAAATTCATAACTTGACTTGTGTATGTTGGATTTTTTTGTCATTTTGGTCTTGTTTTGTTTAAATAAATATTCTCTATTTTTCTAAACCTGTGTTGTGTCAATTTGTAGTGTTTTCACTGAGTTACTGTGTGTGTTGGTGCAAATACTTTACACAGTTTCTGAAGTTAAGTCTGCCTGCTCGTGCCAAGCTGCCAAGGGGATGAGTGGGGGTTAACTGAGGGTTATTCTCCTTTACCCTGACTAGAGTGAGGGTCCTTGCTTGGACAGGGGGTAACCTGACTGCCAACCAAAGACCCTATTTCTAACATTGGTGATATAGCAGTTGGGATTTGACCTTTATTTGTACTTGACATACAGTGATTAAGTGTACACTACTGTTTTCAGTACTGACTACTACGTGAGCACATACCGCTTGTTTTGTCTTTTTCTCTTTTGGATTTCTTTTTCCTACTTCCATATTTTTGGTGATCCTTGATTGACTTTTTTAAACTTAATTAGGAGCCTGTTTTCTGCCTTTGGTACCTTGCACTTCTGTTGACTTTTCATCATCTCCCAATCTGGAGGTGCATCAGTTGGACCTGCTTTTGATGCTTTTGACTTAGGAAAACTGGAGAGCTGAACAGTGGCTCAGTTGAAGCACTTCTGCAAAAAATCTTGCCTGTCCCATTTAGGGCTCCACCAGGAAGGAGGAGCTGCAAAAGGCACTGAGGGCCTGGGTGACAACCAAGGAAGCTGAGGGGCACACAGAGGAGGAGGAGGATGAGGAGGAGGAGGAGCAATCCATACACAATGGTATGGTGGGTGGGCCTGTTATGTCCAGGGAGAGGGTCTCCAGGGGAGGTAGCAGTGTCTCAGTTAAGGCTCTGACTCTTGAATAGGTACAGGACAGACAGTCAGAGAGTGTTCATCCACTGGAATTAGAGAAACTTAACATGGAAATGGAGGAGAGAAAATTGCCCATAGAGGAGAAAAAGATGCTGCTGGCTCATGAGCTCAGTTTAAGGGAGCTGGATCAGAGGAGCCACCCTAGCAGAGATGGTGGCAGCAATAGCACAGTGCAGCCTAAGAGGAGGGTGCACATTCCTGAGGACCTTGTGAAGGATTACAAGAGGGAGGATGACATACTGTTGTGGTTTAAAGGGTATGAGTCTGCTTTCCATATGAATCTCGTCCTTGACGCTTATTGGGGGGCGGGTCTGTGGAAGTACTTTGAGGTACAGGGGAGGGATGCTCTGACATCCTGAGGGGATTCCCAAGAGCTCACCTACCCTATCATGAAGGAAACCCTGATCACAAGGTATGGTCTCACCCCTGATCAGTACAAGGACAAGTTTAGGTCCTAAAAGAAGAAGGAATCCCAAACATGGTTGGAATGTGTGAACTCTTTTTGCAGGTCACTGGATGGTTTGGTGATGGGCAGTAAGGTGACAAATTGTCAGGGGCTTTACAATTTGATTGCTTGGGAGCACTTGTACAGTTTATGTTTTCCAGAGCTGTGTCAGCACCTAATTGACAGCAAGCTGACTGACCCCAGGAAGCTTGCACAGGAAGCGGACCACTGGGAGAGCACCAGGGTCCAGAAGAGGAATGGGGGAGACCACGCCAATGGTGGGCAGGGTCCCTCTCAGAAGAAAGGGGGCTAAGGGTAAACAGGGGGAGTTCTCTAAAGGGCCCCAACCCATTTCCCAGGGTAAGGATTCCCAGGCCCCGCAGTGAAAAGAAGCCATGGTTCTCCAATGGGAGACCTGTGGAAGGGGGTCTCCCATGTAAGCGTTATGTATGTGACCAGCTGGGTCATGTGAGGGGTCCCCAAATGCCCCTGGTGCACAGTTGCAGGGTTTGGCTAGTGTAGTGCTTGGTTAGGAGTTGGTTCAGGTGGGTGGGAGCCAGCTGAGATGACCCTTGTCTCACTAGGGGACAGTGAGATGGTCCAGAGAACCCTAGTGCCTGAGAACACTAAAAGGTACAGGCAGTAGGTGACCATAAATTGACAGAGGATGGAGGCTCTGAGAGACACAGGAGCCAGAATGACTACAGTGAGGAGTCACCTGGTGTTTGAAGAGCAGATAGGTCCCCGGGTACTTCACCAAGTAGTTGCAGTGGACAGCTCAGAGTGCCTGTGCAGAGTGGCAAAGGTTCCCTTTGATGGGGAGGGTCTCAGGTTCTTTGAAGGTAGCTGTGAGTCCACCCATGCCTGTGGATTGTTTGCTTGGCAATGACCTGGAGGATTTCCCTTGGAAGGACGTGGAACTCAGGTCACACTTGGAGATGTTGGGTCTGCCTGGGTGGGTATGCGTATCCACCAGGTCAATGGCAGCCCGTCAGGGTGGTCAAGAGCCCCTGGAGCCTGAAACAGAAGCCCAGGGGACTGCCAAAAAGAGGAAGAGGAGGGGGCATGGGAAACTGGCTCCAGACACCCCCACAGTCCAGGAGGATGCAGAACCTGAGGGTGACGCCCTACAGTCTACAGGGGAACAGGTGGCTTAACTGAGGTCCCTGAGCTGTCACAGTGGCAGCTGGAAGGGGGACCCAACAGGGAGGAATTCTGTGAGGCACAGAAGACATTCCCTACTCTAGTAGGTTTGCGGCAGCAGGCTGCAGGCCAGGCAGCTGGCAAGGAGCCAGGATCTCACCTGATTTATTGGGAGGACTGCCTCCTGTATAGTGAGCCTAAGGTTGCTGAGCCTGGGTCAGCCTGTGTACTGGTGGTACCCCAGTGCTTCAAGCCTTCCTACTGTGTCTGGCTCATGATGTGCCTTTAGCTTGACACTTGGGGCAGGACAGGACCTTTGAAAGGCTTGTCACCCACTTTTACTGGCCCCTAATGCACAGGCACTCAGCTGCTCATTGAAGGTCTTGCCAGACTTGTCAGGCAAGTGGCAAGAGTGGGGGGAAATGTAAGGCTCCCCTCCAACCTTTTCCAGTGGTTAGTACCCCCTTGAGAGGGTCGGTATTGACATTGTGGGGCCTCTGGATCCCAAGACAGCCATGGCAACAAGTTCCTCCTGGTCTTGGTGGACCATGCCACCCGGTACCCAGAAGCCATTCCTCTGAGGTCAATCACTTCCCCTGTAGTGGATCGTGCATTGATGGGGGTTTTTAACTGCGTAGGGTTCCCCAGGGAAGTGGTATCTGATAGGGGTACCATCTTCATATCCACGTACATGAAGTCTCTGTGGCAGAGTGTGGGGTAACATACAAGTTTACCACTCCTTACCACCCCCAAAGCAATGGTCTTGTTGAGAGATTTAACCGCACATTAAAAGGCATGATCATGGGCGTGTCAGAGCCCTTGAGGCGGAAGTGGGACCTCCTCTTGCCTTTTGTTTGCCTACAGGGAGGTGCCTCAAAAAGGGCTTGCATTTAGTCCTTTTGAGTTACTGTATGGCCACCCTGTTAGGGGACCTTTAAGTCTGGTAAAGCAGGGCTTAGAGAAAGCCCCAGTAAAACTCCCCAGGATTTATTCAGCTACATGCTGGCCTTCAAAAACCAGATTGCCCTCTTCAGAGCTCTTGCCCAAGAGAATCTGGAAGCAAGCCAGGCAGACATGAAACTGTGGTATGACCAGAAAGCCACTCTGCTCGAGTTTCAGCCTGGGCAAAAAGTGTGGGTGATGGTGCCAGTGGAGCCTAGGGCGTTCCAGGTCAAGTGGACAGGGCCATTCGATGTGGTGGAGCGCAAGAGTGAGGTCACCTACCTGGTGGACTTGCGGACTCCCAGGAACCCCATGAGGGGCCTGTACGTGTACCATCTCAAGCCACACTTTGAACGTACTGAATTAACCATGCTCCTAGCAACAGATGATGGAGTGGAGGAAGAGAGTGAGCCTCTTCTTGACCTCCTGTCTGCTGGAGAGAAAGATGGGTCTGTGGAGGGAGTGTACCTCTCCCCCTCCCTGACCTCAGAACAGTAGAGGGACTGTCGCAAGGTATTGGGTAATTTTGTCTCCCTGTTCTCCCTGATCCCAGGGGCCACACACTTGTGTAAACACAATGTGGACACTGGGGACAGTCCACCCATTAAACAGAAGGTTTACAGGGTGACTGATAAGGTCAGGGTTAGCATCAAAGATAAGGTGTCTAAGAAGTTAGCCCTAAGGAGGACTGAGTTTTCTAGCAGTCCCTGGGTCAGCCCTGTGATCTTGGTCCCACAGGCTGTTGCACCTGGTGCCACCCCGAAACGGAGTTACTAAAACTGACGCGCACTCCATCCTGAGTGGATGAGCTCATAGATCGGTTGGGAGCTGCCCAATATCTCTGCACGTTTGATTTGACGTCTGGGTATTGGCAGATTGCTCTAAATGAGGGGGCAAAGGAGAGGTCAGCATTTTCTACCCCAGATGGACACTTTCAGTTTTAGGTGATGCCATTTGGGATGAAAAATGCCCCTGCCACATTCCAGAGATTGGTCAACCAGATGTTGACTGGGCTGGATGACTTCAGTGCAGCATACCTGGATGACACTGCAGTGTTCAGCACCACTTGGGAGAAACACTTGTAGCACCTCTGCAGAGTGTTGGAGGCCCTACAAAAGGCAGGGCTCACTATTAAGGTAGGCAAATGCCAAATAGGGCAGGGTTCAGTTTTGTATTTGGGAGCAGAGTGTTGGATGCCCTACAAAAGGCAGGGCTCACTATTAAGGCAGGCAAGGGCCACTTAGGGCAGGATTCAGGGACATCAGGTGGGGAGTGGCCAGGTGGCACCCCTACAGCCAAAGATTGACACAATTCTGGCTTGGGAGTCTCCAAGACCCAGGCTGAGGTGAGAGCCTTTTTGGGCCTCACTGGCTATTACAGGAGGTTTGTCAAGGAATAGGGCACCATTGCTGCCCCCTTGAATGAGTTGACTTCTAAGAAGCAACCAAAGAAGGTGATCTGGAGCGAGGCTTGCCAGACCGCTTTTAATGCCATGAAGGCTGCCATGTGCACAGCACCTGTGCTGAAGGCACCTGACTACCCCAAGGAGTTTGATGTGCAAATAGATGCCTCAGAACATGGTAAAGGAGCAGTACTCTCACAGCTTAATGAAGAGGGCCTAGATCAGCCTGTAGCCTTCATTAGCAGGAAGTTAATTCCCAGGGAACGTAGATGGAGTGCCATAGAGTGTGAAGCTTTTGCTGTGGTCTGGGTGATGAAGAAGCTAAGACCCTACTTGTTTGGGACTAACTTCCGGGTTCGGACCGACCACAGGCCCCTCAGATGGTTAATGCAGATGACGGGTGAGAATCCAAAACTGTTGAGGTGGTCCATTTGCCTACAGGGGATGGACTTTATGGTGGCACACCACCCTGGCACAGAACACGCCAATGCTGATGGTCTGTCCATATTCTTCCGCCTTAGTAATGAGAACTCCCATGAGGTTGGGTAGTTGCTCCCCACTTTCAGCTGAGGGGACATGTGTTAGACTTGGTATCCCTGGGGTGGTCTCCCCTCCCCTTAACTTTTTGCCTCTGTTTCCAAGGTTGTTAATATGTGCTGGACTCTGCTTTGCTGTTTTTTGTTACTCTGGGCTCTTTACCACTGCTATCCAGGGCTAAAGTGTACCATGATTGGCATATGTAGAACAGTTCACACGGTGATCTATCTTATACTGTTATTACCATCTACTGAGTGCATGTGAAATAATATCCAAAGTGAAAAAACCTTAGCTCAAGTTAGCTTGGTCCCGCACAAATGAGTACATTTTGCCGAGAGACTCGTGTCAGAATTAGTATTGCACCTATACTGAAAATATTGTGGACGAAGTATATCTGTTTCCCCACCATGCAAATAACTTGTAATGAAAAACTTGTGAAAAAATTCAGTCTCCAGTAGT
This sequence comes from Pleurodeles waltl, assembly GCF_031143425.1. Lineage (NCBI taxonomy): Eukaryota > Metazoa > Chordata > Amphibia > Caudata > Salamandridae > Pleurodeles > Pleurodeles waltl. The sequence goes on along the minus strand of NC_090440.1, from coordinate 1,791,294,424 downwards.
GACACTCCTATCATTCAACCTCTAATTTAAAACAGAACAATTTAAGTAGAATCCAAATTATGCCCCTCCAAGGAATCCATTGGTGATCGCTAAACATCAATCAGTAAGAATAGTCTTACCTTATTTGTTGCTATACCAGTGAGAGAGTACACTCCTGTTCAGAGTTTTAGTCAGGCGCCATGTTCACCTCATAGTTACATACTAGAAAGTGAGGACGGACACGCTCACATCAGTCCCTCCAATATGTTGCAGTAATTAGAATTCTTGTTTTGTAACTAGATGAATCACAATACTGAAAATTGGGTCAATATTGATTACTTTTATTGTGACGCAATTTATTACACTTATTACTTGTCACTGTGCTCTGTTTTCGTTCTCTATTAAATAATGTTGATTTTATGCAAACAGATATTATGTTAATATGGTGAGCAATACTTGTCCCTCTTAGTTGGGTCCCACACTAAATTGATGTTGACTAAGAGATTGTATTTTAATAGTAATTACTTTGATATGAGTGCAGGCTTATTTGGCCATTTAATGAGAAATTTAAGAAAGGATTGGAGTTTAATTGATTTACACATTGATTATAACTGCAGTATGAGTTAACCTGGCAGCTCTGTTGTGAAAAGTAGGATACAATTTAGGTTAAAACCGGTATTTTGATGAGAATAATCAAAGGTTTTTGTGCTGTACTAATAGGGGAACTTGGACATTAGAAGGTTTTTAGAGTTCTACCCCTAGGGAATGTAAAAATGAGTCTGTTTGAAATGCAATCATTCACTGCAGACTGCAAGTGGAAGTCCAGCATCCCAGAAGGACCTGGATGAGCTGAAGGAGATGGTGACAGCCATCTTACCAGAGGAGCTGGTCACTGGAATCGCAAGACAGCGCAGACTTCCAAGACCTACCACAACTGCACAGTAAGTTGCAGTGGGGGACAATCTAGAAATTAACGAATGTCAGAAGGGGGAGGCCCATAGGACACACTGTATGCATGCAAAAGGGTCACATTGAGACACATAGGCCCTCATTATGAACACAGCGGGAAAGACCGCTCCACCGGCGATGGTGGTAACTACTGCCAACAGTCAGGCGGTCTGGGCTGCCAAATAATGAACCACCTGAAAAACAGGCAGCCTGAAAACCACTCTCCGCCAGCAGAGGAGTGCCGACAACAACGGCAGAGGCCGCCCACAGGCCAACGGAAAGGCCCTACCCGCCCATCAAATAATGAAGCACTAGACCACCATCAGTTCCGGGGCGGGAACCACAGCCACACAAAGCCAGGCAGAAACGAACCAAATATAAGGAAACACTCACCGGAGGCTCACACAACACGCCGAAGCAGACATGGAGAGAGAGTTGCAAATCATGCCAATCCTGCTCCTTGCCATATACCTCCACGACCGAGACCGCCGATGAAGATAATGATGGTAATTACCACAACCTACTAAACAAGGGAAGAAAGGGCACGGTTACATACCCACCTACTCCACCCACCCTGCAAAGCACCCACAACCCCTCACAACAGCAAAAGCCATACACCCCAGAGCAAGAGGTTCTTACCCGACACAAGGCCAAGACAACCTGCCCAAGGCACACAGATGTGCACAACATCCCCCCAAAAAGAAACAATGAACCACGGATCCAGAGTGTGCCAAAATTAACACTGGCCACACAAACATTTTATTAAGCTCCAACAGAAGGCCAATGGCCAGTCCATATTTCAAGGTCCAGTGGGTCCAAATAGCCCCAACTTGACTCCCACAAGTGCAAATGGTACTCCACCTTTAAGGGGCAACAATGGGGCATCCAGGCACCTCAGGGAACAGGGGCAGGGGGTGGTGGGGGAGGGGACCTATGACTGGGAGGGGGGGCTTGGCTTTACGTTTGAGTGGTGGAGGGGGCTTGGGTCTGGTCCTTGAAGCTAGTGGAGCGGCCTTGGACTAGGGTGCGGCAGATGTCCCTGGGCCAGCACGGGTCTCTTGCTCACAGGGGAGGTAGCACGGGAATGGGAAGGGCAGACAGGGATGGGGTGTGACGTGGGAGGAGTGGACAGGGCAAGGAGGTGGGCACGTTTAGGGACGAGACGGGGTGGGCCAGTGTGTTCGAATAGGTCAACACAGGATAGGAAACGTTTTTTAGGGGCAATCGGGGTGGACCTGGAGGAAGGTGTGGGAGTGGAGGTAGAAGGAGTGGCCGTGATAAGTGTAGGTGTGTGTGACGTGGGAGCAGGTGACTGTACAGTATGCTGAGGTGTGATGAATGTGTCTTGGGTGGGTGTCTTGGAACGTTTGACTGTCTTGGGAGGAGAGGGGGTGGACGCACTGGGACAAGACAGGCTGCCAGAGTAAATGTATGTTGTCTGTGTGTCTGCAAGTTTGGTGAGTATGCTGCATATGTCAACCAAAGTCGTTGTGGTGAGTGCACATGTGGTGTATGGGGTACATGAATGGATGTCTGATTTTGTGGCCACTGCCACACTGGAGTCAGCAACAGTGAATGAGGGTGCAGTGTCTGTGAGTGTGCATGTAGAGGTGACAGACAGGGAGGCGGAAGAGGTGGACACACTGGGGAAAGTGGATATTGGTATGTGTGCCTTTGTATGTTGGCTGTGTGTATGCCTGTGGTGGGAAGTGTGGTGCTTGTGTTTTTCAGTGTGCTTCTTGTGTGTTGAGGTGTGCATGGCCGTCAGAATGTGTGCTTGGGATTGGAGAAGGGAGTGGGGTGCTGGAAGGGGTAGAGGTGGTGGGAGGGGGGACGGAATGATCAGGGACACTTTACTCAAAGAGGAGGCCAGAGCCTGAAAAGATCTCTGTAGGCCAGACACGGCACTGTAAATGCAATTCAGGTAGGCATTTGTCTGCTGCACCTCTGATGCTAGGCCCTGGATGGCATTGACAATGGTTGTCTGCCCTACAGAGATGGTCCTCAGGAGGTCAATAGCCTCCTCCGTGAGGGCAGCAGGGTTGACTGGGGCAGGGGATGAGTTCCCTGGGGCGAAGGAGATGCCCACCATTCTGGGTGAGTGGGCACGGGCAACTCGGTGGGGAGCAAATGGGAGGGCGGTGATGGTATAGGGGTGGCGGAAGATGACACAGAATGGGTGGGCCCACTAGGGCCCGCCACCGCCAGGGAGCTACCATCGGAGGAGGTATCAGAGTCACTACCTTCAGCGGTAGTTGCCTCCCCCGTGGGACTCCCCTCACCCTCCAACCCACTGGTCCCCTTGGTGTCGCTCGACTCTGCCTCCGTGGAACCTTGGGCCTCTACATCCCCACTCTCCAGTGCCACAGCTACCTCGCCAGATGTTGATTGTGTGCACAGACAACACAAGAGAACAGGGATGGGGAGACAAAACAGGAGAGACACTTGTAAATAGCTGAATGGAGGTACATAACTGGTTCACACATACACCCATCCTGCAAATATTCCACCATGCAGCACCTACAGCTATACACATGGCTATGACCCTGACAAGCGGCCACAACCCTACTCTGCAGCCATTTCCTACAACACAGAGGGACCTGAAGTACTGCAGACCTGTCCCTTGGAACCTTATTTCCCATGTGGGCCATTATGTAAAATTACATCAGTCAGAGTCCCTGCAAATAGACAGCATACATACTACAGCACACTCAAACATCCATCAAGGAGGCATACAACGGTTTCTGTTCTCACCCCTTTGTGTCTACTGTGCAGCCTTCAAGCAACCATCCGGGTCCGGATACGCCACCGCCAGAATGTGGCACATTAGGGGGAGAGGGCCCAACCGGCACCCCTTCCTCGTTGGGAGGACTTTCCCAGCTGGGACTCACAGGTCTTTCTCGCCCAGCGCTGCAGGTCCTCCCACTGTTTCCTGCAGTGGGTGCTCTGCCGGTTGTAGAACCCCAAGGTCCGCACCTCCCTGGCGATGGCGTGCCAGAGACCCCTCTTCTGATCGGCGCTGACCTATGTGGGACACACAGAAAAAGTAACACAGAGGTCAGACAATGGCCATTAGATACAGCTGGCTAGAAGTCCCCAATGGGACGGACACTCACAACAGCAGAACAGGACCTCACACATGCAGCATGTCATGAATCCCACAACTGTACAGTGTCAAACGTGCACACGTTTACATCCATCTACCACCACTACACACATCCATGCCCCCCAATCCACCTACTCGCCTGTACCTCTGGTTGACCATAGACCTTGGGGTACAGGGGTAGGACCCCATCCATGAGCTTGTCGAGTTCCTCGCAGGTGAAGGCCGGTGCCCTTTCCCCTGCCACTCGTGCCATTTCCAGGACCAGAGTCAGGACACAGCAGCACACTCAGTGGAGTACCTGCATACACGTAATCTGGGAGTCAAGTGAAGTTTGGGTGACGAGATGGCGTACGCTCCTTGGTGGTGTGCACCGTCACTGCCGGCGGTGATCATGATACGCTAATATTCCCCATTGACAACCATGGTAACCAATGAATGGTCGCACTGCGGTGAACACCGCCTTACACTATTGCAACAACCGCTAGCGGTATGAGGTCACTTCCACTGCAACATTTCTGGTTTACAGGGGGCAGACATTTTGGCCATTACTATGCAGTTATTATCTTCTCATTTCCCCCATGCAGGCCCTATTGTCCCCAACCCCCATAGGGATTAACAAATATACATTTACTCACCACAACACTCCTGATGTATCGTTGAGGACATGTCACTCCAGTGTAACATCCTACTATGCATATGTGTCATCGACTTGTATGCCAGCAGTGCTGAATATTTAGCATGTTGGGCAGATGTATGTGTGTTCTTCACATGTGTTCTCAACTCCTCCTAGGTACAGACCCATGTGGCGAGGGAGAGCCCCCTCTGTGTACAGACCACTTGTTGATTTGGGGACCATGGTGGAGCATCACATCATTATCAATTGCAGACTAAACTGTGCTACCATTCATGAACTTTGTGCATTACTGGATTCAGCACTGAGACCGGCTAATTGGAATCAGCATGCCATCCCAACTGATGTGCAAGTGCTCTCTGCACTCCATTTCCTGGCCACGGGCTCATTTCAAGTGACAGTGGGCATGGGTGTAGGTTTTTCACAGCCAATGTTTTGCATTAAACTGTCCAGATTCCTGAATGCATTTGTACGACACCTGCAGTCCTATGTGAGGTTTCCCCACAGTGCTGAGCTCCCTGCCACCAAGTCAGAATTCTATGCCTTTGCCAACATTACCCATGTGATAGGTGCCATCGATGAAACCCACATAGCTCTCAAGCCCCGGCGAGTAAGTGAACAGAAACAGGAAGAACTTTCAATCTGTGAACATTCAATTGGTGTGTACTGCTGACCAGTACATCTAGCATGTAGATTGCCATGTTCCCTGGATCAGTCCATGATTCCTTTGTGCTGAGGAAAAGCAGTGTGCCACACATGATGGAACAACTACAAGGGGACAGAGGATGGATCATAGGTAAGTGTGTCTGACACTTTTTGGCACATAGCAGACAGCCAGGCTGTCTGCAACTGAGGGTTGTCAGTGACAGTCCTGTTTTGCCCCCTTTTGCAGGTGATTCTGGCTACCCCAACATGCGTTGGCTCCTGACACCAGTGAGGAATTCTAGGACAGATGCAGAGAGGAATTACAATGAGGCCCATGGACGTACTAGGAGGGTGATAGAGCGCACAATAGGTCTCCTGAAGGCTAGATTCCATTGCCTCCATATCTCTGGGGGATCCCTGGCCCATGAGCCTGAAAAGGTGTGTAGAATAGTGGCGGCCTGCTGCATGCTGCACAACATGGCTGTGAGGAAATCTATTCTCCTCTTGGAGCAGGAGGGGGCTGTATATCCAGACCAGCTTCCTCAGAGAGGGGATGAAAGTGATGGTGATGATGAGGAGGGGGAAGATGTACACTCCAGGAACCAATTGATCAAACTGTACTTCCAGTAACTAAGTCTGTCTGTGCAGCATACTGTTGGTATGCCTTATCCTCAAAGGGGGTGTTGGGTCTATAGCCATTGTCACTGTGACTAGGTGTGCATGGGAAATGTGAGATTATGGACAACTTGTTTGACATTTTTGTTGGCACAACCCCATGTTATGCATGGGGTGCCATTCCTGCAATTAAGAAAAGAATAAATTATTTCAATGACAATTGCATACACACTTCCATTTGATTCAACATAATGACACGGGACATTTACATTGGTGAACAGGTGTTTTATTTGGTGTTAGGGATGCCATGGTGCTCTTTCCAGTGATGGGAGTGGGCTACTGGTGGATGTCCATATTGGCTACATGGTCTCAGCGATTGTTGGCAGTATAATGTGTCCATCTGCTATTTACAGTTTTTGGGGTTGTTATTGCATGATGTGGACGGTGGTTCAGTGGCACACTTGGAGGACAGTTCTTGTCAGAGTCACTTCTTAGAGGGAGCCTTGGCCTTGGCAGGTGTTCCAGTGCCATATCTGGGCCTCCGGGACCGTTTGGATGCCTGGTGTTGGCCTGTACAGGCTGAGGTACAGGTCTCCTGTGTGTCCTCAGATGGTGGCACAAGTCCAGTTGCTGCTGCTGCTGTTGTTGGCTGGGCTGTAGTAGGGGCTTCCTGGTCTGTGGGGGTCTCAGGCTGGGTTGGGACAAGGTGCAGCAGTGCCCCTGCTATGGTGGCCATGGTGGTATTGTGCAGTTTCCACTACTCCATGGTCTCTTCATGGGCTCTCTCTCTGCAGCCTTTGACTCTGCTCCAGGGTGGCCTCAATCTAGGTCAATCTGTCCTGGGTACGGTGGTATGCTCCCAGGACCTCAGGGATCACATCCTGGGCTGCAGCATCCATCTTGTGGCCTCCCCCCCTGGGCCACTGATGCCCTCCCACTGGGCCTAGTCCCCTGTGCCTGTGTCCCCTGCACAGGTCTGGAGGTATCACTTGTACTGGGGCCATCGTCTTCCTGTCTGTGGTAGGTGGTGACTGTGGCCTCTGTCCTTGTGTTCCACCAGTCTGTGGCCTCGATACACAGGTGTGCGTCCGGTTGCCCTGGCCTGATGTTGGTGGGTATGTGGTTGGTGTGTCAGTGGTGTCCTGGGTGGGGCTTCTGGATGGTGACAGTCCAGGACTGGGGGAGGGGCCAGGGTATTCCTCACTGTCCAGGGTTCCCTCTCCAGGGTCCTGCCTCTGTCTCCATGTGGGGCACTGCCACTCCTTGTCCTGTCCGTCAGTGTGGCTTGGGTGGTGGTGCCTGCTGGGGGGAATGGACATGTCTATTACAATGGTATAATCAGATGGGGTGCACAGGGCTGGGCTGTTTTGTGCAGGTTTTCCACTTTTGGGCCATGCAGGGTGCCTTTGTGAGGTTGCCATTGCATTTTGCTTAGGATGTGGAGGTGCATTGTGAGTGGTGTAGTGCCTTTGTGATTCCTTGCAGGAGTAGGTGGCTGTGCAAAGGGGAAGATATGTTGGTCTGTTGGTAGCATTGTGGGCATGCAGGATGACTGGATGTTGTGAACGTGGCCTGGTTGGGGTAGTGGTCCTGGTGGATGCTGGAGGGATCGGGTGGTGCATGCAGTACAGGTATGATGGATATGGGGTAATTGTAGACGACTTACCCAAGTCCATTCCTCCAGTGAGTCCAGTGAGGCCCTTAGGGTGCAGGATGGCCAGTACCTCTTCCTCCCAGTCAGTGTAGCAGTATCTCGTCCACCAGGGCCCTGAGCTCCCTTTCTGTGAAGCTTGGGTGCCTGGTGTGTGTTTTGAGTGGTGTGTGTGTGGATCTGGGTGAAGGTGCTGTTGTGTGGTTGGGTGTGTGATTTATGTTTTGTGGCGTTCAGTGTCTGCTTGTGGAGTTCTCAATTTCAGTTGTGCTATTGGCGATGCAAAGGATTGTGGGGTATGTCTGTGAGTGGTTTATAGTGTTGTGGATGTGTGTCAGGTGTGTGGATTTCAAACTTGCCAATGTGTACAATTCTTACTGTTGGGTTCCATTGCTGGCTATGGTAGTCTGTACCGCCAATGGTTGTTCGACTTCCACTGACCGCCGCAGTGATTTGCGCATTATTATTTGGAGGGCTGGGAGTTTGTGTCCTCGGCGGTGGCGGAGTGGGATGTCCTGCATTTTCACCGACAAGGTCCTGGTGGTGACTGGTGGCTGGGAAATTTTTGGCGGATTCTGATTTTTGCATCTTTATATGGTGAGTTTCTGTTCACCGCCAATGGCGGGTTTCTGTTCATTGTTGCTACAGCGGGGAACGGTGTTTATCGCCATGTTCATAATGACCCCCATAGTGCCAGAATCAAAAGGCCCTATTACCACCATAGAGTCACTTTAACTGATGCTCCGGTGGCGCTATGCACTCCGCCATATTTACAAGGTAGCGTTAAGCCACATTTTGTGACTTAACACAACCTTGTAAATATGGCCCTTTCACATGCAGCACTTTGCCTGGAAGGGGCGTGCAATCAGTGTTGCATTTTGATGTTGCCCCAGATTTATGAGTTTTTGTAAACAAGAAGCTGTGCCAAAATCCACCACAGGGCTGCCGTTAACATCCCTCAACGAGGAGAAATGCTTTCCTTCCTCCTCGTGTTTTTGCTCTTCCTATGTATGCTGCATCCATGTGTGCTGCATCCTGCAGCACACATAGAAGCCCTCATTACGACTTTGGATGTCTTCCCAATGGAACACAGCCAATTCACCCCCAGTACCACCACTGCGAAGGGGCCTCTGCAGACAGTGTTAGGCATCTCCATGCCAGTGGGGACTATGTTCCCGCCGAGCATATTATGAGGTTGCACACCTCCAGAATTTCCGGTGTGGTCGTACCATCACCAAAACCCTGGCGGAACCAAACGCAATCAAAGGAGACACTCACCTTTGGGAACACAGACACATTCGGAGCCGCCATGGAATCAGAACTTGAAGTCTTCCCATGGCTCCTGATCATCCTGGGTCTCCAGAACTAGTGACGGAGATGACGAAGACGACAACAACCGTAAGTACACCCACCTAGCACATACTGGAGAGAAAGGTATTAGAACACACGCACACATAACACACACATTAGAGACAGCTAGCGACTGCCACACACACAGGCACCCACACACCATACCAGGACACACACACCTACACACACACATGCACACACAAAACAAAAACATGCATGCAACCAATACACACACCACAGCTAACACACACATGTCATACAACCCACCCCGCAGACACATCATCGCCACAGGCTAACACAAATGTACACAACACCACCGACTCACACAACATCACAACTACACAAATGCATTGCCAACCCATAGAACTGCACACTGACACATGACAACACCTACTGAAAACAACACACAGATACTACTCACAACCAATCCCACACCCATACAACGTACCAATTGTCACACCACACCCACACAACATACTACACATATGACATAGTCATCACCACACACAGACACACACACACAACAACCACACAAAGGCACACAACACCACCACATCACATCACACTACGTACAATGTACAACTCTGCAACACACACGATGGAGCTACACAATCATATCACAAACACAAAACACACCAATAGCAGCAGGACGAATGGCAGGCCCACACACACACATGCAGCCCAGGCACAATAGCTAGCACAACCAACTCACACTAACCATATCCCACAAACACAACACATCCATGAAGCCATTTATGTCACCATTGATAACAACACCAGGTTGGTCCAGATATAATAAAATAAGTGCAGTATGTAAAAGAACTATGGGCAAAATAAAGCCATTAGCCAGTCCATAGTCAATCGTGTCCATGGCACATATGGCACAACACAGTGCCCCAACTTGACTCTTGACTGCAAAGTGACCTCCACAGTGTAGGGGCATCAAGGGGGCAGACAGGCACCTTAGGGATGTTTGGGGCTAGTGGAGGTGGGGGTCTGGACTTGCAAGGGGGGTCATTGTGTTTTTGTCTAGATTAGGTTTGGGTTTGTGTTTAGTAGGAGGGTCCTTAGCTTTTGCCTTGGGAGGGGGGACCTGGGTGGAGGAGTTGACTTCTTAGCAGGGGGAGAGGCCTGGGCAATACCAGAGGTGACAGGGGAGGACTAGGAGGTGGAAGGGCTGGACTTGGGGAGGGACACAGGGTGCTTCGAGAACCATGGGGTGGTGGAGGGGTAGGGAGCAGGGAAAACTCATAAAGGAAATGTTTATTTGGGACACAAGGGCAGTCATTGGAAAAGCGTTTGGGAGTGGAGGGAATGGGAGTAGTCGTAAGATGTGTTTTTTTCAGTGTCTTGGGTGCAGGTGCGTGCGTGGATTGAATGTGTGTGCTGGCTGTCTGTTGGGTGGGTGAGTGCGGGCGTTTAGGTGTCTTCGGAAGAGGGGGGATGAAGTGGTGGGAGATGCCATGCTGGATGGGTGACTGTCTTTTGGTGTGGTATCTGCAGGTATCATACATTTGCTGCATGTGGGGGTGTCAGTGGTTGTGATGAGTGCACATGTGGGGAAAGGGGTGGATGTATGTAGGTCTGTTATTGTGCTGACGGTGGGTGTGATGGGACATGGGGCTGGATCAGGGAGTGTTGGTGTCCTGCCATCAGGTGTGAGTGGTGTAGCTTCTGTGATGCAGCGGGTTGTGGGGGAGTCAGTGGAGGGGAGTCAGTGCAGTGCATCCCACTGGGTCCCTCTGCCTCACTGGTATCAGCCTCTTAGGTCCCGTGGGCTGCTGCTTACCCACTCGCCTGTGCCCCTTCTCCTCTGCCTGATGATGCTGATGCACACAAACAAAGAGAAAGAGAGGGAAGGAGAGAGAAAGATAGGGTGGATAAGGGTCCATACACACCTCCCATAGACACATATTATCATGTACATCTCTGACATAACATATCATGGCAGAGCATGCCATTACAATAGCACCACAAGTATGCTACTACCTATTGGCCAAGGCAAGCTGTAATGATAATTGAACAACAGATGTGCACACAAATTGACATAGTGGCATGATGAAGGCTGTGACTCAGCATATGAGCATTTTAATTGCCAGGGCTATGTCACACATGACATGTAAACACAATAGTGCAACATCAGGGACCTCCCAGGGGAATTACCACATCTAATACCATCCCATTGTTGTAATGACAAGTCCAGAGAACAATGGGTTCTAAAACATATTTTGCTGTGAAATCTGCCCTCGTTGAATCACATGTATCAGTATCCCATTGTTGTATCCCTGCACATTTCCACACTGAAGTTAACATATTACTTCATAGTCAGCTATCATGGCAATACTCCTGTCCCATTGAGGCCCTTCATGTGGTGGAACTGTGATGTCAGCCCCACAATCAGTTGACGGCAGCTGCAGTAAAATATCCATGTGTCCAAACCCACCCGACCATGGGAAATCAGAATAGTACATCTAGTACTGTCACACATCAACGATAGTGAGCCTGCCAGGGTGACTGATATACATTGTCAATTTGGATGTACCAATAATCATGAGTACATCTTGACACTAGTAAGCCACCCAATCCCAACCAAGGCCATTCATGTGTGAGACAACAGTCAGTACTTACCCCCTTGTGGCTGCTGTGCTGCCCTCAAGTTCCCATCCACCTCAGGGTAGGCCACCACCAAAATGCAGGCCATTATGGGATCGGAGTCCGACGGTCACCCCTCCCTCATTCGGCAGACGTCCCCAGCTGGGCTTCCGTGGTGTTCTAGGCCCAGCATCTCAGGTCCTCCCACCAACTGCGACAATGGGTGCTCTGCCAGATATGGACCCCAAGAGTCCGCACTCGCTTGCCGATGGCACGCCAAATCCCCTTCTTCTGATGGGCATTGCACTACATGGGTGACATAGACAGAAGAAGGTCATGTAGAGTGGCACCACAGCAACATCAGTGGACTACACACATCAAACATACCACATGCCCACACAAACCTATTGTCATGGTACAGACGCTTGTATTCCATGCACCCTGCATGCATCCACTCCCTCTCCGGTGTGCAACACCTTTTACCCTCACACACACACCCCTATCACAGAGGATAATGGCATTGGGCTCACCTGCTCCTCTGGTGCCCCATACAGCTGTCCGTACAGGTGTAGGACTCTGTCCACAAGGTTCTCCAGCTGTTCCTGGGTGAAGGCTGGGGCTCTATCACCTGCAGAACATGGCCTGGTGGCTCCCAGAGACAGTACACAGCAGCTCACGTCATAGAGGTCTTGCTTGCAGGAGTGTCAGGAGTCAACTGAGCTAGGCATTAGAAAATGGCAGTCACAGCTGCCATGTACATGACCGTCACCCCGGTGGTGATTATCATTGGCCCCAGTCTCCCATAGGCAGCAATGTAATCCAATGAGGAGTTGCACGGCGGTTGCAACCGCCTACCACCATGACGACATATGCCAGTGGAATTAGGTCACTTCCATCTGTCCAGTGCATGCAGGACAGGCGGCTGCCATTTTAGGAACATTCAATGGTTTGTAAAGGATAAATAAGTGTGTCATGCTAGACATATGTACAGAATGCTGTGTAGGCATATGTTCTGCCATCATGGCTGAGCCCATAGTGGTGTTCGATGGGCGGATGTCAATTCCAGTGTATGTCCAGCAACTTGGTGCCTCATAGGCTGTGTAATCATATAGGGCACTGGCACTGGTACGTGACATGCTGTTGGTCATGGCCTGCAATGGGCAGCAAGGATGGTTTACATGACCTATGTACATGGCCAGTATGGTATGCGGCAATTGTTGTGGTATGTGAGCTACTGCATAATAGTCATGTGATTCCTGAGTTTGTGGATATGGCATTGTGTTCTGTTTTCCCCTGTGTTGTTGGCACTTCACACTGGGCAACAACAACAATGTACTGCATATGTGCTGTGACTGCACCATGCCTACTATCCCTGTCTTGGTCTATTTGCAGGTTGCATTTGTGGAGCTACTCTGGTATGTGGCTGGACTAGTGACTCTCTTGCAACTGGATTTTGGAACATATCTGAAGTACTGTGTCACCTGCAGGGAAAGTCTCCCTCTGCTGTCCATGTAACAGACTTTTGGTGAAGGGAAATGAACACACATTACATTTTGGTCAAAAATACATTTGTACATGTAACAATAAAGACACAAAGGCAGTTCCTGTGTTCTATGGTGTTTATTGTGCACAATGTGTCGAACAGCTGATGAGTGGGGTCATGGTTGGAGTAATCATCAGAGTAGGTGGCCTAGCTGTAGGTAGTATAGGTCCAGTACCCAAGGGATATGTGAAAATAGAGAAATGACATTGAACAGCCAACCGGGTGTTCAGAAGAGGGTCACTTCCTGCCAGTGGACTTAGTCTTGGCTTCTGCTCCTGCAGGATGTCTGGTTGGACAACCATGTTTGAAGGGGGATTCCTCAGCCTCAGCTATGGAGGGAGGGGTGCCAGTGGCCTGTGGTTCCTCTGGCAAGGCCTCCATTCCACTAGCTGAGGCTGATATTGATTACTTTGTTGGTATCTGGCTAGTGGAAGGGACCTGCTGGTGGTTGGAAAAAGCACGCAGGATGGTTGTGAGCTCCTTGAGCACCCCTGCAATGGAGGCCATGGTGGCATTGGGTGTCTGTCACTGCTGCAGGGCCTCCCGGTGGTATTCCCTCTGCAGCCTTTGGTTTTCGTCCAAAATAGTGAGTATTTGGCCCATCTTGCAGTGGGATTGCTGGTATGCTCCCAGGGCTTTGGAGATGTTTTCTTGGCCTGTCAAGCCCCTTGTGGGCCCCATCCCCTGGCCCACAGTTGCCCTCCCACAGTCCCTGGGTTGACCCTGTTGACAATTATCTGCCATAACTCTATTTTCCTGGCTATGGATGTTTTCTGGACCTGTGCTCCAAGCTGTTGTGGCTCTACTCTGACAATTTAATCAATCATGACTCTCAACTCACCATCTGTAAAGCGTGGGTGTTTTTGACAGGACATGCTGGTAGTGTTGTGAGTGGGGGTGTGTGTGTAGTGTGCAAGGGTGCAGTGTAGTGTTGGTAGGGAGGGGAGTGCTTGCTTGTGTGTGCTGGTTGTTTGTGGTGTTTGTGTGCTGTAACGATGTGTATATTGTGTCAATGGTGCATTTGTGTGGTGTGTGATAATGCGTATGGTGTACAAATGCAGTATTGTTAGTTTGTGTGAACCTCCCTGTCAGTGAATGTCTTTTTGATTGCAAAGGATTGTGGGTTGGGTGGGGGGGTGTTTTATAGTGGTGTGTGTAGGTGTGTCTGATGTGTGTATGTGTTCGATTTGTCCAATGTGGTGCTGTGTTCTGTTGGAGGTGTGTTTTTAACTGCAGCAGTTCACACCACCAATGGTTTTCCTGCTGTGCAATGACCACTGTGCTGATTTGTGGGTCATAACCTGGAGAGTGGAATGTGATCGATGCAGCGGTGCTGGTGGTGGAACCACCTCTGTCCCGCCCTCGGTTGTCCTGGTGGTCTCAGATTTGTGGCTGTATTTTGACAGTGCTCAGTGTGTGACTCATTATACGCCACTAGGATTACCACCTCCATTATGGTCTTTTAATGGTTGCTACCATGGCGGTCTTTGGTAAAGGCCACCAAACTCGTAATGGGGGCCAGAACGTGCAAATGGCCATAGAAGATTGTTTTTGTGCAGCAAGGTGACCCTTTCTGCACAAAACAATATCCCCCCCAGAGCAGCCATCCTTGCACCATGGCGCAAGGTTGTCTGCATTGGCGCTCAGCAGCAAATATAGCGCCAACACAGAGGCAAACACAGGGTTGCCCAGTATAAGCTTTAAAACAGTGCATCCCTGCATATTGAAAATGACAGAGTACAGTGCTGCCAAATGGGACACAGCATTGTGCTCCGTCATTTTCCCTGAAATCTGGGCCATAATGGCCAAACACTTTAGAGGTGCCCACACCTTCCCCCATATAGGCACCAACCATTTCTCAACCATCCCAGCAATCACTTCACTGTTGCCACTGATCCACCTACCCATGAGTAACACTCATTGGACATGTACTATGCTTGTTACACAGGGTGGCCCAAAAAGAACTGCCACACGCCTCCATGCACCATTTAGGAATGGGCAAAAAAGTGAACAGGTACACCATATAGGGCATGTCTGTGATCTTTAATTGTGCTGCTGTACAAGTAGCTTCCATTTCACCATGTGGCAAGGTTGCTTGTGTTGTAGGAATGGTTGATGTCGTGTTCAAAGGGGCACCTTCATGCGTAACAACAGCTACAAGTGGTATCAATGTCGCACTAGGGGCCCAATTTTACAAACCCATAATGCAACATTAGCATCATACAAATTGTTGCCAATATGGATCCAAGCTCCCCATTCCCCTTGTGCTATATCAACAAAGTCAAAAAATGCATGCATTGATACACTGTGTACATGCATCCACCACTATATGCCTGTGGCAGATATGATGTATGCAAGGAAATATTCCTTATGCAGGGAGGGAAGAACTAATGGGGCTGACAATCCATAAAGTGTGCACTGTGCTATCTAATAACATCATATGTGAGGCCTGCTAAAGGCAGATAACAAAGTGACACAAGCATTTTAAGCAATGGATCTCCCTGTGCTTTGCTGCACTAGTGCCATAATTTATGGTGTCAATGCAGTAAAGCACCAATATAGTGACAAAAACTCATAAGACTACTGTGGAAATGTACACCATGGTGACCAGTAATATCAATAATGTGCTTCCATGGTGTCTTTGGCTGGGGGAAGGAGCCTGCAAGGAAAATAGTGGTGTGGGATCAATGCACCAAATACATTGAAAGTTTGCCCTATGTGTGATGCATAATGCAACACACAATAAACAGCTACAATCGGTCTTGTTGCACACCTACTTGTCACTCCCTCACAACCCTGAGTTCGTGGACTACACTTAACCAAATCCAGATGTGCTGAGCTTTTCAAAGGCATCAGAAGGTGGGTGGGTCACATATTTGTTGCATGGGAAGATCACAAATATACACATGGAATGCCTAATATATACAGTGTCAGGTGTGATAGGGGCACATGGAAAATACACCAGGACAAGGTATGCAAGGTGCCCCACCTTGGCATGTTAAGTATGACCTATCACTATCGACCATTCGAGTAGAAGTCAACATATTAAAATGCTTGGGTTGAGCACTTTGATGTCTGTGTCTGGATATACTGGCACATAATTGCCCAATTATTAACCCCTTCTGTGCCCAGGACGTAATGGTTACGTCCTGAGGCACAGTGCTCATGTGCCCAGGACGTAACCATTACGTCCTGGGCACAGAGCCCAGAGGGAGCACTAGCGCTCCCTCTGTGGGGTTCTCCCCCCCAAGGCAGGGATGGACACGATTGCGCGCTGACAATCACAGAGGCCTATTTTTCACTTTTTATATTTCAGCAAATGAATTGCTGTATACCCGGTAGAGAATAAAAATCCATTGCAAGGTGCAGCTCATTTATTGACTCTGGGTACCTAGAGTTCTTGATGAACCTACAAGCCCTATATATCCCCGCAACCAGAACAGTCCAGCTGACGTAACGGTATATTGCTTTAAAAAATCTGACATTGTAGGAAAAAGTTACAGAGGAAAACGTGGAGAAAAAGGCCAGTTTTTTCACCTCAATTTCAATATTTTTTTATTTCAGCTGTTATTTTCTGTAGGAAACACTTATAGGATCTACACAAATGACCCCTTGCTGAATTCAAAATTTCGTCTACTTTTCAGATGTCAAATGTTTAGCTTTCTGGGATCCAGCATTGTTTTCTCACCCATTTTGGTCACTAACTGGAAGGAGGCTGAAAGCACAAAAAATATTTAAAATGGGGTATGTCCCAGTAAAATGTCAAAATTGTATTGAAAAATTGGGTTTTTCAATTCAAGTTTGCCTGTTCCTGAAAGCTGGGATGATGGTGATATTACCACCACAATCCCTTTGTTGATGCTATTTCCAGGAAAACAAAACACGAGCTGCCTTCTGCAGCCCTTTTTTCCCATTTAAAAAAAAAAAAAAAACAATTCACTGTATTTTGGCTAATTTCTTGGTCTCCTTCAGGGGAACCCACAAAGTCTGGGTACCTCTAGAATCCCTAGGATGTTGGAAAAAAAGGACGCAAATATGGCGTGGGTAGCTTATGTGAACAAAAATTTATGAGGGCCTAAGCACGAACTGCCCCAAATAGCCAAAAAAGGCTCGGCACAGGAGGGGGAAAAGGCCTGGCAGCGAATGGGTTAAGAAACACACAGTGCAACAGCTCATCTTATTCCGCTGTGCAGCATCAATTCAAATATGCAGGGATGTGTGCTTGTCACAGAAGGTTAATGCAGCCCTCTACTAACCTTGGTAATTAAAAAATATATGACTGATCTCACTAACATTGCCACACAACCTGCATAGTGTAGTGGTGTCCCTCTTGCTGACCCTAATGCACATCTGCAGGGAGGAACACATCATGCAAAATCTACTAACAGCAATGCTGTCTGCTGCTTACAATGTTTGATGCAACACACATTGAAAGTAGTCCACAATAGTATTACTAAAATATCTGTCCTTAGTACCACAACTACAATGCCACCCCTGATGTTGTGTCCCACCATGATGCATCCACACATCAACAAGCCTCAAAATGTATCATATCTGTCTCCCACCACACGTGTGTTGACAGAGTGAAGGACGTGAGTGGGCTTTCCACATGCTTCCTTCTAGCCATTTAGGCCCAGATGTATCACAAAGTGGCGTGGCGTGGTTCTGCGCCAAAAATAGCAGCACCGCCCTGCGCCACTTTTGAAATGCAGGGATGAGCCGTATCTATAGAAATACAGCTCACCCCTGCGTTTCCCTCCGTGCAGGCGCTGAATTAGGCTGCATGCGCCAATGCAAGCATCCTTGCACTATAGTGCAACAGTGTTGGCGATGAGGAGATAGATTGTATATGTGCAGGAAGAGACACCTTCCTTTACAAAAACAAGCATCCATTTCATTTTGCTTATTCTATGTATGCTGTAGAATGCAGCACACATAGAAAAAGCAAAAAACGATGAGGAATAAAAGCATTCCTCCTCATTTTGCCATGCTAACGCCACCCTTGGGGTGACTTTAGTAATTGCATCTGCCATAGATTTACGATTTCCTGTAACTCTGGGGCAGCATCAAAAGCAATGGAGTTTGAGGTGGAACTGCCATTGCAACACCCATTGCACGCCCCTCTTATGTAGAAAACTGCATCAGAAGGGCCCATATTTACAAGGAGACGTAACACCACAAAAAGTGTCATTTACCTCCTTGTAAATATGGAGCAGTGAAAAGCTCCCCTGGAGCGTTGCAAAAAGTGATGTTCTGGTGGCGATAGGGCCTAGTAAATCTGGCCCCAGAGTCATGTGTCCTGCATCCTGCACCACACAACATAACAATGAACCATCTTGTGAGTATGTGTGAAAATAGGAAGGTCTACCTTCTACCAAAACAACACAGCAATACAGCTATGCCACAGGCAAACCTGAGATGCACGGATGAGTGTTGTCCTGCAGGAAGGGAGAAAATCCTGCTTTCTCACATACACACAATGTGGTTGAATCTCACAATGGGTTGTGCAGGATGCTAAACACACCACTCAAAGTGGTTATTAGGATGCATGTGGACAGCTCACTCCCTGCCATCACTTCAGCAACACATTTAGGAGGGCAGATGAGTCAGTTACTAACTCAAATATCTGTGAGAACAAATTCCTAGTATTTCATTTTGCAGCCTTGCATTACAAGTCAAGTGATAGCTTAGGCTCTCAACTAAAGCATGTGCTTCTGGGTTTTCGTTCACCCCCCCTGAATGCGAACCTTTCAGGTTCCTCCTTTAGCTGCTCCTGTTGCAGATGCAATAACGGGATAGCTTGGCCCATTGTACTGTCCTCCTCGCTAACATCCCTTATGAAAATCTCAAAAGGGAGCAGCATCTGTGTGAGGCATTTGACTATGCCTCATTTGTTCGTATTCATGGTCACAGCTTTCCCATTTAAGCACACATCTGGAACTACACCCATGGCTTGCAAAGTTAACACAGTCAAGTCAATGAAAGGAGTACATATATTGAAGACCATGATTAAACAATCAAGGTGTGTGTAACACACTGAGAACTGTGGACTGGCAGATTGTGCAAATGGTGACTACACACAATGGTGAATACACACAAATGATGTTCATGTGGAACAGTGCTCCAATAGGGGGTCCACAAATGTGTGCCTTGATGTGGGGGTCTGTACCATGTCACTAAGCCATCAGTAGTAAGTAAATGATGAGTCATGTCAACAGCCACTACAATCAAAGATTGACCTATCACTATCCTATTGTAGAGGATGATGCCTTACCTCCGTCAGACCTGCCTTTCCTGGTTTTAACGGTTGATATGGACAACAAGCTGCCGATCATCAATGCTGAGACTCTCCAGGATGTTCTGGGTTCCTTCCAGTCGCAGAGAAGACACACAGTGTTGTGGGGTCTCCACATGAACCACGCAACTACCACCACACAGCATCAACTAGTGCTGCCACAGCCCTGGACTCTGAGGATCCAGACATTACCTTTCAGGGGACAGTGTTAGAGTCCAGCAGGAGCTGGCACAGCAGGTGCGGGTAGGGATGGAGACCATGGCGGGCAGCCTAGAGGGAGTGCAGAGGTGCCTCTGTCTGAAAAAGGACAGCTCTGTTGCCATCAGAGGCACCCAGTCCCCACTACGTGGACTCCAGCAATCCTTGGCCGACATAGCTGCTGTCATGAGGCAGAGGCTTGACCAATTTCCCTCCCAGAGTGCTAGCAACATGATTGATAACAGGCTGGGGGCTATACAAAATGCCTGAGAGTCCATGCAGGGTGATGTGGCATCCCTCAGTCAAAACATGGCTGCCTACCACCTTGATGTAGCAGCAGTGTTGCAAAACCAGCAGTTTCTCCTTGCTGCAGTGATGCATTCCCACAAATGGCAGCTTTCAGGACCTTTGATTCCACATCTCTAACCCCTGATGTGTGTTTGCCCCCCTCAATTTCAACAACAGCACCACCATAGCACAGGAGGCACCACACACATCAGAGGATGAAGATGTGGAAGGAACACTTTTCACACAAAAAACTACCCGGTAGCTCCAGTGTGTGCCACATGACACTATATTTTTAGTTATGTGCTACAAATCATGCCTGTGTTGTGACAGCTGGCAATGTGCCCTCTTCCCTCTACCACTGTTGACTTATTATGTATGAACTGTCAATGTCTCAATCCCTACTTGTTGTCAATTTGGACACCTCCTCCCAAATGCTCACCTCTCCTACACATGTCTCATGACATGTCCCTCACCCTTGGACTCTGATCCGACATTCAATGGCTTGGGATCTCTCATGGAGTCATTAAACAGTACATTGCACATCATTGGAAACAAAACTTGCACATGTAAATAAATCACCATGGGCCAGATGTATGAAAAAGGCCTTTTGCGAATCGGGAATAGCGATTTTTAAGAAATCGCTATTTCTGAGTCGTAAAATGCAATGTATCATATTTGCGATTCGGTAATAGCGATTTCTTAAAAATCGCAAATGCTATTACCGAATCGCAAATTGCGATACAGCCCCCATTCGCATCTATGGGCCTGTCGGCCCATATTTGTGAATATTTTGCATGTCCCAAATTGCGAATTCCTAACTGGAATTTGCAACTTTGGGAAATGCAAAGTCCATGTTGCTGGGGGCCTAAGGCCCCTTCTGCTGCACCCCAAAACATTTTTTAACAAGATCATGTGTGCTTTACATGTAAATTTAAAAAATTTATTTTTAAAATTTGCACATGGTTACCACCAAGTTCAACTTGGTGGTAATAGCGATTCCTCAATGCCCAATTCGCATTAAGAAATTGCTTCATACACGTGCTTTAGAAATCGCAAATAAGCATTCCTTATTTGCGATTTCTTATTTAGAGAGTCGCAATTTGCAACTCTCTAAACAGGGTCGTAATTTTAAGGAATCGCTATTATTGCAATTCCTTAAAATTGCATTCAGAATGCCTTTGATACATTCTGAAATAGCTTTTTGCATTCGCAAACAGGCATATGCACCGTTTGCGAATGCAAAAAGCTTTGATACGTCTGGCCCCATATTCTCGTGTCCTGCTTTTCTGTGTTCTATCAACGTCTATAATGTATACATTGTGTGAAGCTATGTCAATGAGTACAGAACCAAAGGACATGTGTGGCTTACTGTCAGACACAAGGGCACACACTAGGACTCAACATGCTAAAGGTGACTGATAGTATTGGGGACTACAACCAAGTTTCTGAGGCTTTGAAGAATGTATGAAACAGATATCCATGAAAGTAGACATATGGCATGTGTGGTTCAATCACAAGTGTCAGGAAATTTCCCTGATTATTATACCTGTACAACATCTATGTGAGGAACAAAATAGGCAAATGTAAGACTGTGAGGGGCAGCTGTTAATCTGCCGGTATCCATTCCCCAAAAAAGGTGGAGTTTAATATACTAAACTTTTCAAGAATGATTGTTACAGACCTTAGCAATAAAAATTGATGTTGCCTTATTACCTGTCAAAGAATTTGCATCCATACACAATCTGTGTCAGGAACTGCACTGAAATCTGTCTTAAGTAGCAGATGTCATACTGCTGCCAATCAGACAGCTCCTTGATCATAGGAGATACACATAGTCACACATGTAGATTAATACTGAATGCATACCGAAAGGCTTTACTCTAACATGACAAGTGCAGACATGAGAGCACTCAGACAGTCAATCATCATGGACACCTTATTGTCAAAAACTAGCAGGGTTTATTGTTACTAAAAAACACAACCTATTAAAAATGAAAAACCTGAACTAGACACTAACCCACACTAAGCTAACCTATACTTACTTATCTTAACTTATCCCTACACCTGTCTATCCTAATCTAAACTTATCTTATACATGTAAGGCCATACAATAAACATTTTCCCCCGGCCCCCTTAAGAGACAAAAGACGAGTAGGACAAAATGAACTAAAGCTACACATAGACTAACTAAACCTATTGCCTAAACAAATATGTTTTTCTAATTGTTCTTTTATATATATATATATATATATATATATATATATATATATATATATATATATATATATATATATACATATATATATATATATACATATATTTTTTTTTACATACAGACCCATACATAACCCCCCTCCCAACACCCCCAAAAAATAAAATACCAAAAATCGCACTCCCCCACCTATACTATGTCCTACAACTAACCTAACCAAAGCTACTTAACCTATGACTATCCACCTAAACCCCACTAAAGCTATTTACAATATAAAATGGGGGAAGCGAAGGAACTGGAAATCGGTAAATGTGCACACTCATAGCTTTTTTAGCTTCTTCTTTGTGAATTTTAAAAGTTTGTAATTGCGGGCATTGTCTTGTTCAAGTTTTGCCAACCTGGACTTTACATCTGCCATGTCCCTTCGCATATTAGCCTCAAGGGTGGAGGCTATGACAGCTGGTGGTGGCTGTTGCTGGACTGTTGTCATAGTTTTTGCTGTGGATGTGGAGGGTGTGCGATCTGCTGAGGCACCCCTGACCCTTGGCATAGAAGTTATAGTTTTTTTGCTGCTGGTAGCTGTGTAGCTGTTCCCCCATATGGGAATGCCAGCCATGAGCCTGATGACTTGCGGTAACCTCCTAGTACTTACAATATGTGGAGGAAACGCACAACCCTCTTCTCAAATGCATGCTTCTGTGCTGGGGCCATTGTGGCTGCTAAAAATTGAGGAGGACATGACATCAAAAACTGTATTGGGTAGAGGAAGAAAACAACCATGCAATGTATACTGCATCTTGAGATGACACATGCTGCCCATCAGACATACTACAACAACGTTGAGATCCAAATCAAAACAAATCTGCCTACCAGGCATCTATAGGATCTGTTACTACACTGCCATCCCATCCCTAGGGGCACTGTAAATGGACTATCTGTAGCCTGGGAATCACCTTTAACACTCACCCAGAGTCCCTCTCTGACTCCTGTTTGCTTCTCTTTTCGAAATGGCATGCACTGGAAGACCTACATTTGCTTCCATGGACTTCAGGTTTCATAATGCATTGCCTGGTAGTCAGTAAGACCTGTAATCTTCGTTCCATTGCTTCCTATGGGAAAAGTCTGGTTGTTTCTTTATACTGGATTCCTCCTCCAGGACTTGTGAGAAACTGGGCTTGCTGCTGCTTGGAACTGCTTATAAGCTGCCCTTTCCTGAAACTCCTTGTCATGCATTGGAGTTCGATTCCTTTGTGTACCAGGCCCTTTGTTGGATTGTGTACCTGTCCTGTTCTGCTTCAGCCGGATCCTGCTCTCTGTTTTCCCAGTCCTGTTCCTACTTGTTCCAGCCAGATCCTGCTCCCTGTTTCTTAGCTTTTTTCCTGTTTGTATTTGTCAGAGCCAGTTTTCTGTTCCGCAGCCTTTTCCTTGCTTGTTGTAGCTCTCTGTTTTCCAGTCCTATTCTTGCTTGTTCCAGTCAGAGCCTGCTCTCTGTTTCCCAGTACTGTTCTTGCTTGTTCCATCCAGAGTCTGCTCTCTGTTTCCCAGTCCTGTTCCTGCTTGATCCAGCCTGCACCTGCTCTCTGTTTTCAAGTCCTGGTCTTTCTTGTTCCAGTCAGAGCCTGCTCTCTGCTCAACTACAAAGTTCTAAGCTAATGTCAATGGACAGTATCCTGTCCTCCAAAAATGTGAAATGTATGTATATGAAACATGTATATATGCCTGCATCCCGTATCCGTACATGTTTTTGTTGGCTAACCATGGACCAGATATTAAAGAAACTTGCACAGCATAGTGCTGTGCCAACATCAGCAGCACGGTGCCAGTTTTTAAACGCAGTGCTGCCCCGCATGTACAGGAATTCGGCACAGCCATTCGTTTTGCCTGCCCTGGCACCAAATTAAGTTGCATGCCCCAGAGCAGGCATCCTTGTACCATAGTGCAAGGCTGTCTGCGTTGAGGGGAGTAATTGTTTATATGCAGGAAGGTATCCCTTCCTGCACATTAACAATCTACAATGGTGATTTGCCACTTGTATGTGTCCTGCAGAATGCCAAAGCAGCATTTATAAACAATTGTTTGTGTGCATGGACACCTTCCTGCACATAAGCAATCATCCATGGTATTTTGCTTCTCCTGTGTGTGCTGCAGAATGCAGCACACGTCTAAAAAGCAAGAAACGAGGAGGAATAAAAGCATTCCTCCTAGTTTTGCCATGCTAACGCTGCCCCTGGGTTGGCGTTTGTTTTTGGCGCTGCCACAAATTAATGATTTCTCGTAAATCTTGGACAGCGTCAAAAGATATGGGTGTTACGTTGGGACGTCCACTGAAACCCCCATTGCACGCCCCTCTGATGCAGAAAACTGCATCAAAGTGTCCCATATTTACAGGGAGGCTTTATGCCACAAAAAGTGGCATTACAGCTCCTTGTACATAAGGTGCAGTGAAAAGCGCCACTGGAGCGTCACTATAAGAGTGGCCAACATATTTGTCACAGCACGTGTTGCTGCACTGTGTGCCACACGTTGCACTTATGTACTCTGGACATGGTAAAGTGTATGTACATGTGCTGAGGTCTCCAAATGGATTATTAATGAGACACTTGCACCATCAGTGCTTCACTACTCTTCAGAAATGAGGTGAGGCACTGGCCGTGAAAGGAGCTTTTTGTGAAGGGTAATGGTCAGTTGAGTACACATAGATATTTCAGCTCTTTTACAGATGGATGTGGCACATGTCTACGGATTGTAGCAAACAAAATGTATGCAGATTACCCTACATGATCTACCCATCATGATAATTGTGGGTGGGTATACTCACATCATGTGTGTATGAGATGTGAATGGTGAGTGTTTACCTGGTACTTAGGAGATGTAAAATAGCTTGTGCACAGATAGGGTACAATTTGAGGAAAGTGGCGCTGCACCCAGTGCAGCCCCGCTTTTCCTGTGCCCCTTTGCGCACCCCTGCTGCCACAATGTTTGTGCCACATTAGAAATTCTGCACACCATGTCACAGGGTAGGGGGCAATAGGGCAAAATGCTTAGATGCTATTGATGTACTGTTCAGGGTTAAGGCAAAATACATTGGCACTAACCCTGAATTGTACATAGGGGCCCATTGTATCCAATGGTGTGCCACCTTGTAACGCCTGCTCTGAGCAGGTGTTAAAAGAAGCAAAACTAAATGATGCTGTGGAATCTCTTAGAATCCCCAGCACCATTTGTTCTGTCCCCCTACTAGGGGAACACCCCCTTGCATACATGATACCTGGCCAAGGCATAATGTGGTGCAAGGGGTGACAAAGTGGCGCAATGCATGCATTGCACCAGTTTGTTAATAAGG
Source organism: Pleurodeles waltl (assembly GCF_031143425.1). NCBI lineage: Eukaryota > Metazoa > Chordata > Amphibia > Caudata > Salamandridae > Pleurodeles > Pleurodeles waltl. Next base: position 1,791,269,028 of record NC_090440.1, on the reverse strand, counting down.
CACAGGGATTTTGGTCTTGTGGGGCCACATCAATGATGAAGCTAATGTGCCACAAGGAGATGCTATCCCAACTTAAATCTAGGTCCTAATATGTAACATTAGATAGCCGTTATCCCTGTGACATGAACATGATACTGTCATGATTTCGGGAGGGTCTAGTCAGGACTCTGTTTGGAGCACCCCTTGAGGTCACAGAATATCTACCAAGGAGGTAGTGTACCAAAGCAGAAGACGAGCTAAAGGCATACATGGGGAAAGGACAGCTATGGTAAGTCACAGAAAACAGGAAAGTGAAGGCAGAGCAATAGTGTGAACAAACAAGGAACGTATCAGTAATGGACAAACACGCTGGGGTTAACACTAATGTTGTACACAGGGTAGGGCTCAGAACTTCCCCAGGAACAGGGAACGTCAATGCCTCTGTGCAGATTACTCTTACAAATAGTCACCCAGCAAACCCCATAGAAAGGAGGCAGCAGAAGTGATTCTGTCTCTGGACCCTTAGGGCACAAACAAGGATTGTACTTATATACACAAGGCTAGCCCTTGTGCGTCCAGCTGGAAATACAGTGGCAATTCCTGGAAAACAGCAATAGCACACTGTCACTGTTAGGCACTAAAGACTACATACAACACTAGACAAAGGATGGGGGCTGGAATTGCCTCCTGGAAACCATGAGTCAACCCCAGTACAAAGGAAAACACTTATACACAGGTGAGGACTGATAGTACACTTACCAGACATGATAACCCAAGAGGAAACAGAAACAGATGAAACTAGGAGGCAAAGGCAGGAACAGGGAACATGCTCAGGCTGAAGCAAAGGCAGGAACAGGACTGGAAAACACAGAGCAGGTGCTGGCTGGAACAAGCAAGAACAGGACTAGGAAACAGAGAGCAGGCTCTGACTGGAACAAGCAAGAACAAGACTGGGAAACAGAGCAGTGCATGCGGGGCAGCACTCCATTTAAAAACTGGCATGGCGCTGCTGATGGCACAGCACGGTGCTGCGCCAGTTTCTTTACTATCTGGTCCATAGTTAGCCCACAAAAACATGTACAGATATGGGATGCAGGCATATTTACATGTTTCGTATACATACATTTCACAACACTGTATATAACCCCTCTAGATCATAAGATTGAATCCCAACTGCAGATACAGGAAGGGGCTATATCCCTCCTCATGAATACAGTTCTGCACAATAATTGCCTGCTTTTCAGACCCAGTTCAAGCAATATTATGGACTTTCAATTGAGCTCATCAAATGAGAAGGTGATGTCAATGTTTCAGCCTGTAGGGGCAGTGAGAGGTCCGTCAAACCATCATCATGACTCAGTGTTGTTAAATAATACAACAGGTTGCAAAAATAGGCTCTGTAACAACACACCAGGGGACTTCAACCTACAAACCCAAGTAAACAAATCTTTTAAATATGGGACCGCTAGCGTCTGTCTCCATCTAAATCTGCTCAACACATGCGAGTCAGAATCGCCAGTCATTACTCACAAATTCACAATCACTCAATCAATGGTACAACAGTTACTTAGTTGTTACCTCTTCCAATCCAAGCATGGTGGTTGGATGAAATGTCTCCTTTTTAATGGTATCAGCACATTGGAATTTGGCATTGCACAGGCAGTCTTTTAATCAATGATCTTGTAGGGCAGCCCTATCCCTGTAAATAAAATAGAATAGGCAATGGCATGTGAGGGAGGCAGGCATCATCTCCAGTGTTCTGAAGGGTATATAGGGCTTCTCCATTGCACGCAGGTCCAACTCCAAACTGGGCTCATCTATGAACACAAAATGGTGTGGCAGCATAGATCCGACACATACATAATATTCCAGTAGTATTTGTTTTGCACAGAAAGAAAAAAAGAAGTTCAAATAGAAATAATTAAAAAACTCTATGGTGGCACTGGCATACTCAGTCCAGGAAGTAGAGTTCATCCTCAGACTCTGGTGGTTCAACCAGAAGTTGTTCAACTAACACACTTGATTCTGACCAATCATCCCTCTCCTCCTCCTCCTGTGGTGTTTCAGGAACAGTGTAATCAGGTGGTATAAAATGCCGGTTCATTTTGATTATGGTTAATCTCTCCACATTTTGAGGTGAGTGGATGATCTTTCTCACTGTAACAAATGCACCAGCTGCACTGAACACATGTTCAGCAGACACACTGGTTACAGGACAAAGCAGATACTTTATTGCCAGCCTGTTGAGCTCTGGCCATTGGTGCATCTTCCCACACCAATGGGTTTTGATTCACATACAGTGCTTTCAGATCATCCAGATACTCCTAGAACATTCCTCTGAATGGTCATTGGAGCTGCCACTTGCTCGACCACTTTTGCACTGGACTTACGACCTGACACTTGAAACCAAGCCAATGCAGTGGTTAGGCCCAATCCTTCTGTTGCTGTTGTCGCTGGTTTCTTACTGGTGGGGTTGGTGGATGTGAGGCAACACTGCCTTTACTGGAAGTTGAAGGTGGCACCCCAGAAATGTTGAGTGGGTCTCTAAGTTCCAGCCACTCATCTTTCAGTTCTCCTGTTTGTTCAACAATTCACCTCTTGTACTGTGAAACATTCTCTTCAGATAAGCGAATGCAAGAGAAATACTTTTTTTGTAGCATGGATCAAGTACGATGGCACAGATGTACACTTTGGAGGACATCATTTCATTTTGCAGCCTTGCATTACAAGTCAAGTGATAGCTTAGGCTCTCAACTAAAGCATGTGCTTCTGGGTTTTCGTTCACCCCCCGGAAAGCGAACCTTTCAGGTTCCTCCTTTAGCTGCTCCTGTTGCAGATGCAATAACGGGATAGCTTGGCCCATTGTACTGTCCTCCTCGCTAACATTCCTTATGAAAACCTCAAAAGGGAGCAGCATCTGTGTGAGGCACTTGACTATGCCTCATTTGTTCGTATTCATGGTCACAGCTTTCCCATTTACATGCCTTCCTTTTTGAATGACATAGTCATTGATATGTTTGTACTGCTCAAACAGACCATGCAACATATAATAGGCTGAGTTCCAACATGTTGGCACCTCCTATATCAAGGGTTTAACTGGTACTCTGTTACCACGCTGAATAATCTGCAACTGTTTCCGTGCTTTAAAAGAATTGCTCAAATGAGTGCAAATGTGGAGGTGGTCAGTAGGTTGCTGACTATGCCTTTTTTTTAAAAAAAAGTCATACAAAACCAGGTTGATACAGTGCACCAAACATAGGACCCTGAATACCACCGTCTGCCATGGCCTTGTAACATATGGCACATCATGGCAGATGTCAGGCCACTGAAATTGTAAACTATGACATTATGGTTGGTCTTAGCATATTTTGCACTATACATAAACATGCTATGCCTGCTAAGTAAAATTAGGCATTTTGATAACAATGGAATTGTCATGCAAGCAACCTGTTTAGGCACAAATACTAGTTAATGCCAAAAAAAGGCACAGTGTAACCAAGTTTATTTGAAGGCTCTTTTTTGTGTGCCACCTATGGCAGGAATACACCCCTTGCATTCTTCAGGCCTGGAGCTGCCATCATGTGGCACCAGGCTTTAAAACTGCCACAATGCTTTTTATTGACCAAATGTTGACAGATGTAGGTTATACTTGCCTCCATCAGCTCTATTACCTTCAAAAACTAAGACACAGATGTTGCATTATGAGCCAATTACTCTTTCTTACATTTGTGTTCTTGTCATGTCACTCTGCACATACATGACTCAAGGCAAACACCCATGTCTACGAATACTCCTGCATCATGTTTGTCATCACTTAAACATTACTTAGCACATTTCCACAGTTGTAATGCCCATGATTGACATGTAGATTTGTGCCTGGGAAACATGAACCCTTGCACCATTGCACATGTGTGTGCCATGTTTGGCACTTCATTAGGTATAAGCAGTACACAAGTTACCCAGAGTGGAATCTGCACTTTGTCTGCTAGAAGGGGCATGCTGCACTCTCATAAATGTAGATTTACATCACAAGCTGCAGTTATCCTTATGTCCTACTGTCATGCACATGCAAATTAGGATGTTGCAATGTAAAAGGGGTACTTTCCAACAGGTCTGCCAACCCTAATAAACAGGTGATCCAGGGGATCACTTTCACGGGCATTGAGATCTGCCTACCACTGTTTTAGCTGGTGGTCTGTCTTCTTCACTGAAAAGATCCTGCAAAGCTGGTAGAGAACTTTGCCCCTCCACAGATTCCTTGCCTCCGTTGGGTAGCCCATGATGACCCAGCTACCCATAACCACCATGTTGGGGAGGCAGTGCACACTTACCAGATGAACCCTCCCAGTTCATCACCACTCATACGATTGGCTCTTCCCTTCTCCGATTTCTTGCAGTTTCCCTCCACTGCAAAAATAATAACCCCCAACAATTATTAAAAAAATATCCCACCTAACCCCAAATAACCCAACAAACTACACTACCCTACCCCAAGACAAACACCTGACAATACTAATACAATAACAGGACAACAAGGTACAAAAACACTTACAAATATAACAAATTGGACTTGACACAGACAGGACACAACTCACAAACCACCACTCCTCACACCAGCTCAATCTCCACAGAACTTCTCTCAACCACAGACTAGAAGACTGTAAAGTAAAAGTGAAAGTAAATTCACTATATCATGTGTGCAGCATGGAAGTCCTGTTACATCACTTCATGGGTGAATACGTCTCTTTTCCTGGTATGTCCAGTTTTTTTTTTACTTATTAGGGCCATCCTTGGAATTTTTCTATGAAGGCTGACAAGGCCTGTTATAGTATTCTAGAACAAAAAATGTTCTAGAATCGTGGGAGCGTTGAGGGTGAACGGAGAGAGATGTGGTGGAGGTTGGAGAGACAGACGGAGTCTGCCCTCACCGCTTGTCAGGAGGCTCTGTTTTAGAGGTGGTGCGGATGGCTGGGCCGTGTAACAACTAACTTAGAAATAAAGAAGAATCTGCCTACATACCCGTGGGCTGACTCATTTTAACACTGGCAACGAAGGTGGTGAACGGCATTTCTTTCGGATCAACATCCTGTGACGCTTGGTACTTTCTCCTGACTGCACTTCGTCCTTTATCATGCGGTGTTTAAGGTACTCTATCATTTTTCTTTCACACCTTGCATCTTACACGTGTGACGCTCGCACACCCTCATGTTGTTTTTTAATTGGTGCGCAAGGGAGTCTCGAGAACGCCAACGCACGCTCCTAGAAACATTCATCTTCTGGTTGCTATGTTTACATAGCAATGGGGGCCTCGAAAACACTTACGCACGCTCCTTGCTCGCATTCTTGTTCTAGGTTTTTAGGCAATGCTACTGGACCGTGAGACGAATATAGTTTTCCTGTAGTTGTGGCTATACGCACATAGCGACGCACATTGTTTTACACAGAGCGTCCATCTCATGCTGCATTTCTCTTAGGCATTCCACTATTGCTGGCTCATTCTTGGAATAAAACAATTTATTTTGTTAATTTGGTGGCTCAGAAACGTTTCAACGCCACTATTCCTGGACATTCCTTGTGTACTTCTAAATCATCCAGTTTCAGTTTATCTTCAAAGCTGATGTGCACAGCTTTTGGATCTTTGTCTGTACATTTCCACCAGCATTATTTGTTCTTCAACGCTGATGTGCACAGCATGGTTATTTATTTCCCCTAAACCTCCAGTCAATAACGTGCACAGCTTAAAATTGTTTATTGAATACATACTTAGTTCATCACTCATCGCTTTTGTACACAGCTCTGGACTTTCATATGTACATGACAACGTGCAGCACTGATGTACACAGCTTCGTATATATATCATTTTAATTACAGACTTTTAGTAATGGTTGTTTAGTTTTGTGCAGTCTTGTGAGTGGTGTGAGCTTGGGGTTGTAAAAATGCAAAATGTCACAGCACCTCCATTCTTTCCGTCTTCTTCGGTGAACCCCCTATCAAATGGGCAAAATGGAAGAAAGTGTTTGAGTGGTATGCTAAAGTATGCAGCACTTCTTTGAGTGCCGAACGGCGTACTGCTTTATTGCTTCACTGTTTGCGGTCTGAAGGCCAGGAAGTTTTCGATCATCTTCCTGATATTCTTGATAATGAAGCAATAGATCTTAATGAGTTTTAAATTTGTATACAGAAATTGGACATTCACTATCTTCCTAAAGTGAGCACTATATTGGAACAATATTATTTTGGGAAAAGATTGGGAGGGTGAATCAGTTGAGGACTATGTGACAAATCTCAGACAACTCTCCTCTTCATGCAAATTTGCTTCGCTCACTGATGAGAGGATAAGGGATCAGTTTATGTTAGGCTGTAACATCGAGAATGTTCGTGAGGAGTTGTGGCTCAGAGATTAACCCTCGCTAGAAGATCTTTTGATGGTTGCACAAAGAATTGAGCATACCTTAAAGTGTGTGGATGTGATTAAGAAGGATTCTTCTAGCATGGATTCCTCTAGTGTGGTTTGTGCTGTTACAGAAAATAACAAGAAAGTGCTCAATGCTAAGAAAAAAGTATTTGATTCTTCATCTACAGGTAGAGAGAATTTATGTTTTTGGTGTGACAAACAGGGACACTTTGCTAATGATAAAAAATGTCCCTCTCTTAGAGCAGTATGTACGTTTTGCAACAAGCAAAGACATTGTTTCTCGGTCTGTAGACTAAGAAAGGCTAAACACAGTGTCTATGATGTTCACACTGATAATGATGAAGTTCTGGTGACAAAGGGTTTTGACTGTGGACAAATTGTGCTTCAGGTAGGCAGGAATAGAGGCCCTCTTGACTCGAATGAAGACCCAAGTTTTGTTTGATTCTGGGGCTAAAATTACCATTGTCTCCAATGATTGTTTCTGTTGTTGGCTGAAAGGCAATGTCCCTCTTCTCAAACCAGACATCAGACCATGTGCTTATAGTGGTGAAGTAATTCATTTGCATGGATACTTTATAGGTCTAATTGAATACAAAGGACGTTTTATGTCTGGGAAGATTTATGTGTCGAAAAAAGGAGACAGTATTATAAGCTGATTGCATCAAAAGGATCTAGGAGTTATGTTGGATCCTAATAGCGATAATCCCAATATATTGAAAGACATTTCTTCTGTTAAGTGTGTGTCACGTCAGGTTTCCTGTACTGATTTGAATTTACAAAAAGTCTTGTCTCAAGATTTTCTGTGTGTTTTCAGAGATGAATTGGGTTGCTTAAAAGATTATCATCATAACATCAAGATTGTTCCAGGGTCAATTCCTTTCTGCAGCAAGGTTAGAGATGTTCCAAATAATATGAGGGAAGAAATGCTAAGCGAATTGAATAAGCTCAAGTCTCAAGGCATCATTGAGGAGGTTGAAGGCACTGCTTGGTTGGCCCCAGTAGTTGCGGCCAGGAAGTCGAATGGTTCACTCAGGTTATGTGTTGACCTCAGGCAATTGAACAAATGTGTGCTTATTCAATTTGCTTACCAAATATTGCTCAATTACTCATGATGACTAGTGATGCAAAAGTGTTTAGCACTATCGATCTGGCTTCAGCATATCATCATATTCAACTTGATGAGGATTCAATGGATCTCAAGGCCTTTATAACAGAAGTTGAGAAGTGTGGCACAATGGTTAGAGCGGCAGACCCTGAAGCAGAGATCTGGCTCAAGAACAAGGTTCAAGACCTGCTTTGGCAAGTCTTGGGCTCAATTCCCTTGGACCAGATAGTTCTCGCCTCGGTGCCTAATCTAATTAATGAGTCCCACTCTGCAACTCTGGCCAATAGCTTGCTTAATCTCCACAACGGCCCCAACAGCGCTTGGATGCCTGGCTTCACCCTGGGGGTGCCCAGAAGTGGGCACCTCACAGGGAAAAGCCAGGAGGGGTTCCATAGCGGTATGAGTACAGCGCCTTGAGACCCTAACGGGTGAGTAGTGCGCTAAACAAGTGCAAATTTTACAGTTTATAACACCATTTGGTACATTCATGTATACTAGTCTTCCGTTTGGTTTAATCTCAGCTGCTTCTGTGTTTCAGAGGGTTATGGAGAGGATCCTGAAAGGTTTAGAGGGGGTTTGTGTCTACCAGGATGATATTCTTGTGTATGGGAAAGATCATGCTGAACATCATACTAGGGTCAGACAGGTGTTAAGGAGAGTGTCACAGTATCCTTTCCTCAGGATCTGCATGCCACCGAGCAACAGGCTCACCTTCCGGCGTCACCAACTCAGAAAGCTATTATAGCACAGAGTTATGGTGAAGCCAATCGGGGGGAAGGGAATTAGGGTAGGGAACAGCAGGGAGAGAGATCTGAAAAGGAAAAATGGTTAAGCATGTATGTATATACTTGTTCATAACAGCATTAACATTCAAGTATACATTTAGACAAAGGCGTCTCCGTGAATGCAAGTGTTGAGACCCTTATGGAATAAACAAAGGTGTCTTAGTGGATGCAAGATTTGAGACCCTTATGGAATACACAAAGGCGTCTCATTGAATGCAAGTGTTGAGACTCTTATGGAATAGACAGAGGCATCTCCGTGTGTGCAAGCTTTGAGACCCTTATGGAATAAACAAAGGCTTCTCCGTGGATGCAAGTGTTGAGACCCTTATGGAATAAACAAAGGCGTCTCTGTGAATGCAAGAGTTGAGACCCGTATGAAATAGACAAAAGCGTCTCCGTGGATGCAAGTTTTGAGACTCTTAGGGAATAGACAAAGGCGTCTCCGTGTGTGCAAGAGTTGAGACTCTTATGGAATAAAAAAAGGCGTCTCCGTGAATGCAAGAGTTGAGACTCTTATGGAATAGACAAAGGCGCCTCTGTGAATGCAAGTGTTGAGACCCTTGTGGAATGGACAAAGGCGTCTGTGTGTGCAAGAGTGGAAACCTTTATGGAATAAATAAAGGGGTCTCCGTGAATGCAAGAGTTAAGACCCTTATGGAATAGAAAAAGGTGTCTCCGTGAATGCAAGAGTTGAGACCCTTATGGAATAGACAAAGGTGTCTCCGTGAATGCAAGTGATGAGGCCCTTATGGAATAGACAAAGGCGTCTCCTTGTGTGCAAGAGTTGAGACCCTTATGGAATAGACAAAGGCATCTCCGTGAATGCAAGTGTTGAGACCCTTATGGAACAGACTAAAGCGTCTCAGTGAATGCTAGTGTTGAGACCCTTATGGAATAGACAAAGGCGTCTCCGTGGATGCAAGAGTTGAGACCCTTATTGAATAAACAAAGGTGTCTCCGTGGGTGCAAGAGTTGGTAGAATCATGATACTTCAGGATGTCATGAGCATTAGCCAAAACTGGGCGTGGCCCTTCTCTGAATCATGGAACAAGAACAATTGGTAAAATCATGATACTTCAGGATGTCATGAGCATTAAACAAAACTGGGCGTGGCCCTTCTCTGAATCATGGAACAAGAACAATTAGTAAAATCATGATACTTCAGGATGTCATGAGCATTAAACAAAACTGGGTGTGGCCCTTCTCTGAATCATGGAACAAGAACAATTAGTAAAATCATGATACTTCAGGATGGCGTGAGCATTAAACAAAACTGGGCATGGCCCTTCTCTGAATCATAGAACAAAAACGAACTGAGACCTCTGAACCTTGAGAAGGCAACAGCTTGGACCTTGGACATACTCTGAACATCAATCATGCAACTACTATGCATTCATAAACATAAAACGTTTGGTCTCAGTCTAGAAATTCGCAAAGACTTAAATGTGTATCTCACATATCATCAAAGGCTTAACTATGTCTCTCACATATTATGCTTCCAAAAACAATGAATCTATGATTTGCTTATCTTTGAGATGTTTTCACATTTGCCACCTAGGCCTGAAAGTTTTACTCATGTAAACTGAAGCGCCTTGATTATTGGACCAAGGGCGCTTTACTCATATGAACTGAAGCGCTTTGATTGCTGTGCGAAGGGCGCTTTACTTCCAATGAACTAAAGCGCTTTGAATGTCATGCCAAGTGCGCTTTACTCCTGTGAACTGAAGCGCTTTGAATACCATGCTAAGTGCGCTTTACTCATGTGAACCGAAGCGCTTTAAATGTCGTGCCAAGGGCGCTTTATTCCTGTGAACTGAAGCACTTTGAATGCTGTGCCAAATGCGATTTACTCCTGTGAACTGAAGTGTTTTGAATACCATGCCAAATGCACTTTACTCCTGTGAACTGAAGCGCTTTAAATGCCATGCCAAGTGCGCTTTAATCCTGTGAACTGAAGCGCTTTGAATACCATGCCAAGTGTGCTTCACTCCTGTGAACTGAAGCGCTTTGAATACCATGCCAAGTGTGCTTTACTCCTGTGAACTGAAGCGCTTTGAATACCATGCCAAATGCGCTTTACTCCTATGAACTGAAGCACTTTGAATACCATGCCAAGTGCGCTTTACTCCTGTGAACCGAAGCGCTTTAAATGTCGTGCCCGGGGCGCTTTACCAGTGTGGCCTGAAACACTTTTCTCCTTATGCTAAGGGGTACTTTACCTTTTGGAATTAACGACTTCCTTCAAACTTGGATTCAGCAAGGCCTTACCGCTACGAGTACAACCTACTCGTTTTTGAATGCACCATGGAAACAAGGATACTTCGGTTGGATGACACTCTGCCATTCAGGAACTCTGCTATTCTCCAGAGAAATCCCCACGAGGTCTGGCTGCATCGAAGTCTTCAAAATAGTGAGCAATGTGCTTGGGTGGGGCTTGGCTTTATAGGCCTGCCACACCCCAAGGTGGCTGCTGCCTCTAAAAACATAGGAATTGTAGTCCCTTCATGGAATAGCACTTATAAGTGCATCTTGCCCACCAATAACCTGAACCTGCAGCTTTGGCACAGGGCAAACGACGCTGATAGCCACCTTTGGAGCAAGAGGGGATGACAAGTGATGCACAGAAAGCGCCGCACAGCTGCGCAGCGGAGTTTCAGGTGGGACCTGGACCGCGCATGGTTCTATTCCTGACAGAGAGTGAGTGATCACAATCTAACAGTGAAATTGGAAAAGTGCAAGTTTGGTACTAAGACAATTGATTATTTGGGCCACTATAACGGGTGAGGGTGTTGGCCCCAAAGCCGATCTTGTGAGCACTATTCAGGCTTCTCCTTCCACAAAAGAAGAGCTCATGAGGTTTTTGGGGATGGTTGAATATTACCATAAATAAATAACTTTGCAGAGATTACTTATAATATGAGAGGCCTTTTGAGGAAAGGAGTGGATTTTATATGGAGTGAGGTGTGTGAAAAGGAGTTTAATTTAATCAAGGGGAATCTATCTTTGGCTCCCTGTCTCAGGAATTTTGATCCAAAATAAAATTCTATTGTTACAACTGATGCCAGCCTTAAAGGGTTGGGGGCTTTATTACAGCAGGGTGGATGTGGGCCTCAGAATACCATCATGTTTTTATCTAGGAGTCTCAAAGGTGCTGAGAGCAAATATTCGGTGATTGAGTGATTGAGAGAGAAGCGCTTGCTGTACATTGAGCCATCAAGAAGCTGAAAAATGTGTTGTGGGGATCCACTTTCATTGTGAGAACTGATCATAAACCTTTGTGTGAAGTTTTAAACAAGTTGGGGCGTAGATTCCATATCCTCTAGGATTTCCAGGTGGGTGGTTGACCTCCAAGAGTTCAATTTTGAAGTGAAATACATTCCTGGGGTTGAGAATGTGATAGCGGATACCTTATCCAGATTGGTTTCTGAGAATGCAACAGGCTTTATGGATGACAGTGTGTGTGAGGAGGATGTGGATTTAGTTTGTGAGATTAATCAAGCAGTGATTTCGGAGGAGAGATGGCGCCATGAGCTGGAGGATGATTCTACTCTACAGGAGGTTATAAATCTCATCATGTGTGGTTGGAGACCTGTGCAAAGATTTTGGTTTATTAAAGACCAATTAGCAACCAGAGATGGTTTGCTGTTACGGGGTACCAGGTTGGTGCCCCCAAGCAAACTAAGAAAAGAGTTATAAGACTTAGCTCATGAGGGACACTCTGGCATCTCCAAGACGAAGGAGGGATTGAGATCTAGTTACTTGTGGCCTTGTGTGGATATTCAAGTTGAACGTCTGGTAAGGGAATGTGTTCAATGTGCAGAGAGTGAGAAGATTATGAAACCGAGAGTCCAACGTATGTTGTTGAGAAATCGGCCTGATAAGCCTTGGAGTGATATTGCTTCAGACATACTGGGTCCGGTACTTGGAAATGGTCAGGATATGTATATGATTGTTGTCATTGATATGTTTTCTCGTTGCCCTGAAATTCATTTTTCTAGAAGTATTGAGACACAATGTGTGATAAGCATTCTCAAGGATTTATTTCCGAGGGAAAGTTTACCTGGAACTCTTCTTACAGACAATGGCGTTCAACTTGTTTCCAGAGAAATGGAGGACTTCCTTCAGCTGTGTGGGGTCAAACACAAAAAATGTGCATTGTATCATCCAGAAGCTAATGGTATGGTAGAGAGATTTAATAGGGTTTTGAAAGAATCAATAGCGTTGGCCAAGAATTACAACAAGAACTGGAAAGATGAAGTCATCAAGAAGGTTGGAGTGTATAGATTTACGCCTCATACGACCACTGGAGTACCTCCGTTTGTTTTGTTTCATGGGAGGTGTCCTAACACTGTTCTGGAACCTGGTTGGGTAAACAAATTTTTGGATGATGGGGGTCGCCCTGATAAAAATACCCATAGGAAAGAGAGAGAACTTTCCAAAGTGAGGATAAGCAAATTCTCTTTTGATCGTGGTCATGCGGTCAAGGTGACGAAAGTGAAAGTCGGAGACTTGGTCATGATAAAACGTCCTGGAGTGTCAATTGGTGGGAGTAAATTATCTAAACCAATGAGAGTCATCAAGACTTTTACCAATGCTGTCAAAACCTGTGATCATCAGGTGTGGAATCTCAATAGGGTAGTTGTGTATAAGGGTGGAGTGGTACTGGAAGATCCGTTCAAGGTTGAAGGCAATCCAGGAAAGTTGGAAGAAAAAACATTGCTGAGGAAGTCTAATAGGAAGTTGCAGAGTCCTGCTTATCTGAAAGACTATGGGGGTCATTACGACCTCGGCGGTCTTTTCGCAAGACCGCCGAGGTACCGCCGAGCTGAAGACCGCAAGTGGTGGCGCTCTTCCACGCCACGTATTATGACCGCTGGCAGGCCGCCATCCTTTTTCGTATGGAAAGCAGCCAGCAGCCATACTGGCGGACGGCGGGAAAGTGGAGGTTGCTCAACCTCCACCGCCACGTCAACAGAACACCGCCCACTGAATCACGTCCCATGATTCGGTGTGGCGGTGTTCTGGTGGCGGTGTTCTGGTGGCGGAGCTGCCCCAATGGATCCCGCCCCCTCCCGGAGGATCAACGGACAAGGTAAGTTGATGGTCCGTTAGGGAAGGGGGTGGGGGGGTGTTGTGTGCTGTGTGCGTGCATGGGGGTGTGAGAGTGTAGAGTGGGTGAGTGAGTGAGTGTATGAGTGCAGGGCGGTGCTGTGTGTATGGGAAATGTGTGTGGGTCGGACGGTGTGCATGTCTGTTTGTATGTGTGCGGGTATATGTGGTCAGGGTGTATGTGTGCATGTAGGGGTGTGTATATGTGCATGTTGGGGGTATGTGCGTGTAGGGGTGTGTATATGTGCATGTTCGGGGTCGGGGTGGGGAGGGGGGTTGTGCCACCTTTGGGGGGTGGCAGAGGAGTAAGGGGTGTGGGGGGAGGATTCGTAGGAGGTAGCGGGGGATGGGGAGACCCCATCAGTGCCAGGGAAGGAATTCCCTGGCACTGATGGTGCCTACCACCATGGATCTCATGGCGGTTCCCAACCACCTGAGATCCATGGCGGTATGCAGGGTCCTGATACCGTCGGCGGTCTAGTGACGACCGCCGGGCTGGAGACCGCAATCTCCAGCCCAGCGGTCTTCACCACAATGGTGGTCGGAATGCTGAGGTGGCGGATAACGTCATAATTCCATTTTGTTTTCCGCCTGCCTGTTTGCGGTCTTACCGCCGCTTTACCATCAACCGCCAGGGTCGTAATGACCCCCTATATGTAACTTATATATCTCAAAGACTTTGGCCCTGATTCTCCGCCCGCCAAGCGGGAACCGCCAGAAGACCATACCGCGGTCAAAAGACCGCGGCGTTCATTCTGGGTTTCCCACTGGGCTGGCGGGCGACCGCCAAAAGGCCGCCCGCCAGCCCAGTGGGAAACACCCTTCCACGAGGAAGCCGGCTCCGAATGGAGCCGGCGGAGTGGAAGGGGTGCGACGGGTGCAGTAGCACCCGTAGCAAATTTCAGTATCTGCTAAGCAGACACTGAAATTCAAAGTGGGGCCCTCTCACGGGGGCCCCTGCAGTGCCCATGCCATTGGCATGGGCACTGCAGGGGCCCCCAGGGGCCCCATGACACCATATACCGCCATCCTGTTCCTGGCGGCCGAAACCGCCAGGAAGAGGATGGCGGTATGGGGGTCGGAATCCCCATGGCGACGCACACCAACGACTTTCCGTTTCTGGCCGCGGCTGTACCGCCGCGGTCAGAATGCCCAAAGGAGCACCGCCAGCCTGTTGGCGGTGCTCCCGCGCACCCCGGCCCTGGCGGTTTTTACCGCCAGGGTCAGAATCACCCCCTTTGTGTAATTTTATTTTGCTCTACTGTTTGTTTCCCTTCCTCATTTTATCTCTGGCATTTTATTGTGTTGTTTGATGTTCTTGTTGTGGGGAGGTGCAGTATTCTAGAAGCAAACACTGTTCTAGAATCGTGGGAGCGTTGAGGGTGAACTGAGAGAGACGTGGTGGAGGTTGGAGAGACAGACGGAGTGTGCCCTCACCGCCTGTCAGGAGGCTCTGTTTTAGAGGTGGTACGGATGGCTGGGCTGTGTAACAACTAACTTAGAAATAAAGAAGAATCTGCCTACGTACCCGTGGTCTGACTCATTTTAACACCTGTCTACTTAATATAGACATGCAAGTGCCAGGCATCATTTTTGGCACATTCGATGTTTATAGGACAACGGTATGTGTCAAATTATTTGACGCATGCCGGGCTTGCATGGATTTTGGAGGGAAGGCTGATAATGCAAGACAAATCAGATGTGCATAGTGCCAGTCATCATATTAGTGATTTGTGGTGTAGGGAGAAGTGTTGTATGCGTAATTTCTTTTAACGCATATCCGCCATGTGTGGATTTTGGATGAAAGGCTGACAGTGCACTTGTTACACGGGCTATGCATCTATGTAGTTTCTATGGTATAGCTACATGTGTGTGAATGTGCATTTCATTGTGTACCGTTAACATAGGAATGTGTTAGCATTTTTTTGTAGGTGTGTGTGATGCATGCGAGGACTGATACAGTTTGCAAATCTGCATGTGTATGAAGAGTCTTTGCTACATACATGTTTACACATGTGTACTGAGTGCACATATGTGATGCTACTCATATTGTGGGTCTACCACATTGTCATGTAAAAATTACTGTACGTTTCAAAACAGAACGGGTGTGTGCAATATATTTTCATGCATATGATACCCTTAACAAATATTTAGCAAAGGATGCTGTTGACTAAGGCTGGGATTAGATACTCTAAGCCATTCCAAAGTGAGTGCATGTATGTGCACACTCTGGTGTGTTGTAAGGAGCAGACTTAATGATGCCAAGCAACACGTGTAACGCATAGTTCCCCATTCATACAAAATGGTGGAGATGGTGTGCTGACGTGTCATTGTAGGTACAAATGTGACATGTTTGTATGTGAAACTATATGATCATGTTTGATAAGTGGTGCACGATACAGTGGTGAGTTTAGGGATTAGACACATGCCAATTCTTGATTCCAGCAGTGTTATATGTAGGTCATTGTCTGAAGGCTGCGTAGTCATATCTGTGTAAAATATGTTTCACAATGTGCATACATTTCTACTGGTCATAATAATTCGTAAGTAATCCTGTGACACATACACATTTTCTCATGTAAATTGTACTCTTTTGTCCATACGCAACTAGAGTGCACCAAGCCTGATCCACCTAGCTGGGACATGTGTGGAAAGATTTAGGTCTTATGTGGTAACAACATACATTTGGAATGTTCAATGACTCAAACTTTGTTGTTTTTGCCAGATTTCTAAAATTGAATACAATCTGTATGGCAAGGCTTTTCTCATGCAGTGATGGCACTCTAGTCATCAGTGCTCCTGCGGCACTTTGAATGGCCACACAGGCCCATTGTTGCATGTATTGATACAGGTTGACTGTGGTCACCTCAGCTCAGTTCACTGAGCACAATCAGCAGGCCCCTGACTGTGTCAAGAGTCAATGTAGCCTCTTCTGAGGATTGTGGTGATCTGCCATCCTCATGATGGATCATCAGCACTGCAATGTGCAGTCCCCTGCAGACATACATCTGCACATTTGTGATCCCATGGCCAAGTATGGTTTGCTGCCTTTGGGGATCTTGATGTCAGGCTTGCCCTATTATACACTGGGGACTGGCAGCTTGTTTGTGTAGGACATGTCTCATCACTTGCCATGGTTTTACATGACTTGCCATAAATAGGTGAGATTATTCCTAAGAGTCTTGGTTAGGTCATTAATAGGCTGGGGTACTGGTTCATGTCTGTAGACCCAGGGTACAGATACTGTCATTTGTCACTAGCTTCTGTCACACTTGTTTGTGCTGGTGAAACACATAGTTGTAGTCATTGCCTATGTGACTGGAATATGTATTGACCTACACATTCTCTGCAAAAATGTGTCTAGTGTTGCAAGGAAATATATATCTGTTATACAGTGAGTATTAGTCTGTGTATGTTCCTTCACACACATTGATGGCGTATCTGGTCATGTATGGTACTAAATCTACATATCTGGCATAATTTTGGCAGATTAACCTTAGTACTCATCTTCATCATCAACATTGTCTCTATTCATGCACAGCATACAAAGTCAGATTTGTGTACTTTGTAGATGGACATAGCCTCCTCTCTTGGCTAACTAATAGTATCTCTCCCTTTTCCAGGCTTTGCTAGACCACATGACTGCCCCCCCACCACATCACAGAATATCAACCACAGGGGAGAATGTTCAGAAATACCCCTGGATAAGTTAGTAATCTCACTGACTTTTAACAGCCGGAGAGCCAGCATGAGAAAGTGATCAATTCAGGAGAGATTATCATGCATCCCCAAGTTAAAGGATACATTTCCGGGTTACTGGGTTAAGGGTATACCATACCAATGCCAATCCCTGGACAGTGAGGAAGTCTAACTGTGTCCAGGGGCCTGGGGGAAATTTGGTAAATGCAATCTCTCTGCGTTGCGTCAAAGTCCCCTCACATGATCAATTCCCCACATGGAAGACTGTAGCAGAGCGGTCAGGGCTGGTAGTACCAAGTCGTGAATTCATATTGGCAAACATACTGAAAGTATGTTTAAGATGCCCCCTCTCACACAGTGACTCAGCTGATCCGGCCATATTTGCCGAATGACCAGGGGCAGCATTCTCCTCACCAAGATTACTGCTCCCCTAGAGGAGGTGGTATGGCCCACATGAGCAGCCTTTTTACATCCTCAACGGTCCAGGACATGGCACCTATTGCCCACGAGGTGAGTCTCTTGTAAGAGAAATATATCAGGGGAGTCTTGTTTGATGTACTGGAGCAACACTCCCGGTTTGACTTTGCCGCCTAGGCCAGTCACGTTCCAGGATAGTATCCGTAGGGTTGACATACTAACTTTGCCCATCTCACTGTATGGTTAACAGACCACACCCGGACCGAGCCAATGCTGGGTGTGGTTCAGACTGTGAGAGTGGATGTCCTGTGTGCCTCAGCTATGTTGACTGGGCATATGTTTATTGCCTGAACATAAACTACAACAATAATCCTATAGGCCTTCTCCAATTATGAATCCTCCCTCCCTGCTACACTGTGCTGCAGAATCCAAACTGCCCACCTCTCCAGTTGTGGATAGCGCCTGTTGCATCAACTAAACATACTACTAACTAGGCAGCATCACTACCGCCTTCTGGACCGCACTCAGCCAATGTCTTTGCCAAGCTGGTTTCTCATATCCTCAGTCTCTAGCTTGCCCCAAACCGATTTAGGGCCATTCAGGGCTGCCTCCAGCCCACCCACAAGACACTCTGGGTGCATCTCCAGTGCCACATTTACAATCCCACAGGCCCCTCTCATCTTCCCACAGGTCCCAAGATCCGCTTCGGGGATCAGGAAGATGCCCAGAAGTAGGCAATTTCGAGTGTATCACAATTCTCCTTTGCAGTGCCGCCACCCTGGCGCCTCTTAGGGTGGTCACCTGACATCCATCCAATCCTGGCCAGCTTCTGGGGTTGATAAAAAGTGTACTTTGCCCACTGCGACTAATCAAAGCTGCACCAAGTAAATCATTGAATACCTCTGTCCCATTCCCTCAGAGCCTTCTTCCCCTAGAGGAAACAGCGCTGCCGCCTCTGCATCTGAAGACTGAAATCGGGGAAGAAGGTAACCAGAACGTTACCTACATGGAATGGGGGAGCACTGCGAGCTGCTTGGACAATCATGTCCCGGTATTAGAAGTTCAAGGTTCTTGCTATGAGGGGACAAGGATGTGCTCCACACTTTGATGGTGCACCTGGGATGCGAGGGCTTCATCCACCTAAATGATTTTGGAAAGTCCACATGGTTGTAGCTGTTTCAGGATGAGATCCTCCATGAACAGGTCCGTGGCCAGAACCTTGGTGTTTTAAGGTACCCCTTGTATCCACACATTATTTCAGCAGGACCAGCCCTCTAAGTCTTCCAACTTCTCTCTCAACTGTTCTACTGCAGCTTTACATAATTTGTCAAACATGGCCACATGTTCACATTTGCATTTCACACCCTATGTCACATTCGCAATGAGTGTATGTTGGTACTGTGATTACTCATGTCAGCTATAAGTAGAGGAATGGCATAATCAACCGTTCTGTGTCATTCATCACACATACAAATTGCCAAGGGTCTGTGACTTGCTTGTACATTGCTTGACTTACATGCACATTCCTAAATGATTGGGTGTAATAATCCTAGATATTTATGTGTATTGGTCCATGTATGTCACTCTGTTGCTAAAACATGGGAGTGGCACTGAGAAGTATGTTCTCAGTACTAAAGTGTGATATTGTCAGTCAGACTTTGATAGGCTACCAAGCAGACACAAACCTGCCATTGTAGTTCATTGCTAGCCTTTTCCTACCTAGCCCAGCAGTCTTCACATATATTTCCAGGATTGATACAAGCATACGTCAAGCCAACACACTTGTGTGATATGAGTGTGACAATGTAAAATATATTTTCTACAGACTATGCTTGTGCCACTCTGAATTTCTAGTGCTTAGATTTTGGCATAGTTGGGCCACATTTGCGTAAGATGTGTGATGCTGATGTTGTACAAGGATGCACTAGGCCCTCTTAAAACTGGGTCCATGTTCAAAGTTGTTTACAACTTTTGTGGTGTAGTCATGCTCTCTGAGATATGGTATGTGATGGTGTAAATGAATACGCCATGAGCATTCTGAGTTTAAGTGATTTCAGTGAATTATTTACATGGTGATTCTTGGAGTACAGTGGCAATGTGAAAAAGTTGTGTACAATTAGTTCTCTTCTGCGTACTCTAGCAGCAGTGATTTGTTGTTCCCCCTTCTTCAGTTGTACACCATTGTCATCCTCCTCATTGGGGACATCTACTTGTTCATCCCAGGGGACATTGGTGCTTAGACAAATGTTATGTAACACACAGGGATCATTTTGCAGACAAGGGGTGGTGCATATAACTGTCCTCTTCCCGTTAAATGTAGGCACCTGAACCTTAATTTAAGAAGACCACATGTCCTTTCCACCACATTTCTGGTCCTTCTGTGGCCTCCATTGTGCGTCTGATCTATATCTGTTGTAGGATTTCCAAAAGGTGTTATGACCCATGGCTGGATGTCGTACCCTTCGTCAGCTGCAAAGGAATGTGAGAACATGTGTCAATCATGCATATTAGATATTTGCTATGTGCCATGGCACATATTTGTTTTGAGTGGAGTGGTAAATCAGGCTTGCATCTGGTATTGTGCATGTTCCTGTTTGGATGGATAGTTGCATTGGTGTGTGGTGGTGCACTTTCCTAGGATCGGTTGTGCCTTGGGTACCTGGTGATTGTAATTGAAATTCTGGTCTGACAGTTCACCCATGCCAAATATGTGTGGTGTTGTCTATATTTGAGCCTAGTGCCCAAATTTAAGAGAATCTCCTCCTTGCACCCCATTAGACTAATTTTTATTGACACTATTGTGGCCCAACAAGGCCAAAAGCACAGCACCATGTTTACAAAGTGGCACTACCCATGCAGTGCAACACTTAGTGACCCTTTGCGCCACATTATGACTGTGCCAGGCATCATGTATGCAAGGGATGTGTTCCCCCTGTAAGGGCAAATGAAAAAATGGCGCAGAGGACTATAATATGTTCCAATGTGTCATTTATAGCTGGTAATTTTGACAACTGCACAGAGCCGGTGTCAGTACGGCGTACACCATTGCTTTCAATGGGCCCCTATATACTGTACATGACTTGCACCATAAATTTGGCAATATTCCTACACAGTCCATCTATGGCATCCATTATGTTGACACTATTCTACCTACTCTGCGCCGTGGTGCGCCATATATTGAATACGGCACACACATGTAGGGGTAGGGTGGCACTAACGGGCACAATTAAAGTTGCACTGCTTTACATGATGCACCATTTTTCTGACATGTGGCCCTTAGTGCCTTCACTTTAAACCTGCTGAAGAGTGATTGTTGGAAAATGGGTTATTGGTAGGGCAGGTAGGTACCTACACCTAGCAACAAGCCACTAACCTCCACCTAGGTACAGTTAGGTCTCAGTAAATTAATCCCAGCTCAACCCTTGGTAGCTTGGCAACGAGCGTCAAGGCTTAACTTAGGAGACAAAGTGTAAAGCATTCAAATATCACAAAACAGTAATTAAATAAAACACAGTAAACAGTTTAAAAATCCAAAACCAATTTATAAAAATAGTTTATATTTTTATCTTTAAAATGACACCAAAACGAATAAAATCGGATAAAGGGAACCGGAGATATGAATTTTTAAAGAATTATTACTTTTCTAGCGCTTAGAAACAAAAAGCGCCAATCGGGTCATCTGGTTGCACCACGACCGGGGCAAAGTCAAACTTTCAGGCCGACCGCGATGGAGCCCTGCTCGGCTACAGGTCGCGGGAGGCCTCGGTTAAAAAGTTACCTTCTGACTTAGTCTTTATTTTGAAGATTTTTCTTCACCGGGACGAACCTGCCAGTTGAATCCGACCTCCTAGAGCCCTTGTCCGGATACGCGATGTGGGTTTCCTCGGTGGTGATTTCTACCTTCGGACTTAGTCATTTTTTCGAGATGAAAATCTTTCGACCGGGGTAAACCTGGATCTTGATCCGACGTCCGTGGAGCCCTTCTCGGATACGATGGCTGGGAGGTCCCGGTCAACTTTTTACGTTCGGACTTAGTCTCTTTTTTGGATGTTTTTCTTTACCGGGACGAACCACGAAGTCAGGCCGGGTCGCGGTTGAGGCAAGCCGGCTAGAATTTCCGCGGCGGGTCGGTCCCTCTCTGGAGCTTTTTTCCAAAAATTCTCAAATCTTTTCCAAACTTCTGGGGCTTCACCCAGATGTTCTTTTAAGGTTCTTTTGGGGTCCACAGCTCACCCCAAGGGTCCAGAAGTTCTGTGATGGTCCTTGGGGGGGTGCGGACTTCAACTCCCAGAATGCACCTGGCGCAAACTCCTTTTTGGCCACTGGACAGTGGTCAGCTGGTCGCTTTCTTCAGGAGTTGGTGCAGGGGACTCTGGTTAGCAATTTTTCACCTGTAGCAAACAGGGAGTCCCTCCTTGAACCAGTTGAAGCCAGGCAAAGTCCTTCTTGTGGTGAAGCCCAAGTGTGCAGCTGGTGCAGTCCTTCTGAGTGCAGGTTCCAGGTGCAGGCCAGGGGTCCAGCAGGGCAGTCCTTCTTCTCCTTAAGTTCTTTCTTCTTGAAATTTGGTGGGGATCTGAGGCGTGGGTGCAGGTCTGCCAGTTTTATCCTTGCTCCTGGGTGAAAAGCAGGGGGGCCCTGGGTCTCCAATCAGGGACAGGGTCGTCCCCCTGTGATGACCACTTCCTGGGAAGTGTGGCAAAAATCCATCCCAGAAGGCAACAGTCTCTAAAAATCCAACATGGATGAATCTGATTTTTGGAGGTTACATCTGGCTGAGCCCACCCACTGGTGTGGCTAAAAATCATAAACACACCCCTCTCCTACCCTCTCCTAATCTAATCAAGGGGGCACCTAATTGTCTGGGGTTGCAGGAGGTGGGGGTGTTGCTGGGTGCTGCAAATGTCCTTCTCTGCCTTTGAAGACCAGTTTGGCAGCCCTCCCCCTTCCTGCCTCACCATCTGCTGAGGGGAGATTCTCTCCCCCAAGCACATTCCTTAGTGTGAAGCCAGGCCACTTCACACCTCATCAAGGCAGCCTGGCAGAAGCTGCTGCAGGCTGGCCAATCAGAGCACAGCAGCAAAAACAATGCAGAGCTGAAATTGGCAACTTTTTAGGTAAAGTCTAAACTTTTTACCTGAACAAGTTATATTAAATCCAACAACTGGAAGTTGTGGGATTTATTACAACAATTAATTTGATACCAAATTCTTGGTATGTAACATTTAAGGAGACTTTAAAATTTTAAATAAAGTCTGCCCATTCTAGCCTATGAAGGCCATTTACTTCAATGAGGGAAAAACGAATTTGGCTGTTTTTACCTCACCAGGGCTTATAAATCTATTTTTATAAAGTCCCTGCTTATAGTTACATGGCACCCAGCCCTAGGGGCACATAGGGCACACCTTAGGGGTGACTTATATGTAAAAATAAGGTAGTTTAAGACTTTGGAAGTACCTTTAATTCCAAAGTCGAATTTGCATATAACTTTAATTTAAAAGCAGCCAGCAAGGCAGGCTTGCTTTTAAAATGACACTGGGCACCTCAGCAGTGCACCTAGGTGTGCACCACCTATGCTGTGGTCCCTAAACCTACATGCCCTACCATATACTAGGGACTTATAGGTAGGTTAACTTAGCCAATTATAATTAGCCTAATTTGCATATCCATTTTACACAGAGCACAGGCCCTGGGACTGGTTAGCAGTACCCAGGGTACCATCAGAGTCAGGAAAACACCAGCATGAAGTGGAAAATGGGGGCAAAAAGTTAGGGGGCCTCTGCAATGAGCCCTGTTTTCTCACACAGCCCCCCCCCAGCCCACACGCCCAGGAGACTCAGCCCAACCCTGGGAGAGTCTTCCTGGCTTGTTAGGTGAGGAAGACAGTGAAGAAAACTGGCTGTCCCTTTGCAGGGCCTACTCTGCCTTACATCGTCCTGTCAGGGTCACTCCCTCTGGGTAGTGAACCCACCCCAACAATGAAAGGACCCATCTCAAACTGAAACTCCCTTCTAGGGGGACTTCCTCCTCTTTCTCTGCCAACTTGGGTAGTGAGGTGCCCACCTCCCCTACTCCAAACTTTGCTAGGGCAACACCTAGCTTACCCAAAGAGGTCACCCAACACTTGAGCAACCCCACCATGACCAATAGGGTCAGGGGGCCTACTTTGTTATTGGCCCTGGGGTCTGCCTCCCAGGTTAGGTACAGTGCTGCCAGGAAGGCTAGCACCCAGCAGAGGCTACTGACAGCTGTCAGTACCCAGAACCACACCCTAAGCTCTCCACTGACATGTGGCTGAGCTGCTTTAGGGGCAATTGTGAGGTCCTGGCACCCCTCTTGCTGTCTAGAGTGGGGGGCTACCACTTCCTGTGGCGGACACCCTCCTTCCACTCTCCCTTCTGTCAGTGCAGGGGCAACACCCTGCATCTGGACAGCTGCCTGTCTACTCAGGACTTCCTTGGGGTCAGGGGAGGCCTCACCAGTGCCAACTCTGGGCTCCCCCCCTACTGGGGCAGAAGGCCTTTGGCTCCCTGGAATTCTCTTTAAGAGTGGCCTACCCTTCCTTTTCTTCTTTCCTTTTCTTGGGGACCCCTGTCTCCTAACTGTAGGGACTGACTCCCCAGGACTTTGGTTTGGGGGGGCGCCCTGGGCGACCGCCCCATCTGGGACCAGACTCACCTCTGGGAGGTCATTGCCCAGGATACAATCTAGGGGGAGGTCAGCACTGACTACCACCCTAATCCAGTCAAGGATACCCTCCCTCTCTAGGGGCACTATGGCTACAGGTTTGGAGGTGACCTCCCCTGTGGCTATCCTGACTTTCCTTGTCTCTCCTGGGACATACATGTCTGGGGTCACTAACCGGTCACTCACTATAGTGTGACTGGCACAGGTGTCTCTCAGGCCAGTGGTAGGGATCCCATTCACTTGAATGTGGTGGAAGTGCCTACTCCCACCCTCAGGGATTACCAGCTTACCATCTGGTCCTGTCTCCCAGCTCATTGCTAGGAGGACTTCATCATCTGAGGAGTCCTCCTCTATGGCTACACTGGACAGCCCAGTGCTAACCACCTTCTTTGGACAGGCTGCATCTCCTCTGAAGTGACCTGTCTGCTGACAGTCAAAGCAAGCCCTACTGTCCAAGAGCTTTTTTAACCCTGGGTCTCCCTGTCTCTGATTGTCAGAGTGGGAGTGGGATTTACTTTCCTCCTTCTTAGGGTTCTGGGGTACAGAGGGAGTCTCTGTGGTGGGCTTACCACCTCCCTCCTTAGGTTTTTGGGGACCTGTCCCCCCCTTCTTGGAGTCTCCCCCCTGGGACTTGACAACCACCCTGGTTCTCAACCACTCATCAGCTGCCTCCCCTAGCTCTCTAGGGTTGGTCTGCTTAGAGTCCACTAGATGCTGGCGTAACCTTTCTTGGATACAATTGGTCAAGATGTGCTCTCTCATGATCAGATTGTATAACCCCTCATAAGTATCTACCTTGTTACCAATAATCCAGCCCTCTAGTGCCTTTAGTGAAATGTCCACAAAGTCAACCCAAGACTGGGTACTGACCTTCTGGGTGTCCCTGAACTTCATTCTATATTGCTCTGGGGTCAGACCAAACTTCTTGGCTAAGCACCTCTTCATACTAGGGTATGAATCTGCCTCCTCCCCCCTTAAGGTCAGAAGCCTATCCCTCCCTGAGTTGGGGACCAACTCCCACAAAAGGGAACCCCAGTATTGAGGCCTAACCCTTCTCATTTGGAGTGCCCTCTCAAAGGCCCCCAGCCACTTATCTATGTCATCCCCCTCTACATAAGCAGGAACCACCCCCTTGGGTAATCTGGGGCAAACTCCCCCACCCATGGACACCTCAGCTTCTTTATCGCTGCTTCCATCTCTTTTCTCTTTGTATGCCCACTTTTTCTTTTCTAGGGCCAGCTTCTCTGCTTCCAAAGCTATGTATGCTAGCTGGGCCTCCAGCTCTCTTTCTCTGATGGATGGGTTCTCTCCTCCTGAAAGGACCCCCTTCCCACCACTAGCTTTGGGTCTGCCCCTAGTGACTGTATTTACTGAGGACTGTTCTTCCTCGTCCTCACTTAGGCTCAGATGCCTTCCCTCCCCTGAGTGGTTAGAGCTAGCATCCTCCCTTACTTCTCCCTCTGGAGCTTCCTCTGAGTCTACCTCTTGGGCCTCAGCCCATGCTGTCAGGGATTTGATCAGGATTTGCTTCCTGAGATCAGTGGTTGCAGGCAACCCTCTTTCAATACACAACCCACTAAGCTGGACTACTGTCAGTGTGGGTAGGCTAGCCAGATCAAGCTCCATGGTTCCCTAGTTTTGTGTCAACAAAAACCTTTTGCAAAAATTGGAAACAAGAATTTAGAAAAATTACAAAAATTCAATAATTGAAATTAATCCAAATTAATTTAAAAAAAATTAAAAATAAAAAAATAATAATTTTTGCACTAAGTCAATTTAAAGGATTTTTAATTTGTTTTACTTAAAACCGTAACGTGATACTGAACACAAGTACAGGATCCCGTCGCTGCTTCCAAAAATGTTGGAAAATGGGTTATTGGTAGGGCAGGTAGGTACCTACACCTAGCAACAAGCCACTAACCTCCACCTAGGTACAGTTAGGTCTCAGTAAATTAATCCCAGCTCAACCCTTGGTAGCTTGGCAACGAGCGTCAAGGCTTAACTTAGGAGACAAAGTGTAAAGCATTCAAATATCACAAAACAGTAATTAAATAAAACACAGGAAACAGTTTAAAATCCAAAACCAATTTATAAAAATAGTTTATATTTTTATCTTTAAAATGACACCAAAACGAATAAAATCGGATAAAGGGAACCGGAGATATGAATTTTTAAAGAATTATTACTTTTCTAGCGCTTAGAAACAAAAAGCGCCAATCGGGTCATCTGGTTGCACCACGACCGGGGCAAAGTCAAACTTTCAGGCCGACCGCGATGGAGCCCTGCTCGGCTACAGGTCGCGGGAGGCCTCGGTTAAAAAGTTACCTTCTGACTTAGTCTTTATTTTGAAGATTTTTCTTCACCGGGACGAACCTGCCAGTTGAATCCGACCTCCTGGAGCCCTTGTCCGGATACGCGATGTGGGTTTCCTCGGTGGTGATTTCTACCTTCGGACTTAGTCGTTTTTTCGAGATGAAAATCTTTTGACCGGGGTAAACCTGGATCTTGATCCGACGTCCGTGGAGCCCTTCTCGGATACGATGGCTGGGAGGTCCCGGTCAACTTTTTACGTTCGGACTTAGTCTCTTTTTCGGATGTTTTTCTTTACCGGGACGAACCACGAAGTCAGGCCGGGTCGCGGTTGAGGCAAGCCGGCTAGAATTTCCGCGGCGGGTCGGTCCCTCTCTGGAGCTTTTTTCCAAAAATTCTCAAATCTTTTCCAAACTTCTGGGGCTTCACCCAGATGTTCTTTTAAGGTTCTTTTGGGGTCCACAGCTCACCCCAAGGGTCCAGAAGTTCTGTGATGGTCCTTGGGGGGGTGCGGACTTCAACTCCCAGAATGCACCTGGCGCAAACTCCTTTTTGGCCACTGGACAGTGGTCAGCTGGTCGCTTTCTTCAGGAGTTGGTGCAGGGGACTCTGGTTAGCAATTTTTCACCTGTAGCAAACAGGGAGTCCCTCCTTGAACCAGTTGAAGCCAGGCAAAGTCCTTCTTGTGGTGAAGCCCAAGTGTGCAGCTGGTGCAGTCCTTCTGAGTGCAGGTTCCAGGTGCAGGCCAGGGGTCCAGCAGGGCAGTCCTTCTTCTCCTTAAGTTCTTTCTTCTTGAAATTTGGTGGGGATCTGAGGCGTGGGTGCAGGTCTGCCAGTTTTATCCTTGCTCCTGGGTGAAAAGCAGGGGGGCCCTGGGTCTCCAATCAGGGACAGGGTCGTCCCCCTGTGATGACCACTTCCTGGGAAGTGTGGCAAAAATCCATCCCAGAAGGCAACAGTCTCTAAAAATCCAACATGGATGAATCTGATTTTTGGAGGTTACATCTGGCTGAGCCCACCCACTGGTGTGGCTAAAAATCATAAACACACCCCTCTCCTGCCCTCTCCTAATCTAATCAAGGGGGCACCTAATTGTCTGGGGTTGCAGGATGTGGGGGTGTTGCTGGGTGCTGCAAATGTCCTTCTCTGCCTTTGAAGACCAGTTTGGCAGCCCTCCCCCTTCCTGCCTCACCATCTGCTGAGAGGAGATTCTCTCCCCCAAGCACATTCCTTTGTGTGAAGCCAGGCCACTTCACACCTCATCAAGGCAGCCTGGCAGAAGCTGCTGCAGGCTGGCCAATCAGAGCACAGCAGCAAAAACAATGCAGAGCTGAAATTGGCAACTTTTTAGGTAAAGTCTAAACTTTTTACCTGAACAAGTTATATTAAATCCAACAACTGGAAGTTGTGGGATTTATTACAACAATTAATTTGATACCAAATTCTTGGTATGTAACATTTAAGCAGACTTTAAAATTTAAAATAAAGTCTGCCCATTCTAGCCTATGAAGGCCATTTACTTCAATGAGGGAAAAACGAATTTGGCTGTTTTTACCTCACCAGGGCTTATAAATCTATTTTTATAAAGTCCCTGCTTATAGTTACATGGCACCCAGCCCTAGGGGCACATAGGGCACACCTTAGGGGTGACTTATATGTAAAAATAAGGTAGTTTAAGACTTTGGAAGTACCTTTAATTCCAAAGTCGAATTTGCATATAACTTTAATTTAAAAGCAGCCAGCAAGGCAGGCTTGCTTTTAAAATGACACTGGGCACCTCAGCAGTGCACCTAGGTGTGCACCACCTATGCTGTGGTCCCTAAACCTACATGCCCTACCATATACTAGGGACTTATAGGTAGGTTAACTTAGCCAATTGTAATTAGCCTAATTTGCATATCCATTTTACACAGAGCACAGGCCCTGGGACTGGTTAGCAGTACCCAGGGTACCATCAGAGTCAGGAAAACACCAGCATGAAGTGGAAAATGGGGGCAAAAAGTTAGGGGGCCTCTGCAATCAGCCCTGTTTTCTCACAGTGATGTTGTGGAAAAGTGTACCTATTTTGTGTGTTGTGTCATATAACAGGTATAGGGCCCTATGTGTTGCAAGTAAATCCCACCCCTTTGCTCTTGAAATACATCCTGTTAGAAATGGGGTCTCTGGTTGGCAGTCAGTTTCCACCCTGTCCAAGCAGGAACCCTCACTCTAGTCAGGACAAGGGAGATACTCTCTTAAAATAAAATAGCCCGCACTCACCCCCTTGGTAGCTTGGCACAAGCAGTCAGCCTTATCTCAAAGGCAATGTGTGAAGTATTTGTACAAACACACACAGTAATACAATGAAAACACTACCCAATGGACACCACAACAGTTTAGAAAAATAGCCACTATTTATCTAAATCAAACAAGACCAAAACAACAAAAATCCAACATACACAAGTAAAGTTAGAAATTTTCAAGATAAAAGATTCTTACTTCTTAGAAAACAATGGAAACGTTGTTACACAAAGTTCCTGGTTTGCATCAAAAATAAAGCTGCACGGGCGAGCGTGCATCGGAAAAGTCAGCGATGCACCAATTCCTTACTTTCAAGTGAGGTTGTGCGTCATTTCTTCTCCGTTCAGGTAGGTGATGCTTCATTTTTCTCTCCTGCAAGAGAGCGATGCGTCGATTTCCAGACGGGCATTTTGAGTCCGGGCAGGTTCACGTCTATTTTGATACCCAGCGAAGATGCGCACAAAATCCAGCCGCGCAAGGAAGAGAATTTGTGCTGCGTGGGGTTTGCATCGATTTCAGCAGCCACAAGTGAGTGTTGCATCGTTTCTCCAGCTGCGAGGCAGATGATGTGTAAATTTCCCAGCCACGATGCAGGTGATGCATCAATTTCAGCCACGATGAGGGTGACATGTCATTTTTACAGCCACGTTGCAGGTGGTGCATCAAAATGCTCCTGTGCATGGATTTCCACCTTGGCTCCACCAGCTTCACCTTTCAAGGGCCCAGGGACTGTGTAGGGCACCACTTAGCAGGGTAGGAGTCTAAGCAGGGGGTCCAGGTGTTGACAGAGGAAGACTTTGATGGCCCTGAGACTTCAAAACAGGAGGCAAACTCAGTTCAAGCCCTTGGGGATACTTCACAAGCAGGAATATGCCACAAAGTCCAGTCTTTGTCCTCTTTCAGGCAGAAGCAGCAACTGCAGGCCAACCCAGGAAAAGCATAGTCACAAGTAAAGGGGCAGTTCTCCTCATCCAGCATTTCAGATCTTCTCTTTGGCAGAGGTTCCTCTTGGTTCCAGAAGTAACCTAAAAATCTAGGCTTTTGGTTCCACTACTTCAATCTCTTTTTGCCTTTGAAGTAGGAAAACTTCAAAGGGAAATCTCTGCTGTTCACAAGATCCTCCCTTGCTCAGGCCTGGCCACAGACACACACTAGGGTGTTGGAGACTGCATTGGGTGAGGGCAGGCACAGCCCATTCAGGTGCAAGTGTCAGCTCCTCCCTCCACTCTAGCCCAGTTGACCCATCAGGCTATGCAGGCTACACCCCAGCTCATTTGTGTAACTGTCTAGTGGAGGTTCAAAAACCGCCCAACTGTCAGTCTGACTCAGACAGGAAATACACAAGCAGACAGCATGGTTTAAGAAAGAAAGTTCCCACTTCCTAAAAGTGCCATTTTCAAACTGCAATCTAAAAAACAACTACACCAAAAGATGTATTTTTAAATTGTGAGTTTAGGAACCCTCTATCTGCTCCCAAAGAGTAACTGCACTTAAAAGAAAT
Source organism: Pleurodeles waltl (assembly GCF_031143425.1). Classification (NCBI taxonomy): domain Eukaryota; kingdom Metazoa; phylum Chordata; class Amphibia; order Caudata; family Salamandridae; genus Pleurodeles; species Pleurodeles waltl. The sequence goes on along the minus strand of NC_090440.1, from coordinate 1,791,238,744 downwards.
GTAAAGGCTGCCCCCATGTTAACCTCTGAGAGAGATAGGCTTGCAACAGTGAAAACCAAATTTGGCAGTATTTCACCGTCAGGACATGTAAAACACATCAGTACATGTCACACCTTTAACATACACTGCACTCTGCCCATGGGACTACCTAGGGCCTACCTTAGGGGTGCCTTATATACACAAAAAAGGAAGGTTGGGGCCTGCAAGTGGGCTCACTTGCCAAGTCGAATTGACAGTTTGAAACTGCACACACAGACACTGCTGTGGCAGGCCTGAGCCATGTTTACAGGGATACTCATGTGGGTGGCACAATCAGTGCTGCAGGCCCACTAGTAGCATTTAATTTACAGGCCCTGGTCACCTCTAGTGCACTTTACTAGGGACTTATTAGTAAATCAAACATGCCAATCATGAAAAAAACAGTTACACATGCAATTTACACATGGAGCAGTTGCACTTTAGCACTGGTCAGCAGTGGTAAGGAGTCCAGAGTAACAAAACCAACAAAAACAAAACCCAGCACACAGTCAAAACATAGGAAGCAGAGACAAATAAGACAGGAGAGCCCACACCAAGGATGCCAGGTCTAACACCTCCCTTGCACAAAGTGTTGTTGGCAATCGCTGGCTGGGTTAGCAGGGGTATAGGCTGGGAAGTTGAATGAATGAATGAAACATTTATTGTACGATTACTTGAAATCATTGCAAAATACCATAAGAAATTTGTCATAAAATAACAAATAGAGGTTAAAGTGTGAGGAAAGTGTACACATTTAAAACACTTAGCTTATTAAAAAGATTATGTGCAATAGTTTTGACCAGAGTTTGTGTGGAAATGGCCCTGCTGTTGGACCAAGGGAGGTTTTGTGGCAATGACGGAAGTCAGGGCCTGCTCAACTCCTGAAAGGCACTTCACAGTTTGTTCTCCGATTTGCTGAATTGAGGCAACACAGATTGGCTTGCCTACATGTGCAAATCCCTGTTGGTTCCAGAGGGAACACAACCATCTTCAATGTGTGGTCAGGTTAGCGTTACAGAAACAACACATGCGGATCAAGGTTTCTAGAGCAAGCCCACATAAACAACATGGCAAGTCCTTTCCGGTCTCAGCCAGGGACATTCATGAATTATTACATGTAAGATCCCAAGCCGGAAGTTCAGGTATTTCCTTTTTGTGCTATAGTTTAAGGCTTCTCCCAGGTTTGACTGTGGATTCCGGGTCTTGTAGCTGTTTAATGTCAGCCAAGTACAGGGGTGTTTCTCTACCGATGTCTTGTCTTCTAATGAGTTATTTTTGTAGCTTTTTTGACTATTGTTTTGAAGATGTTGTGATATAATGCCGATGACCTTAAGTCCACCAGGCCTAATTGGTCAATTGTGGCGTAGAGATAGTTCAGAGCTGGTGAAAGAGACTTCTTGATAATATCTTCCCATACATAATGGTTTATGGTATTGCCCAGGTTTTTCAGTTTATAGCAGAAGGTGGCAAATGCTGCATGCCTAGAATAGGTCTGCTTAGTTAAGCCAAACTCCAGCCTGATCTGACCAAGCAAAGTAGATTGGGGAAGCTTCAAGTTGTGCCTGTATAGACGTGCTATTGTGACATTCAGAACTATGGAATCTTTTCCACGGATGGCCACACTGCCATAGGCTAGGGCAGGACCACCTTTGCTCTAGCTTTTTTGAACGTCAGGCTGAGCGATTACTTATTCAGTTTCTCCAGTAAGGCCAGGACCCCTGTAGGCAGAGCAATCCCTTTCTTCTTGATTTCATCCCTGTGTAATCTAAAAGAGCCATTGTTGTCAAACAGGAGGCCAGGATACCTACAGCTTGCCGTTTCATCTAATTTTACTCCCAGCTAGACTCCAGGTTGCCTTTCCTTTTATTTTGATCCCCCACCAAGAATCATTATTTTGGTATTTTTGTTGCTTATTTTCAGACCATTCACCAGGGAGTAGGATTGTGTTGCATCCAATAGTCGTTGCATCACAACCCTGGTTCAGCTAAGCAGTACCAGTTCATCCGTATAGAGGAGATTTTAAAATTGGATTGACCCCAGCTTAGGAGCATGCAAGTTTATAGAGGACAGAGTGGTAGGGAGGTTGGCCAGGAAAAGGTTAACTAAAGTTGGTGACAGTGAGAGAGCGTAGTATAAATATCATATATTATAGACGTGAAACATTTACACTTGGCAAAGCAATATTAATAAATAATAATTAAAATGCATTAATAAACATGAAGATTTACTCATTTATGAACACTAATGTTGACTAATAATAATAATAATAATAGGGTAAATGCATTATTACAATCAAAACTGTATTCATTAAAACGTGTATGTCTTAAGTTAGCATGAGTTGCGAAATCGCTGTGAAACTCTCATTTAAAGCTTATTTTTCCTGCTTTTCTGTGTGTGGACTCGCAAATAACCATGAACCAGCTATTGTTCTTTTCTGTATTAACTTGAAACATGGAGGAATCTTCCCATCCGCATGCTAGCAGTTTTAGTATAAAGGATATGTGCTTCGAAACAGTAATGGACACTCTCAAGGACGATGAGACGAGGGGAAAAAGAACTCCTGACCCGAGACGTGTGCCAAGATGGTGAAGTAACCCCGGACGTACCACCTACGAAAATGCTGATTATGAAGACCAATTGAAAGACAATTCAATATCAAGAAATAACAAATGCATTACTTAATGAATAATTTGATTGGTTACCAATGATGGGGTGTAGTTAATAACCAATAGAATTTAGGGGAATGGTTTATGAAAAAAGGGATAAAAACTCATGACACAAGAGACGAAGTTCAGTTAGGAAGGAATGACATCAATTGCATCCAGAAACTCTGTCTCTCTATTTGGTGATTTGAGTCTTAGACAAAATTACCATAGCCTATAACCCGCCCTATTATACTTTCCTCCATATGAGGAGAGTGTCCCTTGACTCCATTTAGATAGATTGACGGTGAACCATCTGATGTCCTGAAGACGAAGACTGATCTTGTATGCTGACTTAACTCGAGGAGGGTAATTATAAACGCTAACAGAATCTATATGCCTTTCTTTCTAGGTACCAACTGCTGTATGTTTATTTAGGTATCATAGTTAGATGTTTTCCAAATTGATGTTCTAAAATGTTTTTGCATGAAGCCCAACATGCTAATGCTAATCTGAGGTTAGATGAGGTATTCATTTGACGGACAGAACTGACGTGACTGACATGTAGCTATGCTGAACTGATATTCTGTTGTTTATCATGCAATATGGTCTATTCTCTTCTAACATATCTATTCTATGATTCTGATCATCGCATTGTTGAAAGTTCATCATGATTGCCACTTTGTGATTGTGCTTATATGCTTCTTGGTTTTAAGAATAATACGTTTATTATTAGATTGTAAGCAATAGGGAATAAATTCACAAAATCTTCTTTTAAGGTGTGATTATTGTGTCAGAAAACAACTGAATGCGTTGAAGATTTTTTAAATGGTTTTGTGAAATATATGTTGATGGTTGGTAATTCCGTCTTACGGAGACTCACCACTGGGTCAAAAGGTTCATCAACCTAAAACGAGTCCTGATGTGTATAATTTAACATAGACGGACGCGTTAACAACAGGATGCTTCCCAGTTTGAGGCCCCTTGTTGTTTGAATCGCCCATGAGAGTTTAGATCCGTTCCTTAATTTTATCCTAACCCAGGTTTTAGAGTGTAAATTTTCAATGGCTTTCAAAAGCTGCAACAAGATTTGCCAGTTGATACATTTTTCTCAGAGCTTGCTTTGATTGACACTGTTGAATGCAGCTTGAAAGTCGATATAGCAAAAATAGATTGGTAGTTTGGAAGTCTTTGAGGAGTCAAGTATTAATTATTAGGCCATGATGTTTGTTTTGGTGCTTTGACTTGCCTGTAAAGCCCGTTTGGTTAGGGGGATCATGGAGTTCCGGTTGGCTCAATGGTATTTCACCTTGTTATGTATCGGTGCTATCAACTGGTAGCTCCCTGAGGCAGATGTATTCCCTCCTTTGAAGATAGGGGAGATTATCGATCCTCTCCAGGTGCATGGAATTGATTCTCCTGCCAGCGCATGATTAAAGAGTGGCATCATAGCCTCAGGCCATTTTAACTGGTCAGTCATATAGATGGCTTGTGGGATTCCATTTGAGCCTGAAGCCCCTGTATTTCTCTCCTTTACTATCTGCAGACTGACATCAGCAGTAGTGACATATTTACCAACCGCTCCCGACTTCACTTGATGGATGGTTCTCAGTTGTGTCCCTGCTCAAGTTGTCATTAGCTCTGTGCTTTTATTTGTGCATCATCTTGTGGGTTGAAACAGGCCCGACTAATTATTACTTTTTTGGGGGGGGAGGGAAGCTGCGTACCCCCCCGGCCAATCTTGTCCCTGGGGCCCCCAAGCCCCTGGGCCCAGCCTAAACATTGAGAAGGGGGGCACCTCCCTCCCCAGGCCAATCTCAGCCCTGGGGACCCCGTCTCCCGGGGCTTGGCCTATTTTAATTTTTTTAAGGGGAAGGGGGGCACCCTGATCCCCTCCCAAGGCTGATCTCACCCCGGGGACCCCACCCCCTACTTATTTATTTTTTGTTTGATTATTTTGAGAGGGGGGCACGTGGCCCCCCTCACCAGGGCCAATCTCAGCCCTGGAGACCCCATGCTCTGGGGTACTGCCATGTGATCTGGGTACCTCCCAGGGCAGAGTGCACCAAATTACAAAAAGCACAGTTTATGGACCAACAGCTATCTTTTTGCAAAATTTGGTGCAATTCCATCCAGCGGTTCGGGCTGTAGTTGTGTCCAAATTCCCTATGGAAATTATAATGGGAAAATCGGTTTTTGACTCCACCCCCCCCACCCCCCTTTTACTTGGCCCCCGCTGTTGAATCAAGCCGAAACTTCTCATGTACAACAAGATTCCCAGGAACACATTTTTGGAAAATTTTGTGAAGATTTGGCAAACCGCTGCAAAGAGATAGGCAAGTCAAAAAACACTTTTTCAATGGAAACATGGTCCGAACTATCAACCACCAGTAGATAATATATACATATATATATATATGTCAAAAGAAGCAAGATCCCGACTTGCTAAGGCTCTGTTATATATACATATTTATATGTATTCATTCAAAAAAAACAAAGGGTATAGGTACATTATAGTTAGGTTAACAATTTAAACCTACAAAACCAGTGAAATTGAGCAGTTATAGTTAAATGAGATAACACTTCTGTTGTTGAAGTGCTATCAGCCAATCAGATCTCTGCACAAGATCTTTAGGGGTTGCAAATCTTTTGCGTCCCTGTATATACTGTACAAATTAGGATTTCTTTAAATTTTTCAAAAACTACTAAACGGATTTACCCAAATAACACAAAGGGCTCTTACTGGATCAAGATCTACCTTTCTGCCATATTTTCTGCCAAATTTGGTGTAATTCCGTACAGTGGTTTTTACGCTATTGCTGTTCAATTTTTCCTACGGGAATTAACATTGGAAAAGCTCTAAATTTCACCCTTCCTTTAGCTCAGTCCCTGCTTGACAGAGCACCCCGACATTTTTCAGACAGCAGCTCACGTGACGTTTTTGGGAAATTTCCGTGAAGATTCATCAAGCGGCAGTAATGATGTAGGCAAACAAAAAAATGCTTTTTTTATAGAAAGTAGGTCCTAACTATAACTACCTAGTGGTGACCGCCACTAGGTACTTTATATATATATATATATAGATCTATATATATATATATATATATATATATATATATATATATATTGATATATATATATATATATATATATATATATATATATATATCTATATATATATATATACATATACATATGTTCCAGATTGACTATACAATTTAATTTAATTCGGCATTGCTGGATATGATTTCGTTCAAATGGTCGAGATTCAACTAATGGGATTGGTGCAGCCGTCAGATGGTTATCGTTCCATCTGTTGAGGATTATTATATATATTTATATATATATATATATATATATATATATATATATATATATATATGTTCCAGATTGACTATGCCAACTCTCTCTATCTGGCACTTATAAAAGGACACTGCCAAATCAAGCCTTTGATGGAAAAATTGCACAGGCTCCCAGTTGCCAAGAGGACTACTTTTAAAACTGGTTATATTATTTTCAACTCTCACCTTGGCAATTGCCCAACATTTATGGCCTCTAGAATCCAAAACTACACCTCCAAATGTAATATCAGATAAGCCCATCATAACCTACTAGAAGTTCCAAAGTTTAAAAGGATGAGACAGGATGGAACTAGGTTTTCCGCGATTGCCCCACATATGTGGAATTCCTTCCCCCCCTCATATCAGAGCCACAACTTCCTATGTGAATTTAAGGACCCTTTTAAAAACCTGCCTTTTTAGACCGGTGTATGGCTAAGCTTTGAGTGCTCACCCTTCTCTGTTTACTTAGCACCATGAAATGTTTATGGTGCACGTGCGCTTTTCAAATACTGTATAACATAACATATACTATATATATAGTGGATATATATAGCGTATATAAATATAGCATTGATAGATACATAGATGATAGATAGATAGATAGATAGATAGATAGATAGATAGATAGATAGATAGATAGATAGATAGATAGATAACTCCGCTACTGAGGCCCCCCAGAAAGGGGTTACCCCTATCCTCACGGGAGGAGGAACAGCATCCATGGGAGCAAATCTGGCAAAGAATCCTATCCAACAAACACCAAAAAACTGTTCAATATGAGGTATTCCAAAGGACCATAGGTTTATTCAGTAAAACACCACAGACACATTTGGGCAAAAGCCTTGATCACATGACTAGAACAATGGGCTCAATCACCATAAACAGTGCACAGACATAAAAGAGGGACAGTCTCTCATTCAAAACATAAGAAAAAATAAGAAAACTGACAGCCATCTTGGGACAGTGGTAATAGAACATACATGCAATGAAACAATTGGTCACAATATAATGACAGACACTGAGACAACTCTCCTTTCATTTATCTCCCACAGATTCAAAGAATTTGGAATCTGCTCCCATCTTCCATTTATTGTCAAATATGGATGTCTTGTTTAGGTAAAGTGACAAATGATGCAACAACACAGTACAGATCCCTCAAGGATTTACATCAATCCTGCTCAAAGCTGTCTGCAGCTATCAGTCTAGTCAGACTGTATAAAAGTGCTCCTTGTTTCCCAGGTCATCCACCTCGAGCCACAGCTTTCCATGAGCATGATACGGCTGTCAAAAAGAGTGTTAGAACACTTGAGGGCAATAAAAAATAGAGATTTTCACTACCCTGTAGCAAGACAAAGCTCCTTGGAACACAAGGGCAACAGGAACCTGCTCAGCTTTTATGCTGTTGACAGAATAGCACCTATAGAAAGGGGAGGGGACTGGGAAGATTCCCTTCGTGGGTTGGGGACAAAGTACATCATTAAATTAGAAATTAAGATCCCATATGGATTGAACATGGAGGAGGAGCTCAATGTACATCTAGGGTAATTTTGTAAACAATTGTGAGTGACGTTCCAATGCATGATGTATACATTGTTTTAATCTTGATATTTTGTGTGTGGTTTTCATGGTTTTATGCTTTTATACAGGTGGCGTTGGTGCTTTGAGATGGATATCAAGACTCTACAGCAGCTAAGCTTTATGTTTGATTAGTTTTTCTTTTGTTTATGAATCTTACATTTCCCACTTGAGCTTTATTGCAATACTCTGTACAAGTCTGAGATGAACAGTAAAATTATATGAATTGGTGATGTAATATATTTATCTTTTTTCAAGACTGATGTCACATTCAACCTGGGGAGCACCCGTGGCAGTGGAAGAAATTTAGGTCCAGATGTAACTAAAAAGGCATTCGCGGTTCGGAAATAGCGATTTTTAAGAAATCGCTATTTCTGATTCGCAAAGTGCAATGTATCATATTTGCGATTCAGTAATAGCGATTTCTTAAAAATCGCGAATGCTATTACCGAATTGCAAATTGCGATACAGACCCCATTCTCACCTCTGGGCCTGTAGGCCCATATTTGCGAATTGTTTGCATTTCCCAAATTGCAAATTCCTAACTAGAATTCGCAATTTAGGAAATGCAAAACCCCAGGGTGCTAGGGGCCTAAGGCCCCCTCTGCTGCACCCCAAAAAAATATTTCAGGACATGTAAGGCACACACATGCCAAAGGGGCATGTGTGCGTTACATGTCAATTTTAAAAATGCATTTATAATGCATTTTTAAAATTTGCACATGGTTACCACCAAGTTCAACTTGGTGGTAATAGCGATTCCTTAATGCCCAATTCGCATTAAGGAATTGCTTGTTACATGTGGTTTAGAAATCGCAAATAAGGATTCCTTATTTTCAATTTCTTATTTAGGGAATCGCAATTTGCGATTCTCTATATTGTACAGGCTTGCAAATTTAAGGAATCGCTATTTTAAAGATTCCTTAAATTTGCAATGCGAATGCCTTTCATAAATACTGAAAGGCATTTTTGCATTCGCAAACAGGCATTCGCACCGTTTGCGAATGCAAAAAGGCATGATACATCTGGCCCTTAGATAACTAAGGAAGTATTCTATATATTAATTGTGGAAAATTAAACAGACTTGTATACCCAGTGGATGGCACAATATTTGGGTACCATTTGTTGTAGACAAATGTTTTAAATCTATCAGGAGTAAGGTAGCTGGTAAGTACTGACAGATTAGCCATAGTTAAGTTGATTAACATTCAGAACACCTGTATATTTTGGGTATACTGTCTGTAGTGTAATTATGTTTATCCTATGTCATCAGTTTGTTCTTATGTGCGTATCCTATAATGCACCATTGATGATATAATAATAATGAAAGACAATATAATGTAAGCATACAATTGGTGTTTATGCACACTTGTCCTTTGTAAAGATTACAATTAAGTATATACGGATTATTTGACAACTCTTGAAAGTGTATTGAATTTTCTTTGATCATTGAGAAGCATATTGATAGTAGGCATTTCAAGATGGCACTTATTTTACTGATGGACTGCCACTGTTATCATGACCGTTGTTTGTTTCTACTGACTTTGGACCTGATTTAGAGCTTGGCGGATGGGGTTACTCAGTTACAAACGTGACTGACATCCCGTCTGTTGTATTACGATCCCATTATATTTTATGGGAATCATAATACGGCAGACAGGATATCCGTCATGTTTGTAACTGAATAGCCCGTCCACCAAAGTCTAAATTAGGCCCTGTGATTTGAAATACACTTGTGCACAATAGTGTTTGTTCGTAAACAAGGCTGAAGCATGGTCAAAATGCGTTGGGATAATGCTGGAAAAAATATTTGGGCACAGCACTTATGAATTGCAGGTTTGCTTCCATTACTTGTGGACTTTTTTTATATATATGTGGATATATATTCCTGAGTGGCAGTAGCCATTCTGTAGTTATAGTTGGGGTGATGACTGGAGATAGAGATTTTTCAGATTTTTGTCGCTTTATAACTTTGCACCCATTCAACAAATGTGTGTGAAACTTTGCAGACCTGCTGCCCCGGTTTCATTTTTGGAGGAATAAAAGTTTCAAAGCGTTTGGTCAAGGGGGTGCAAAGAAATAGGTGGGGGTCCCAAAACAGGCTTCAAATCCAATGCGTTTTCCATAGACAGTTGTATTTGGCATATCGTAAAAAACATCAGCTGGAATTTTTAATGAAATTTTGTATTATCACATATTAGGGGGTGCAAATGATTTGGTGGGGGCTGCAGGTTAGTACAGTAAGGCTATGATAAGTGATAAGGTTTTTCATTATATTGATATCTTGTAGCATAATACTACTAAATGTAGCAAGAAAGCCCACAAATTAACTAGATTGCATATGTAAAGTTTCTGATTTACAACATGAACAACTGAAAGACCCATTTATGATCACATAGTAATGGAAACCTATAAACAAATACATAACAGATATAATACATCCTAATCTACATAAGCTTTCTTTGCATGCTCTCTGGCTCACAAAATAGAAGTTGCCCAACAAGCCAAACAACAACATCTTTTGTATGCACCCCTGTGCAAAAAAATCAAAAATTGACCTAGCAGTGAGCCACACAAGCTACTATTTGGGTGGCATAATAATTGGTCACTGTTTAAAAATAATATCTCAATGTTTGTAACAACAGCAATGATTGCCTTTCATTCACATTGGCCATTATATGTGGCACAATCCTACTAAAATGTGTTAGGTGGCCCAAAAAATAAATTAGACTGCATATGTAAAGTTTCAGATTTACTACATGGACAACTGTGAGACCCATTTATGGTCACATGCGAACTGATTCCTATAAACAAATACATAATGAATAGAATACATCTTAATCTGCATACTTTTTTTGCATGTTCTCTGACTCACAAAATAAAAGTGGCCCAACAAGCCAAGCAAAAATCATCTTTCTTATGTACCCCTCTGCAACAGCATGAAAAATTTCCCTAGCAGTGAGCCACACAAACTACAACTTGGAGAACATGATAATTGGCCACTAGGAAAAAATGATTATCTCAGTTTTACAACAATAATGATTGCCTTTCATTCACCTTGGTCTTTATATGTAGCACAATCCTACTAAAAGTAGCAAGGAATCCAAAATATTAAACAAGGGTGCTTATGTAAAGTTTTGGATTTACTACATGAACAAGTGAAAGACCAATGTGTGGTCACATGCTAATGGAAACCTATAAACAAGTACATAATGGAAAAAATCCATTTTAATCTACATATGTTTTCTTTGCATGTTCTATTGGCTCACAAAATAAAACTGTGCCCAACAAGCCAAACAAAATCTATCTTCCCTATGGACAAAATGGAAAATTGACCTAGTAGTGAGCGTCACAAACTACTATGTGGAGGACATGATAATTGGTGATTTGGAAAAAATAAAATGATAATCTTATTTTTCTAACAACACAAATGATCGGCTTTCATTCCCTTTGGGCTTCATATGTAGCACAATCCTACTAAAAGTAGCAAGGAAGCCCAAGAAATAAACTAGACTGCATATGTAAAGTTTCAGAATTATTACATGAACAACTAAAAGACACATTTCTGGTCATATGATTATCTAAACCAGGGATTCCCAATCTGTGAGCTATGGCACCCTGGTGCATCCTTAAAACTAGCTGGGAGCACTACAGGCAGAGCAAAAAGTCCCTGCGGTCCTCCCCGTGTGTGGTCCTGAAGTCAAGGAGAGGTTGGGAGAGTGGGTCATGGGCATGTGATACATAGAAATGTGGCTAAGAGGTAGGATAATACCTTCGTTTAAATGTGCATTATGGCATGCAATGGCCACGGGTCTTTTCTCTTAAAACAAAAACTCCAAAAAGACTGTAACTTAAACCATTCAAATTTGAAACCAGAGTGCTTCGACAAATTTCCACTGCATGAAAGCTATAGCATTTCTGCAGCACTTGGATTGGAAAAAAAAGATCAGGAATATTTTAAGTTCCTAGAGGAAATGCTATTCCCATGCCTAGACAGATGTGAAATACTACTTCGTGAAGTCATGATTCACTGTACTTGATACTTTTCCTCTAATTAGCAGTTACATGATTGACTACAAGCTGATGATTTAGCCAACACAAAGGTCAAAGAGTTGCTGTTAAAGCTGACAGATGGATGCTAATATCAGCTGTAAATGCCAATAATTCTACAACACAATTCAATAATTTACCAATCAGTGGGGAAACGCACAAGTTACAAACTCTGCAGAGACTTATGCTGCACATTTTTATGGTATTACATTGTTGGGAAGCTGCACATATAGGTTACATAGCGGTGGGAAGGACAGTTTACTGTGCAGTGTTCAAAGGTCACCATGTAATTAACTGGTGGGTTTTTCTTGCACAGCAGAGGCAGTCTTACAGATTTTCGTGAACTTTTTGGTCTCCAATTTATGTCCACCACCGTGTTCCATAGCACGCTGCCTATTTTTTTTTTTTCATTCAGAATCAAAACATCAATAATCATGTGTGAAAAACAGTAGAACTTTGAAGGATTTATTTAAATATTTAACTTAGGCTGAAAAATGCTGAAAAACACACTGAAATGCTCAGAAATTGTAGTGTAGTTCTGATCGTCCAATGCACATCTGCAATGGTATTTCTGACAGAAATAGAGTTATCAGATTAGCCTGAAAAAACATAAGCACAGTAAAACAATGCACACCACACAGGAGTCCCTGGATCATAAAGTAGTGTGGTCCAAGGATGGGCTGCTTTAGAAATGCTCTGAACTCCAACATGGCTTGAAAGATACTCTTGTGTACAGCAGAGAATGTTTTGCTAGGTAGATGTTAATCCGTGGATTGGTTCTTCTTAACCCACATATCCCTTCAGGCTTGCAGGATTTCCAAGGCAGGCAGCAGTAAAGATCATTACTGTTCAACTTAAAACAAAAAACATAAAGTCCTTGCAAATACACAGCTCAGTGAAGCATAAGCATTGCCTTCTTCCCATGTTCATTCTCTTCCAGATCCGATGCCCCTACCTCATACAAGAATAAGGCAAATGATCACTTGTTCCCGAGAGGGAGAAGTGGGTGAGTCGTTTGCTAGTCAGATGGTGCTAATTAACTATTGACTCTTTGCAGATCAGGATGATCCTGCAATAGCTGTAGAGCTTTTGGCTCTCGAACAACACATTACACTAGACCTACTTGATGACCCATACACCCACACCCCCCTCCCACCCGCAACACAGATATTGTAATCAAGCTGGCACCAAACAAAATTAAAGTTGATCAAGGCATGGTGTGCCAAAGGCTGAAACACTGCTTTGGGCTGAGAACTGGCACAAATACAGTAAAATTGGAGGGCATCCAAGCCTGGAACAACATTGACATCTCCAGATTAGGGGATGTCTATGTGCACATTCCAGCATCTCATACACTGACACATACACAATGCATAGGACATTGTTTTACCACAACCTGCAACTTAACCACATGCTACCCCCTACAGGTCTTTCCACAGTACAGCCCATCACTTAAGCAAATTAAGGTTTTGTGTTAAACAACTGTTATTATATTTTTATTTTGTTACATCTATGATTATAATAACTTCATCAGCTTCATCTCTTATCTTCAGGGAGAAAAATAGAAGTAGGTCTCCCCACTTGTAACATAATGTGGAGCCGTGGCCAACGGCCAATATGTCATGGGAGCAACGGGTCGAAAAGGTTTGGGAACCACTGATCTAACCCAATAAAGAAATACATAACTACAATAGATACAAAAAATAAATCACATCAAATCTGCCTGCCTCTCTCTAATTATAGTTAGCATTCCCAAACATAGGAATTCCTTGGATATTGTCTCTCTAATAATTTTCCACTCATTTGATCACAAAACATTCTAGACCTACAGCATTTCCTACATTTTGTGATGATGTAAATTTTTGTGGTGAACCGTTAAGTGGGTGCAAAGATAAAAGGGGGTCCCAAAATGTGTTTTTCCATCAATGTATTTTCCATAGACTATTGTATTTGATGCAGCAGGAAAAAAAGCTTAATGGATTTACATGAAATATGGCAGGCTTATACATTATGGTACAGAGATTATGCTTTTTGGGTACTGCAGTTAAGTAAGGTAATTTTTTATTAAGTTATAAGGCATTTAAATGTAGTGATTTCAGTCACCTCTGTACTTTTTATGTAATTTCACAAACGTTTGTGAAACTACTGCAGTGCCCGACCATAAACTTATTTTAAAAATATAAATACATTTCCCTACCTATGACCATTCCAATAAAGTGGTAATGGTTAGGGACATACTATTTACCTATATCTAGAGCCCTAATCCTGAACACAGCCAAAGCGTAGTAAAAAAAATATGACTGCTGTTTCATGCTCAAAATAACAGCTAATGCTCAATTATATACTGGCTTATCATCGTCATGTACCATGGTATACTGCAAAATTCTCACAGTATACCATGGCCCAAATCATAACTAAGAACTAGCTATATTATTGGATTGTGAACCATTGCTTCTCTCATGGCATCTCGTGGGCAATGCAATACTTAAATCAGGTTTACAAAAGGACGCAAGGTAAATCTGGGGAAGCGCAAGGCAGTGTAATTCACTGTTTCACAGTACTTTGCACACCATGATCTACATTTCCGCTAAATTTCACATACCTCAGTATGCCACAACATTGTAGTCACTCCACTATACGCTATTCCACTGTACATCACTCCACTCTACGCCTCTCCACTGTAAGAGACTCCACCCTATGCTATTACATTGTATGCAACACCACTGTAAGCCAAATCAATCTATGTTACTACACTGCAGGCTATTCAACTATATGCCACTCCACTTTACTCTATTTCACTCTATGCCACTCCAGTGTATGGCACTCCACAATACGTCACTCTATGCCACTTCATTCTACGCTATTCAACTGGACCCCACTCCGATGTATGGCACTCCACTTTATGCAATAACACTGTATCCCACCCCACTGTACGCCACTCCAGTCTACACCACTCCATTATATACCATTTCACTGTATGCTACTCCACTATACGCCATTGCACTCTATGCCACTCCACTGTACAAAACTTCACTCTTCATCACTCCACTCTACGCTTTTACATTGTACACAACTCCATCATATGCTATTTCACTCTACCTCAGTTCATCATACACTATTCCAGTCTACACCACTGTAGGAGGCTGGCCTGGCTTGTAGTGGGTCCCAGAGGTACTTACACCTTGTGCCAGGTCCAGTTATCCCTTATTAATGTAGAAGAGGTGTTTCTAGCAGCTTAGCCTGCAAAGGTTGCGGTTAGGGTTTTTGGATGCTGCTGTGGCCCAGGAGGGACCAGGATGCCGCCACTTGGATGAGGAGACAGAGGGGGCGCCCAGCAACGTAGGGAGCCCTCACAGCAGCAGGCAGCACCCGCAGAAATACCTGAACAGGCACTTAGAAGACAAGTGAACCGGAGTCCACCCGAAGTCACAAAAGGGAGTACCACAATGCCGGAGGACAACTCAGAAGGTTGTGCACTGCAGGTTAGAGTGTCGGGGACCCAGGCTTGGCTGTGCATGAAGGAAATCCTGGAAGAGTGCACAGGAGCCGGAGCAGCTGCAAATCACGTGGTACCCAGCAATGCAGTCTAGTGTGGAGAGGCAAGGACTTACCTCCACCAAACTTGGACTGAAGAGTCACTGGACTGTGGGAGTCACTTGGACAGAGTTGCTGAGTTCCAGGTACCACGCTCGTCGTGCTGAGAGGGGACCCAGAGGACCGGCGATGCAGTCTTTTGTTGCCTGCGGTTGCAGGGGGAAGATTCTGTCGACCCATGGGAGATTTCCTCAGGTGAGATCCCCAAAGCTAGTGCCAGGGTGCCCACACCCTAAGTAACTTTGCACCCAACCTTCACCAGGTGAAGGTTAGACATATAGGTGACTTATAAGTTACTTAAGTGCAGTGGTAAATGGCTGTGAAATAACGTGGACGTTATTTCACTCAGGCTGCACTGGCAGGCCTGTGTAAGAATTGTCAGAGCTCCCTATGGGTGGCAAAAGAAATGCTGCAGACCATAGGGATCTCCTGGAACCCCAATACCCTGGGTACCTCAGTACCATATTCTAGGGAATTATGTGGGTGTACCAGTATGCCAATGTGAATTGGTAAATTTAGTCACTAGCTTGTTAGTGACAAATTTGGAAAGCAGAGAGAGCATAACCACTGAGTTTCTGGTTAGCAGAGCCTCAGTGAGACAGTTAGGAATCACGCAGGGAACACATACAGGGCACATACTTATGAGCACTGGGGCCCTGCCTGGCAGGGTCCCAGTGACACATAGACTAAAACAACATATAAACAGTGAAATAAGGGGGTAACATGCCAGGCAAGATGGTACTTTCCTACACAACCCCCCCCCCCCCCAAATGAAGGACAATAAGACTAGCCATGACCTGATGAGTCTTCATTGTCTAAGTGGAAATATCTGGAGAGTCCATCTGCATTGGAGTGGGTACTCCCAGGTCTATGTTCCACTGTATAGTCCATTCCCTGTAGAGATATGGACCACCTCAACAATTTAGGATTTTCACCTTTCATTTGTTTTAGCCAAAGTAGAGGTTTGTGGTCTGTCTGAACAATGAAGTGAGTGCCAAACAGGTATGGCCTCAACTTCTTCAGTGCCCAGACCACAGCAAAGGCCTCCCTCTCTATGGCAGACCAACGCTATTCTCTAGGGGTCAACCTTCTGCTGATCCTGGCCCTCAGAATTCAGTTGTGATAAGACTGCCCCTACCCCTAATTCAGATGCATCAGTTTGAACAATGAATTTCTTGGAGTAACATGGGCTTTTTAGGACAGGTGCAGAGCACATGGCCTGTTTGAGCTCCTCAAAAGCTTTCTGACAGCTAGCTGTCCACAATACCTTTTTAGGCATCTTTTTACTGGTGAGATCATTAAGTGGGGCTGCTATGGAGCCATAGTTTTTAATGAATCTCCTGTAATACCCAGTGAGGCCTAAGAAGGCTCTCATCTGGGTCTGTGTTGTAGGGGGAACCCAATCCATGATTGTCTGGATTTTCCCCTGAAGTGGTGCAATCTGTTCTCCCCCTACCAGGTGTCCCAGATAAACCACCTTTCCCTGCCCTATCTGGCACTTTGAGGCCTTGATAGTGAGGCCTGCCTTTTGCAGGGCCTCCAAAACTTTCCAAAGGTAGACCAGGTGCTCATCCTAGGTGGAGCTAAATACAGCTATATCATCTAGATATGCTGCACTAAAAGCCTCCAACCCTTTCAGGACTGTGTTCACCAACCTCTGAAAAGTGGCAGGTGCATTTTTCAAACCAAAGGGCCTCACTATAAATTGGTAGTGCCCTCCTATAGTTGAAAATGCAGTTTTAGGTTTAGCATCCTCAGCCAATTTGATCTGCCAATACCCTGCAGTCAAATCAAAGGTGCTTAGATACTTGGCAGATGCCAGTGTATCTCTGAGCTCATCTGCCCTGGGTATACGGTGCGCATCAGTTTTTGTTACCTGATTGAGACCTCTGTAATCAACACAAAACCTCATCTCCATTTTTCCATCTTTTGCCTGAGGCTTTGGTACAAGCACCACAGGACTCACCCATGGGCTTTCAGAGGGTTCTACCACTCCTAGATCAAGCATTTTCTGAACCTCTTGTTTTATGCAGTCCGTGACATGGTCAGGCTGCCTATAGATTTTACTTTTGACAGGCAAGCTGTCTCCAGTATCAATTGTGTGTTCACACCAAGCTGTGGTGCCTGACACAGTTGAAAAGAGTTCAGAAAATTGTCCAAGGAGATTTATGCAGTTGTCTTTCTTTTCCGCAGTCAGACAATCTGCTAAAACTACTCCCTCTACTAAAGCATCCTCTTCAGTGGAGGAGAAGAGATCAGGGAGAGGGTCACTATCTTCTTCCTGTCCTTCATCTGTTGCCATGAGCAGGGTGAGATCAGCCCTGTCATAGTAGGGTTTTAGGCGGTTGACATGAATCACCCTAAGAGGACTGTGCCCAGGTCTACCAGATAGGTAACCTCACCCTTTTTCTCAAGAATTAGATGGGGTCCACTCCATTTGTCTTGGAGTGCTCTTGGGGCCACATGCTCCAATACCCACACCTTCTGTCCTGGTTGGTACTGAATCAGAACAGCCTTCTGGTCATGCCATTGATTTTGGAGCTCTTGGCTGGCCTGAAGTTTTTTACTGGTCTTTTTCATGTACTCGGCCATTCTGGATCTTAGGCCAAGTACATAGTCCACTATGTCCTGTTTGGGAGCTTTTAAAGGTTGTTCCCAACCCTCCTTCACAAGTATTAGTGGACCTCTTACAGGGTGTCCAAAGAGGAGTTCAAAGGGGCTGAAGCCCACTCCTTTCTGGGGTACCTCCCTGTAAGCAAAAAGGAGGCAAGGTAACAGGACATCCCATCTCCTCCTGAGTTTTTCAGGGACTCCAATTATCATACCTTTGAAAGTTTTATTAAACCTCTCTACCAGTCCATTAGTCTATGGATGATAAGGTGTGGTGAATTTGTAGGTTACACCACATTCCTTCCACATAGCTTTCAAGTATGCAGACATAAAGTTGCTACCCCTGTCTGATACAACCTCTTTTGGGGAACCCACCCTGGAAAAGATTCCCAGGAGGGCTTTTTCCACTGCAGGTGCTGTAGTGGTCCTTAGAGGAATTGCTTCAGGATATCTTGTGGCATGGTCCACAACCACCAATATAAACCTATTGCCTGAAGCAGTAGGAGGGTCAAGGGGGCCAACTATGACAACCCCTACCCTTTCAAAGGGGACCCCAACCACAGGTGGTGGAATAAGGGGAGCCTTTGGTGTGTCAACAGTCTTGCCACTGGCTTGGCAGGTCACACAAGACTTACAAAAATATTTTGTGTCCTCTGACATCCTAGGCCAGTGAAACAGGGGGACAAGCCTTTCCCATGTTTTGATCTGGCCCAAATGCCCAGCCAAAGGAATATCATGTGCCAGAGTTAGGAGGAACTCCCTGTACTGCAGGGGAATGACCAATCTCCTGTCTGCTCCAGGTTTTGGGTCCCTTGCCTCTGTGTACAAGAGGTTGTTCTCCCAGTAAACTCTATGTATGTCACTGACATCCCCATTTTGCTGCTTGACAGCTTGCTGTCTGAGACCCTCTAATGTGGGACAGGATTGCTGTGCCACACTCAGCTCTTCCCTGGCAGGCCCTCCTCCACCCAAACGTTCAGCAGTATCTGCTGCAAGCTCTTCTGGTGTAGGTTCTGCAGAGGGAGGAAATTCTTCATCCTCAAAAGGAGAATCATCTGTAGAGGGAGGGATAGTGGGTAGGGATTTACCCTTGCTACCCCTAGCTTTAGGGAGCACTTGGTCCATTGTTCCAGGATCCAAGTTACCCTGTCCTTTTTGCTTTTTGGCCTGAGCCCTTGTTAAAGCAAAAATATGCCCAGGAATGCCCAGCATTGCTGTGTGAGCCTCCAACTCCACTTCTGCCCAAGCTGATGTCTCTAAATCATTTCCTAGTAGACAGTCTACAGCTAAATCTGAAGCAACCACAACCTTCTTTGGACCAGTAACCTCCCCGCATTTGAGATTCACAACAGCCATGGGGTGGCTAAGAGTGTTGTTATGAGCGTCTGTCACTTGGTACTGCTGACCAAGTAGGTGTTGTTCAGGGTGTACCAGTTTCTCTATTACCATGGTAACACTGGCACCTGTGTCCCTGCAGACCTGAACCTCAACACAATTTATTAGGGGGAGTTGCTTGTACTTATCCATATTAAGGGGACAAGCAACCAAGGTGGCCAAATCAATGGCACCTTCAGAGACTAACACAGCCTCTGTGGTCTCCCTAACAAGACCAACCCCAACTAAATTACCAAAAGTGAGCCCAGCTACTCCCTTGGATTGGCTATTAGTAGGTTTGCTCCCACCACCACTGCTATTACTAGAGGCACTAGAATTTGCAGTAGGGGTTGTGGCAGTGGGAGGTTTGGTGTTTTTCTTTGGATAACTGGCATCAGTTGTCTAATGGCCTTTGACTTTACACAAATAACACCAAGGCTTTTTAACTTGATTTGAAGAGAATTTGGACCCACCACCCCCACCAGAGGATTTTTGTGGGCCTGATGAAGACTCAGTTCTAGTTTTGTCCCCACCCTTGTCAGAAGACTTACCATCCTTCTTCTTGCCATCCTTGTCACCCCCTGTATGAACTTTCTGTTCACTCTTGTTCTGACCCATTTGTATGCCTTCTTTCCCAATTCTTGTTGAGAGGTCAGTTCTGAGTCCACTAGATATTGGTGTAACAAGTCAGACACACAGTTATTCAGAATATGCTCTCTCAGAATAAGATTATACAGGCTTTCATAGTCAGAAACTTCACTGCCATGTAACCACCCTTCCAAGGCCTTCACTGAACAGTCAACAAAGTCTATCCAGTCTTCTGAGGACTCTTTTCTGGTGTCTCTCAACTTAATCCTGTATTGTTCAGTGGTTAAGCCAAATCCATCCAAGAGTGCATCCTTCAAAACAGCAATATTGTTAGCATCACTTTCTCTAACAGTAAGGAGCCTACCCCTACCCTTTCCATTGAAAGATAGCCACAATATGGCAGCCCACTGCCTTTGAGGGACCCCCTGTACCATACAGGCCATCTCAAGTGCAGCAAACCACTTGTTGATGTCATCCCCCTCCTTGTAAGGGGGAACTATCTTGTGCAGACTCCTGGAATCATGCTCTCTAAGAGGATTACTACCAGGAATACTGCTATTGCTGCCACCATGGGGTCCAAACCCTAATCTCTGTCTCTCCTTCTCCAGGGATTCCCTATCTAGAGCCAGCTGTTGCTGTTTAAGCTTCAGTCTGGTCTCTTCCACTCTCAACTTTTTGAGTTCCCTTTCTAACATGTTGTCTTCCGGGTGGGTGGGTTGGGAATGATTGGACACAGAAGATAAATTGGAAACAACAGAGGGAGATCTGTCCCTAACTGACTGGACTCTAACAACCTGGCCTCCAGGAATAAAAACACCCCTACTATGATGGGAGCTTCTATTACTACCAGCATTGCTAGGTGGTCTGCTAAGGGGCAGATTTGGAACAGAACCCTCCCCACCTCCCTCAAGGTGATCCTCTGAGTCAGAATAAGAGCCATCTCTTAACTTCTCATTTGAAGTGCCAGCTTGGGACTCATCATTCACAATCAGCATGTTATATAGAAACTCTTTTGTGGGGTTCTTTCCTATCACTAAACCTCTATCTAAGCAGAGACTCCTTAGACTCTTGAAATTCAAATTGTCATAAGTAGTATTGACCATTATAAGAGCAGACTCTACATCACACATGATAGAAGAAGGTTTAGAGACAGTGAGAAGAAAAACACTTTTTCTAACTTTTTGGAAACTTTTAGAAGGTTTAGAGTACTTTTCAGCACTTAGTAGAAAGTGTAAGAGGAGAAAAGCAAAACTTTTTGGTTAGGTGTACATACACTGAACTTGTTTTGTATATTATTCTCTTATGAAAAGTACACAATGACAAAGTGGTAAGTAGTTCCAAGTACTTATCCCTTCGCTGCCTCCAATGTAGGAGGCTGGCCTGGCTTGTAGTGGGTACCAGAGGTACTTACACCTTCTGCCAGGTCCAGTTATCCCTTATTAGCGGAGAAGAGGTGTTTCTAGCAGCTTAGGCTGATAGAAGGTAGCTATGGCAAAGCTGCTTAGGCTGAACTAGGAGACATGTAAAGCTCCTACTATATCACTGGTGTCATATGCACCATATCATAAGAAAACACAAAACACAGAAGTACTAAAAATAAAGGTACTTTATTTTTATGACAATATGCCAAAAGTATCTCAGTGAGTACCCTCAGTATGAGGATAAGATATATACACAAGATATATGTACACAAACCAAAATTATGCAGATAATAGCAAAAGGAAGTAATGCAAGCAATGTAAAGTTACAATAAATTGCAATAGGAGCACATAGGTATAGGGGCAACACAAACCATATACTCCAAAAGTGGAATGCAAATCACGAATGGACCCCAAACCTATGTGAATTTGTAGAGGGTCGCTGGAACTGTAAGAAAACAGTGAGGGTTAGAAAAATAGCCCTCCCCAAGACCCTGAAAGGTAGGTGTAAAGTGCACCTACTACCCCCAGAGAGCACAGAAGTCGTGATAGGGGGATTCTGCAGGAAGAACAAACACCAGCAATGCAACAACAGTGGATTTCCGGACCTGAGTACCTGTAAGACAAGGGGACCAAGTCCAATAGTCGCAACAGTGTCGAGAGTGGGCAGGAGCCCAGGAAATGCCAGCTGAGCGTGCAAGGAAGCTGCCACCTGTTGGAAGAAGCTTGGAGTTCTGCAAGAACGAAGGAGACTAGGAATTTCCCCTTTGGAAGATGGATGTCCCACGTCGTGAAGAAGCTCACAGAGGTATTCCCACGCAAAAGGACCGCAAACAAGCCTTGCTAGCTGCAAGGGTTGCGGTTAGGGTTTTTGGGTGCTGCTGTGGCTCAGGAGGGACCAGGATGTCGCCACTTGGATGAGGAGACCGAGGGGGTGTCCAGCAATGTAGGAAGTCCTCACAACAGCAGGCAGCACCCACAGAAGTACCTGAACAGGCACTTAGAAGAAAAGTGAACCGGAGTCCACCCGAAGTTACAAAAGGGAGTCCCACGACGCCGGAGGACAACTCAGAAGGTTGTGCACTGCAGGTGAGAGTGTCGAGGACCCAGGCTTGGCTGTGCACGAAGGAAATCCTGGAAGAGTGCACAGGAGCCGGAGCAGCTGCAAATCACGTGGTAACCAGCAATGCAGTCTAGCGTGGGGTGGCAAGGACTTACCTCCACCAAACTTAGACTGAAGAGTCACTGGTCTGTGGGAGTCACTTGGACAGAGTTGCTGAGTTCCAGGGACCACGCTCGTTGTGCTGAGAGGGGACCCAGAGGACCGGTGATGCAGTCTTTTGTTGCCTGCGGTTGCAGGGGGAAGATTCGGTTGACCCACTGGAGATTTCTTCAGAGCTCCTAGTGCAGGGAGGAGGCAAGCTACCCCCAGAGCATGCACCACCTGGAAACAGTTGAGAAAGCCGGCAGGATGAAGCGATACAAGGTTGCTAGTAGTTGTCTTGCTACTTTGTTGCGGTTTTGCATCCTGAGCAGTCAGCGGTCGATCCTTTGGCAGAAGGTGAACAGGGAGATACAGAGGAACTCTGATGAGCTCTTGCATTCCTTATCTGGTGAGATCCCCAAAGCAGAGACCCTAAATAGCCAGAAAAGGAGGTTTGGCTACCTAGGAAGGAGGATTGGCTACCAAGAGAGGTAAGAGCCTATCAGAAGGAGCCTGTGACATCACCTGCTGGCACTGGCCACTCAGAGCAGTCCAGTGTGCCACCAACACCTCTGTTTCCAAGATGGAAGAGGTCTGGTACACACTGGAGGAGCTCTGGGCACCTCCCCTGGGAGGTGCAGGTCAGGGGAGTGGTCACTCCCCTTTCCTTTGTCCAGTTTCGCGCCAGAGCAGAGCTGGGGGATCCCTGAACCGCTGTAGACTGGCTTATGCAGAGATGGGCACCATTTGTGCCCATCAAAGCATTTCCAGAGGCTGGGGGAGGCTACTCCTCCCCAGCCTTCACACCTATTTCCAAAGGGAGAGGGTGTTACACCCTCTCTCAGAGGAAGTCCTTTGTTCTGCCTTCCTGGGCCAGGGCTGCCTGGACCCCAGGAGGTCAGAAACCTGTCTGAGGGGTTGGCAGCAGCAGCTGCAGTGGAGATCCCGGAAAGGCAGTTTGGAAGTATGCGGGTTCTGTGCTAGAGACCCAGGGGATCATGGAATTGTCCCCCCAATGCCAGAATGGCATTGGGGTGACAATACCATGATCTTAGACATGTTACATGGCCATGTTCGGAGTTACCATTGTGACGCTGTACATAGGTAGTGACCTATGTACATTGCATGCATTT
This sequence comes from Pleurodeles waltl, assembly GCF_031143425.1. NCBI lineage: Eukaryota > Metazoa > Chordata > Amphibia > Caudata > Salamandridae > Pleurodeles > Pleurodeles waltl. The sequence continues at coordinate 1,791,215,197 of NC_090440.1, read as the reverse complement.
AATGGTGTCCCCGCACTCACAAAGTCCGGGGAATTTGCCCTGAACGATGTGGGGGCACCTTGGCTAGTGCCAGGGTGCCCACACACTAAGTAACTTTGCACCCAACCTTCACCAGGTGAAGGTTAGACATATAGGTGACTTATAAGTTACTGAAGTGCAGTGGTAAATGGCTGTGAAATAACGTGGACGTTATTTCACTCAGGCTGCACTGGCAGGCCTGTGTAAGAATTGTCAGAGCTCCCTATAAGTGGCAAAAGAAATGCTGCAGCCCATAGGGATCTCCTGGAACCCCAATACCCTGGGTACCTCAGTACCATATACTAGGAAATTATATGGGTGTACCAGTATGCCAATGTGAATTGGTAAATTTAGTCACTAGCCTGTGACAAATTTGGAAAGCAGAGAGAGCATAACCACTGAGGTTCTGGTTAGCAGAGCCTCAGTTAGACAGTTAGGCATCACACAGGGATCGCATACAGGGCACATACTTATGAGCACTGGGGCCCTGCCTGGCAGGGTCCCAGTGACACATAGACTAAAACAACATATATAGAGTGAAATAAGGGGGTAACATGCCAGGCAAGATGGTACTTTCCTATAACCACTCCACTGTACACCACTCAACTCTGCTCTATTCTGCTCTTATCTATTCCACTCTAAGCTATTTCACTCCACACTACTCCATGGTACTCCACTTTACGCTATTCTACTGTAAGTCACTCCATTCTACACTATTACACTGTATGTAACTTCAGTCTTTGCCCCTCTACTGCACGATAATGCACTCTACCCCACTCCACTGTATGCTATTTCACTCTACCCCACTCCAAAATACACCACACCAGTCTAAACCACTTCATTGTGTGCCACTACAATGTATGCTACTATAATATATGCTTTTACATTTAACACCACTCCTCTGTACACTACTACACCAAATGCTATTATACTCTACACCAGTCTGCAGTTTACCCCTCCAGTCTACACTACTCCACTCTATGCTATTACACTTTATGGCACTCCACTGTACACCTCTCCAGTGTACTCCCCTCTACTCTATATAACTCAACTCTACAAAACTATCTTACACTCTATGCCACTCTACTAGACTCTACTACACTCTACCCCATATACTCTACTGTCCAAATTTTCCCTCACTCTATGCCCATACACTCTGTTTTGTACAACAGTCTATTCCACTCTACAATAGTTTCCAACACTGTGTGACACAGCACTCCACTGTACTGTATGAGACGCCAATCCAACTTCTAGCAGTTTCTTTGACTCTATGCTACACCACTTCAATGCTTGACACCCCACTAATGCTAATTCACTGTACCCTACTCCACTCTACAACACTGTATTATACACCACTCTGCTCTATGCTATTCCACTCGATGCCACTCTTCTCTTCTACACTCCACTGTATGCTATTCCACGGTTTTCTACTTCACTTTATATTAATCCTCTCTATGCCACTACAGTGTATTCCATTCCACTCTAAAATGCTCCATTGTATGACACTCTCCTCCACTCTGTTTAATTCCACTCTATAAACATCTACCACACTTCATGTCACTCTATGACATTCTACTCCACTCTTTCCCTGTACACTCCACTGTCCAACTCTAAACTCCACTCTATGCCTGTACTCTGCAATGTACAACACTCTATTATACTATACTACAAGTTTCTATATGACACAGCACTCCTCTCTACTGTACGAAACCCCACTCCAGTTTATGTCAGTTTACTACCTACGCTATGCAAATACACTCCATTCCATACCACTCCAATACACTCTATTGTACTTTAGTCCATACTACGTTACACCACTCCACTTGACTCTACTCCACTGTACGAGGCCTTACCTCACTCTACACTACCATACAGCAATCCACTCTATGCAGCTCCACTGTTTCACACACTACTCAGACACTTTACCCCTCTCTATTCCCCTACACTCCACTGTACAACACTTTTCTATACTGTATGCCACTGTGCAACACTCTTTTCCACAGTTCTCTACAATACTCTGGTCCACTATACAACACTGTAAGAAACTTTTCATATGCACTGCACCTCACTTCAGTCCACTCTAGTCTGACACAGTACTCCACTATGTCACTCTATTCTTAGCCACTCAATGCCATTGTACTCATAACACTGTATGTCAATCCACTCTACCACACTCTACAACACTGTACTGTATACCACTCCACTCTACAAAAAATCAACTAGGCTGTATGCCACTCTACTCTACTGTAGTCGACATCACTTTCCAGTACTGTACATCACCAACTACACTCTACTGCACATCATGGTACTCCAATGTATGACACTTTACTGTATACTACGCCACTCTAATGCACTCCAGGCTACTATTGTCTACGACATGCCACTCCACGCTATGCCTCTTTACTCTACTCTACACTACCCTACTCCAGTGTACTCCACTCTACAACACGTCATCCCACTATACGCCACTGTACTATACTTCAATCTGTGCTGCTACACCATCTGACACTCTACTGTATGCAACTTCACTCAACAGCACTGTGCTACACTCTATGACCCTCTACTCCACTCTATGTCCATCCACTCTACGCCACTGTACTACACTGCATGAGGCTCAACGACACACCACTCCCAACTTTTTTCTACGATATAACACGGCATTCCACTCTATGACACTCTCCTCCAGCATACACTACAATAATCCACTTGATGATACACCACTCTATGACACTCTATTTCACAGTACTCCACTCTAAAACTCTCTACTCCACTCTACAACATCCTACTCTACTGCTGACATGCCATTCCACCGTACAACTTGCTGCTCCAGTCTGATACTTGACTTCACTATATGAGACACCATTCCACTGCACTACATAATACTTTACTACACTGGAAGATCCACTACTACATTCTACTCTAGTCCACTGAACTCCGATTTACAAAGTCTATGACAATAGACTTTATAACACTGTACTCCACTATATTGTATGACACTCCACTTAACAACTCTCTCCACTGGCGACACTGGATTCTACGATTTGAAACACATTTTTATGACAAATCAAAGAAAATGTAATTGAATGATAAAAACAAAGGTTAAAGCTTAGTTATAGTTAGGAAACCCTATTTTCCCTATAAAACCACCTTTAAGCTACACAAGCTTTGAAAATTCTAAACTTACATATTTAATTCTCATTTACAATTTATCCATCATCTTCAAATTATTATAAGTAGCAGACCTTGTTATATCTTTTAAGGTCGTTAACCAGACAACACTATAACTCATCACTCTACCGTGCACCATGTTCTCACAAATAATAGTACTCCACTGTACAACACTACACTGTACAAGACTCTGCTTCACTTTACTGCGTTACAATTCACTCAACAACACTGAACTATACAACACTATACTCCACTGAACTCTACACTCTGTGCCACTCTATGACAGTCTACCCAATGACACTTCACTCCACCAGACTCCATTTCATAACTCTCCAATTGACGACACTTTACTGTACAACACTCAGCTTTACTGTTCCACATGCCACTACACTGTACAACATACTTCTCGACTCCACGATACTCCACGATACGACACACCACATCTCTCCACTGTATAACACTTTACTCCACAGTACACTAAGTCACTCCACTCTATTCAACTCCAATTTATTGCACTCTACATTACTCTACTCTACGACACCAGACTCCAAAACACTCTCCATCACTGTACTGAACTAGAGTCCACTTTTTGACACTCCACACTGTGATTTCAAACACATTTTTATTAAAAACTAAAAATCATTAACATACAATAAAGAAACAAAGCTTAATGATAATTTATAGTTAGAAATAGCTTCTGAATTCTTTCTATACAAACCCAACTTAAAATACACAAACATTAAAAATTCTAAGTTATAATCATAGCTACAATTTATAATTAACACACCACCTTCATGCCTTTTCCATGCACTGTTTATACCCTTGCACTCTACATCACTTATAGCATGTGAAGTCATAGCATTCATAACAACACTTAGCACTTCTCAAATTACATTATTTGTCAGAACATAGTGCATGGCAGAGTGGTGAGTAATAGTGTTGTCTAGTTACTGTCGTGAAAAGAGTGTGTAATAAGGTGCACTACGTATAACAATTTGAAGATGGTAGATAAATTATAAATTAAGGTTATAACTAGACCTTTAGGATTTTCAAGGTTTGTGTAGTTTAAACTTGGTTTGTACAGGAAAAATAAGTTGCTCTAACTATAACTTAGCTTTAAACTTTGATTTTGTTCAACAATTGATATTTTTGTATGATTTTGCAAGATATTAATGTGAACAATATGTTTTTGTGATATTTTTGTTTCTACCATTATAAATATAGGGACACACTATTGTGGTAAAATATATTTTTGATACAATATATCTTCCAACAATATTTTTTATGACATTATTTTGTCAGTGATTCCAAATAATGATGACAAGCAATATTATCTATGTCAAGTCAACATTAGCAGGAATTAATTCAAATTAATCAATCAACACAGAGATAGACAGATCTGTATCACCTTCTGCTTGGTTCAATACAGAAGTCGAGAGGGGTTGACAAAGCAAACTTCCAGGCATTCTTCACTAATTTGTGGGTGGGTACGAACTTGGCAGAACGGCGCATGCTTAAGGGCAGTGAGGAATGAATACCCAACAGCTACTCTGTGACACAATGCCATGTATTGGCCCAAGTTGCTTGCAGAGGGGTTCACATGAGTCGCATTTCCAGAGATACTTCATCAGCCCAGTTGCTACCACAGTAGGAGTAGCCCGATCTGTTGTCAGCTTAGGTACAGCGTTTGAGAGACTAATCGCTGGCTAAGTAAGAAAACCATCACTAAAGAAGCAGCCTATCTCTGCTGCTATTTATCATAAATTAAAATCATTTGACAATTCACTTATGCAGTTGTGCTTTTAAGATTACCCATCCCCTGCTTCCACATCCTGCTGATAAATTGTAGAGCGTCAAAAGTTGATACTGCATTGTATGTGCATAACAATAATCAAAGGCATTCTTGACGTACTTCGCACTCTCAGTGCGTAGAATAGACAACACAATCTTTTTTACAGGGGTCCAACTAAGAAGCAGAAAAACATCAACTATTTTACTGTAATTTCTTCAAACACACGGAGAGACATTGGGGTGTTTCTTGCACCACATCCCCACTGTAGAAACCGAAGAAAGCTGCACCATGTACACTTTCATATAGAATTTCTGAGTTGGAGATTGTGGTTGTTTGACAGATTACTCTTAAACAGTGCTGAACGGGCCAGGGGGACACCATCGAATTCCCCCTCTGGTCTGGAGGTGTATGACTAGTGTAGGATCTTCCCCAGCAGTTTAAGGGGCTGATGGAGGAGATATGTTGGTGTCCTTGCCTCGGAAGACCTCTCTTGCCTGCATATTGTATGCGGTCTGGCCTGGCACTAGTGCCCTGCGGCTGAGCAAGGGGAAAAAACAGGGTAAGTAAAACTGTTGCTGTCACTACAATATATTTACAGACATTAATTAGCTGTATATGATGCGGCTACGTTTTATTTCCATATCAAAGTGAGCACGCAATTACAATTACAGCTCCCTGTAGCAGACTCACAGTTTTCTCTCAGCAGAGAGGGATCCAAATATTCTTGTGGACCAAGTCAGGAAAATGGCTCTTCCAGTAGTGAAACTTGTTCAGAGCACAAAGTTGGAAGACAGGAAGGGCTAGGAACTAAGAAGGCTCAATGCTCCAAGCAAGCTCGGAATTATTGATCAGTGAGTCTACGTTCTATACTCTCTTTAATTATCAAAACAATCACTTTGGTTCACACAGAGAGCATTAAATTCAATATTTCAGCATTCAAATGGGCGAATAAAATAAGATTCCTTTGATTTCAAAAGGCATACCTTACGAGGTTTGTTTCACTATACAAATATGTTCACTTCTTGTTTAAGCATGTGGGCTGCAAAGAACTATTTAGTAGACATAAAAACAGATGCAATTATCATTGATCTGCATCACTAATTAAAATCACAGATGTTTTTCTTTTGTTTGGCCACATTATCTTGTTATTTTTGCTTTTAATTATTCAGGTGTTTGAGTATAAATAATAGAAAATAAGTGAGCGCCTCTTAGAACACTCCTGTCCTTCCCAAGACACTATAATACTTGTCAATAACAAAGAGGCTGGGGAGAAGAGATTGCATGGATTTACCTCCTTGTGCGTTTTTTACATAAACTGTCCATATGAATTCTGTGGCAGGGGTGAGAGACTAACTAAATGAGCCACAAGATGTAAGAGCATTGGTTGAGAGGATGGTAAAGTATTTTTGTAGATACAATTCCACCTCTGTTGTACACTACGTCAGTGGTTCCCAACCTGTGGTCCTGCGACCCCTGGGGATCCGTGAAGACTTCTTAGGGGGTCCGCGACTGCTTAGAAAATTAAAAAATATTAATAAATATTGACAAACTAGGTCCCAAGCTTCCAGTAATGACTCAGTGGGGGGTCCCCGGATTCCAATGATGATTCAGTGGGGGCCCCTGGGTTCCATGAATGATAAACTGGGGGTCCACAGAAGTCAAAAGGTTGGGAACCACTGCACTATGTAACTGCCTTCACTCTTGTGAAACAAGTCTGGCTCTTTTGCACAATGATACTGCTAAAGCATGGGTAATTCCATATTCTAGATTGACTCTAAGCAGACATGTCTTCTCCTGGAGGACAATAAATATGCTCCCTCAGCTGATTCAGAGAAAAATGGCCAATGCATTTGTTTTTTGCTCCAAGTCCTGTGGAAAGTAAATAAGGCTTTGGCAATTGTTTGCCATTATATTCTGGAATTTCTGATTCAAGGCCTTGAACAACTGATATGCTCTTTTAGGTACCTTCAGTGAGTCCTTTGTGTTTCTTTTCAGGTGGATCACATGCAACAAGCTTTCTAAGTTTTGGTCAAAAAAGTATTCGAAAAATAAACCATGCCCTTTATAAAGACTGACATATTGAATTCAATGTACAGTCTCAAGCTATAACACGATATATGTTTGTTTTTCCACCAGTATTTTTAATCTTTTTCCTTCAACATTTTTAACAGTGCCTTACAAAAAATGGCAATGCCGATTACTTGGCACTTGCATTATAAAGGCAAAACGTATTGATTTTGCAAATGTTTTTTCTCATTCTTGCTTCTTTCCCCTTCCCCTCACTTTCTCCTTTTTCTCCCATTCACTGTCCAATTCTACCTATACCCCACTCTCCGTTCTTGCTTTCCCACTCTTCACTTCCACTTCCCTTTTTTCTCTTTTTATGTCTCTCAATCATACACAAGCTTTATTTGGTCATAAATAAACCATCAAAGCATACAAAGTAAAAACATAAGTTTAAAAACATAATACAAACAATAAAACATTTAAAATGACTAGATACATAGATACTAGCAGATCTATAATAATGCATCCAAATATATATCAACCATTCCCTAAAAAAAATCTGCCTATACCAAACAGCCTCCAAGTATTTGCTAACAGCAGAGACAATAACATTTGAAGTATCATTCTTCAAAATCCTAAAAGACACATCATACTGCCTAACTCCTAATTTCAGACATATTGGACACATAAACTTACAACAAAGGGCAGCATATGGAAGGCAGAAGAATAAAATATGTTCTCTAGTCTCAGAAGATGTGTTACATGCAGAACAATGATTTGAAAATGAGCCATTTAACCAACAACTTGTAAAAGCAAACAGCCATACCGGAAATGCATATAAAGACTCCTAGGAAGTGGTTTTGCAATAAAATCTAAGAAGGGATCAAAGCTGGGAGACAGCTTCAACTAAAAAAACTGATTTGCAAGACACCTGTTAGACGTTAGAGGCATGTAGAACACAGTTTTCCCCAACATACGCCCAGTATCGTATCCTTAAGATAGTAGTTCCCACCTTATTAATGCAACTGGAATTATCCCAGTAGCACCTTAAACCAAGCTTCTCTAACAACAAAAGAACATGTCTGAACCATGGAACTGTAGGTCCATTTTGTCTTGTCATTAAGTCCCTAAAACATTTTCCTTTATTCAACAAGTTCTGGAGTAGGCCAAGTCCGAGATCCGATTTAGACTGGACATGCAAGCAGTGATCTGGCAAAATAATTTCTGCTGCTGTAACTTTCTAAGTACCCCCATATTCCTGCTCCAAAAACTGCTGCACTCTGCACTTTTGTGTGATAAGGCAAAAAGGCAAGATAGCATGAGACCTATGCTGGATAAGAAGGGAACTCTTAAGAAGCTGGTCATCCCAGCAAAATGTATCAGATACCCTAAAACCCAAATAGTCAAACAAGCAAACTCTTTCAAGAGGTACATTATACACTGTAATAGTACAGTTTTTGACAGGTCTCGAACTCAGAATCATAAATCTGGTTTTTGCAACGTTCAAATCCAGACCTCTAGACCTACAAAACATTACAAACCTGTCTACAAGAGTTTGAAGGCCAATTGGTGTCTTAGAAATCAAAAGAGAGTCGTCAGAATGGGAGTCTTTTTATTATTGAAAAATGGTGCGTAGGTGAGCAGCCATTGAACCACCTCATTTATACATAATGTAAACAAGGTTGGCACCAGAACACACCATTGTCTGATGCCATGTTGGATAGGAATACAATCAGTAAGTTCGCCATTGCTGCCCCACTGAACTTGAGCATAGGTATCTTCATGTAACTGTAACACCATGTTCCTCAGGACTCCCATACTACACAAAACCTCCCACAGCTTCTCCTGAGGGATCAGATCAAATGCAACCTGTAGATAGACAAAGGCCACATACAACTTCTGTTCAGTAAGAAACACATACTTCCAATAAAGAAGAGCCAAGCAAAATACTTAATCAGAAGTACTGATCTTGGGCCTAAAGCCAGCTTGGAAGGAAGATACTACATGATTTGAGTCTACCTAAGACAACAGCTTGTCAAGAACTTGCTGCACAAAAACCTTCTGCAGGTTATCGTTCAAGCTGATTGGCCAGTAGTTGGAGGGAATACTTGGGTCACCCTTTTTGTAAACAGGGATAACTTCTGCCCCTCTCTAAGTATCAGGGCTAGCCCCAATAGCAGCTTTAGAGACCAAGTTAATATAACTTGTCCAGATTAATGGTTCCAATTTATACAAACCACCAGGAATTTTAACAGGGCCTGGTGCCTTAGCTGATTTTAATAATGCTACAGCTTTGCTGTTTTCCTCAAATGAAAAGAACACAGATTCCTCCAAAATGTCCACACCTACTCCTTCATCTATGCCCCTGCAATTTGTAAAAGATGGAAATATGGAAAAGGCATTAGAGCTATACTTAAGAGATGTCTCTCTATTTAGCTACCTTTCTGTATTCCTGCCTTCCACCACATACCTAGCTTCTTTTCTTCATCTCTTCTACCTTTCACTGCCTATCATTCTAATTTGCTGTGCTCATCTGTTTCTCTCAGTCAGATTTTCTGTTCCTTGCTTTTTTTCACTCTATTTTAGTTTTCTATGCATTTGTTTCTTCTATGTTTTCCCTCTTTCTTTATTCATGATCTTACCTTATCTTTCCTTCCTATTTATCAATCACAACACTTTTCTGTTCTCTTGTTTCCTTTCTTCCTTTCTCTCACTTTCTGCCTAGGGATGTGGCCAACATCCATGGTTTTGAAGAAACCACACATCTTCAACCTACTGTATTCATTACCATCGCCCTGTGAATACTAAACTTGTACAGAATTTAATACTCTGCTCATGCATTGTCCTTCAGGAGCAGCTTATACCGAGGGATCTCTCAAGTGCATTGCTGCAAGATCCAATGTGTTGCCATTTCTGTTGTATTGTGCTAATTGTGTGTACTGCCAGCATAATTGAGCACCCATGCACGTATATGTGGTGGCAGCGAGACCCAGTCTCTTCTGGGGCCGTGTGCTGTCTGAAAGGTCCACAAAAATCCAATCAGCACTTCCCCAAGAGGAGAACAGAGTGATTATTTGTGGGAGTTCCTTTTATGTACTGGTTTATGGCAGTATCCTGGGTGGGTATCCCTGGTTTGGTTATATTAAGGCTGCTAAGCATGTGCAACATAACCCAGGAGTTCTGGAATAGGATAATCATGCACCAGCAGTCACTGCATACATTAGTGTATTAGGTATGTGTTAATGCAGCGTTCGTGAAAGTTAGGTCTGTCCTATGGCCTACACTCCTCTCAAGTGATATGATTAAATACTCCATAGGAAATATTGCCCACATTACATTCTTTCAATCCCTGTACAGTAATTAGTGTGGTTAGTGGCTGCCATTTCAAGCCCATGCAGAGGTGCTGCATCCTTGTTGCAATTGGGGTACAGTTGCCTTTTAGTACTGTGTGCATATCTGTTTACCTCAGGTCCAGTAGCACTCCCAGGAAGAAAAGTGGACCGTCACATTTGTTACCTACTGGTTTCTTGAAGACGGCTACATGCTTTCTTTAGGCTTTTGTTAACTGTCAAGTACCTAAAGTTAAAGTAATGTCTGTATTCTAGGTTTCAGTTTGGGAAAGCTCAACTAGTGATCCAGTACTCCTTCATTAAATTAAAATGTATTGCATAGTTTCATAGGGCTTTATTGCCAATACACTGCAGGGTTTATTCCTTAAAAACACCTGATGTTTTAAATGAATCTCCGCAGTGTCATCAGAGTGGATAGGAGTTGACACTCCCGTACGCCACTAGCACTAGTGTTCCGGTCCCTGTGTTGTCAGACATGCTATAAATAAATAACACATGCCCGCCTAGTGCAGTGCATGCACAATGAGTAACCAAACCTGTGTTTTGCCAGAGTTTGTGTCCACGGGGCTGGGGAGGGCCTCACCTCACCTAAACAATGTGGTGAGGAGGATGAGGACCTTCTGCTTGCTTCTGCTTTCTTGTGCCACAGTGCATCTGCTTCCAGCCGCCAGGTTGCCCACCTGGACCACTGTCATCCTGCGCATCTTGCTGCTCTGATGCATGCTTGCTGTTTTCTGGTAAAAATGTTGTTGTTCCTCCTAGTGGTATGCATAGGCGTTGCAGTCCTGCTGCAGTTATTTCCAAGAACTCAATAAGGTACACAGGCAAAGGCCCGGCATATAAGAGACACATGAACAAACTGCAGTGATCTTAGAGAAAGAGTGACATACAGGTGACCTCATAAACTAGGAGGTACATGTGAGCATCCTTCTACCAGCTCCGTGGGCACATATACATAGAGTTATGTCTAAATGACTGTGTAAGCTATGCACTTCACATTGTGGTACCAGCACCTCACCCACTCCTCCCCCCAGCAACCTGACTCAAACACTCAGAAGTCTTTTGGCCCCACATGTCTATGTCTCGAGCACAACTGTGTATGCCTCGCCTATGGGGCCTTTGGTGCTGCGAATGCCATCCAACATTTTGATACGCTGTCTGTCTCATCATCAGTGGCAGCTAGGTGAATGATACGGGTCACCAAGTTAGAAATCTATTTATCCACTGCAAAAGACACTGACCATAAAGCTAAAAGATCCATCCTACTGCACTTGGTGGGTGAAAGGGTGCATAATATCTTTTTCACCCTCCCAGACATTGGCCAAGACAATGACTACACCACTACTTTGACTGCACTGAATCTGCAGTCCAACATACAGGTGAAGCGGACTATGAACTTTTAACCTGAGGTTGGTGAAAGGAGGACCAAATTAGTCCATAGATGCATTTTACACTTGTGTGTATGAGTTGGTTAGCACGTTAACATATATTAATGTCAACAAAGAACTGCTTGCCTAACTCATTGAAGGCAGTCACTTGTTTGCAAGAGCTGAGCACATTGAGTCCTCACTAACATCTAAACCAGCAAGATATAACCAAAGAAACCGAGTGCAGAAGCCCAAGCCAGCTCCAAGAAACCACAGAGAAGGAAGTAGACGAGCCTTGTAGCTACTACGGAAACCTGCAATTCCAGGAACCTTAATGCCCAGCCAAAGGCAAGACCGGTTCTGCCTGTGGCAAAGCAAAGCACTTCGCAAAAATATGCAGGTCAACCAATCCAGCATGAACAAGCACAGAGAATGCACCCGGAAAACCAAAGTCTACAATAAGACATTTGAGTGACAGCAGCGCACAGCCATGAGTAGACTCAGATCAAACCATATTGCTCATCCTAGAAAAAGTTCACCTGATCTCATATATCAATAACACTTACCTCCCTCAGAAAAAGTCACATCTGATATGTGTGAAGTATACATTCATGGGTGTTCAATTACCAGTCTCTTAGATATAGGAGCCACTGTCTGTGTTGTGTCAAAGAATGACTATAAAAAGCTATTCCCCTTATCAGTTCAACAGAAATATATTCCTATTACAGCTTCAATTGATCGTCCTAGATGGGGTATCACCACAAATAGACTAGAATGCAGGCTTCTATCAAATCATCTAAGCAAAGAGTCAAGATACATAACAAGATTTTCCACATACGTAGGGATGCAAGGCTACCATCGACTGAACTTTGTTATTTGCAGCGAAGCAGAAGATTTTCAGATTAAAAAAACATTTCTTCCTGTCTGTAGGAGGTACTCAATTTCAGCAATGATAGTTTGGTCTACGTAACTTCCACTGAACAGCACCATGACCTCCTATGAGCTCTGCTTAAAAAGGATCAGCGACAGCAGTCTGATTCTTCATCAGGAGAAGTGCAAGTTCCTTACAAAATTCTTTGGATAACTTTTCTCCGATGAAGGTGTCTGCCCTGATCCAAAGAAAGTCCAACATGTCCAATTACCCTGCCCCCTGACCAATGTTTCAGAGGTAAGGAGTTTCTTGGGCTTGGCCACATACTGCAGTAGAACTTTCCAAAAACCCTTGAGAGACCTGCTCAAAGCAAGTACTCCATGGATGTTGGAGGAAAGCCAACAACAACCATTCAGCAATACTAAGCCAGCCCTGTTGGCAGACACCGCCATGAAATATTATGACCCTGCTAAACAAACTGAACTTGCCATGTTAATGCAAAAAACAACTCCATGACAAAGGATGCCTGGGCATATGCAAGCTGAGCTCTGACAGAAACAACAGAGCAGAGATATTCACAAAAAGTCAGAGACGTGATTGCACTATTGTGGGGATGCAGACACTTCCACCTCTATTTCTACAGAAGCCCAAGTGTGTAGTGACCACAAACCATCGTACCCCTACGTCAAGGGTCAAAATCCAAATTGTCACTTAGAATTAGAAGCGGTTGTTACAGCTTCAAGAGTACCCCTACAGAGCTGCGACTATTGCTGAACAAGCCAGACAAAGAGGAATATATTCAGTTGGTGAGCAGCAGCTCCTGTCTCAAACACTCATACTTGAAGAAATGGGCAAGGCTTCCCTTGAAGATGAAAGTTTCTAACACATAGGAGGGGCCCTTGAGATGAGCAGCTGGTGGTCCATCTTGAAAGAACTGACTAATTTGACTCCCAAAGCTCATATGCAAATCCAATGAGTATCTAACATCCAACAGGAGTTATGAGTAGCCGAAGATGGTCTGCTCCTTCAAAGCACCTGGCTTATAAATCCAGGTTATTTGACACTTTGACTCATGCAGGTCGTCCATCAGACATGTCAGAGGATATTGAAACCAAAGAATGAGGCTCCAGAAGAAGGTCTGATTCATGGATCCTGATGTTTATGTTGAGAAAACAATTGATGGATGCCTATCATGTCAAATGGTAGGACAGCCAGAGACCCCACCTCCTATCCTGTCTGAAGATGCTCCTGCAATAGCATGGACCTGAATAATTCAAGATTTTGCAATCCTACCAGTAAGTCAACATTTGCTGGAAGTAATAGATGAACTTAGCAAGTTTGATGAAGTTGAACTGGTCTTTTCAACATCAGCTGAGGAAATAATACCAAAGTTCAAGAAGATATTTGTCACAAATGACTGTCCACATGAAGTTCGGAGTAACAATGGTTTCCTTTTCAAGGTCATGAACTTCAGCATATTTTAATTCTTTGAATTACAAATATAGGGAAATAATGTAGAAGTGGCCAAAAACAAACGAGGAAGCTGAAAAATTAATGAGGACACCTGATGAAGTAATTAGGATTGCTGAACTAGACAATGACCATGTAAATTAGGCCATCTACACGTTTCTATGAGATTATAGTACCCCTCACATGTGTACAAAGACATCTCTGATACTGTGATCATTCGGTGCATTCATAAGATGTCATCCCAAATCAATCATCATGTGTTCCCTCTGTCACCAAGAAAAACACTGTTGGTGACAGATGTCAGAAGAATGATGATGCTGTGAGTAATCTAAGAAATTCAAGATGGCAAACATTCACAGTTAACAAAACTTTGTTGCTGCAAGACCGTCAAGGTGGAGGACAGTTTAGACATGGATTCGAGCCACAACTATAGTGTCTTTTAGTGGTGAACAAATAAGCCAATAAAGTCCTTAAACAGTTTAGTATGTAGTAGAAAAATATATTAAACAAAATGACATACAAATAATAATGTGTTGCGAGAGCCAGGTATGTGCACTTTGAAATGTTTACCCCACCCCCACCCCTACATCTACAGCGACCCCCCCCACCCCACCTCTAAAACTACCGCAACCCCCCACCCTGCCCCTAAAACCTAAACTGCATTGACCCCCACCCCACCTCTAAAAACTAAAAAATACCCCAACTCCCCACCCCTAAAACTACTGCGACCCCCACCATCCTAAAAACTAAACTACCCCGACCCCCCACCTCTGCTCCTAAAAACTAAAAATACGTTGCCCCCGCCCCTACAACTACAGCGACCCCCACCCCTAAATTACACCGACTCCCCCGCCCCACCCTAAAAACAAAAAATACCCCGATACCCCCTCCCCTGCCCCTAAAACTGCAGCAACCCCCCACCCCACCCCTAAAACTACACGACCACCACCCCGAAACCTAAACTAAACCCCGGCCACTCACCCCTGCCCCTAAAAACTAAAAACACCCCGATCCCCACCCCGCTGCTAAAACTACAGCGACCCCCGCAACCCTGCCCCTAAAACTAAAGATGCCCGACCCCCCATCCCCACCCCTAAAATGGCCCCAGCCCCACTTACCTGATTGCGTCCTCCGACGAAGCAGACTCCCTTCTTCTGTGCCTTAATCAAGCATGTGCGCTGTTCAGCACATGTGTGGTTAAGGCACAGAACAACAAAGTTGTGGTTAACGGAAGCATTGTTCTGCTTTCGTTGTTCACAACTTCGTTGTTCAGGAGTCATGGTTGGGGATGTTTTCGTAAAAAACTAGCACTAACCAAAAAAAATGCACAATACGATGTTGAAGCCAACAAATAAACCAATAAAGTCCTTAAACAGTTTAGTATGTAGTAGAAAAATATAAGAAACAAAATGACATACAAATAATCAAAGATGTGTTAGGAGAGCCAGGTATGTGCACTTTGAAATGTTTTCGTCAAACAGAGAAAACATAAAATGTTACTGATTACAGTAGACCAGGACCTATGAGAAATTTCAGGTTGACCACACTAGAGCAGAGGCCAGGTGGACCTACCAGGTTGCGCATGGGCAGTGCAGGGGCCCCCTTGATCCCCGGCGCTGGCTTTCCGCCAGCCTTCCCATGGCAGGTTCCCTGCCGTGAAATGCTGGTGGAAAGATGAGATGTAATCATCTAGGCAGTGCTGAGTTCAGCGCCACCCTTGCGGAGTACAACTCCGACTGCTGTCAGCCTGTCTTCCCACCAGGGTTGTAATGTGGAGGTCAAACCGCCACAGTTACAGCGGTCTGACCGTCACCATGAGGCCACCTGTTGAGAGCACTTCCAAAGCAAGAGTAGAAGGAGAATGTTGATTCACTGTGCCATTCTCCAGGATGACAGCAGACAGCAAACAGACTTGCAATGTTATTCTGGTGTTTTCCAAGATCAGTTCTGCTCTGATAAGCTGATGGTAAAATACATTTCTTATAGAGTATGCAAGCCAGTGATTGGTGACAACTCTGACTCTAATCCTAACCACATTCATATGCCCAAACCAACCTGTTGTGTCAGCACTTCCTATTGTGCTATGGTAGGCTTTTAAAATGACAGAAACCCAGGACTAGTTTAGAGAGCTCTGGATTCCCACACAGATAATATATTATTTTGTTGAGGGAATTACTCCTGAAAATCAATCCTAGCTGATTCTGAATCCAAGCCCCCCATCTCTCCCAAAACAGGCAGCTGAAATGGTCTGACAGTAAGAGAAGGGAGGTTTTAAGGCCTTTTGACAGTGAGGTCGATTATGACTTAGGCAGACATAAAAGCCCGTCCGTCGAAGTCCCATCGGTCAGGTTGCCGCCAGTCCCATTTCGAGTTTCACTCTGGGTCAGAGACAGTGTTTCCGCCCCCTGGCCCAGTGGGAAATGGCCTACAACATTGATGAGGGCTCATAATGAAGCAGGCAGCAATGCTGTAGTTCATAGTGTGCAGCAGCAACCATTGCGATGTTCACTCATGACGGGGCCCCCTGGGGCACCCTGTCTCTGCCAGCGTTTACACGGCAATGCTACCGCCATGTAACCTCTGGCGGAGAGGGGGTGTCGTAATCCCCAGCCGTAATGACCCCCTTTATATTTTCAGTAAATACATATGACAGAAGAATGTTCCATCCAGTTCTTTGTCAGGGCCAGGTGATGTTTTTGTTCCTTCCCATTTGCCACATTGCAAGACAGGTAGTAGTAATTACTCCTCCCATCACTCCTGACAGCAGCTGTAGGCTTATTGTGTCCTCCCTTGCAAAGTCTTGGTTCCGTGGCAGAGCTGAGCTCACTGCATTAAATACACTTATTGCCACTAGAAGAAAGTAGAGGAAACAAAAAGCAGGGCAGAACTGAATTATTCACTGTCTGCACTCTAAGGCAGAGACAAACCAGTTCTTACGAATCATATTTTCACTACATTCAATGGAATTTTATGTTTACCAATGAATTTGATTATTGATAAATATTATACTAGTATGTGGATGATCACGCTAAGCTTTTTCCTAGCCTGACATGGAAAAGTAGATCTTTAGTCGCAAGTGGACTTTTACTGCAGTGAAAAGCCTAACACAGAGTATGGAGTGATAAATTAGCTTTTTGGTTGTTTTCACTGAAAGAACACAACATTCTTAATGTGAGACAAGACCTGGTTTTAGACTTTAAGCACCAAGACATTTTGGGGTTAAAGGAAACACAGTTGAAATAGCAATCCTAAAGCATATTTTAAATACACTCATATGGGTGGTGTAAATCTACAAAGCACACTTGTCATATTGCATTTATTGTTCTGTTGTTATTTCAGCGCCATTATACTGTAGTATCACCTAAACCGCAGAAAAGCCATTTGAGTTTCAGCTATGTGCTACATTTTTCACAGTCCTCGGTGCACAAAGTCAAGCTATGCCACTACATATAACACCATCTAAAAAAGTGAAAATTGAGGGAATATGACGCGAAAGGACACTCTCACTACAGAAATACAAGAGGTGTAAGTAAATGCGTCCTTGGCATGATTACCCCCTGACTTTTTGCCTTTTACTGATGCCAGTTATGATTGAAAGTGTGCTGGGACCCTGCTAACCAGGCCCCAGCACCAGTGTTCTTTCCCTAAACTGTACCTTTGCTTCCACAATTGGCACAGCCCTGGCACTCAGATAAGTCCCTTGTAAATGGTACCCCTGGTACCAAGGGCCATGATGCCAGGGAAGGTCTCTAAGGGCTGAAACATGTCTTATGCCACCCTGGAGACCCCTCACTCAGCACATGCACACTGCCTCACAGTTTGTGTGTGCTAGTGGGGAGAAAATGACTAAGTCGACATGGCACTCCCCTCAGAGTGCCATGCCAACCTCACACTGCCTGTGGCATAGGTAAGTCACCCCTCTAGCAGGCCTTGTAGCCCTAAGGCAGGGTGCACTATACCACAGGTGAGGGCATATGTGCATGAGCACTATGCCCCTACAGTGTCTAAGCAAAACCTTAGACATTGCAAGTGCAGGGTAGCCATAAAGGGTATATGGTCTGGGAGTTTGTCAAACACAAACTCCACAGTTCCATAATGGCTACACCGAAATCTGGGAAGTTTGGTATCAAACTTCTCAGCACAATAAATGCACACTGATGCCAGAGTGGAATCTATTGTAAAATGCACCCAGAGGACATCTTAGAGATGCCCCCTGAATATCAGTCTGACTCATAGTGCTAGGCTCACCAGTTTCTGCTATCCTGCCACAACCAGACGAGTTGCTGGCCACATGGGGAGAGTGCCTTTGTCACTCTGTGGCCAGGAACAAAGCCTGTACTGGGTGGAGGTGCTTCTCAACTCCCCCTGCAGGAATTGTTACACCCAGTGATGAGCATCAAAGGCTCATGCCTTTTGTCACAGGTAGAAGCTGCTTTCAGGTGAAGGCTTCCCATTCCACTCATATCTCGTTTGATTTATAAAATGGTCCAATACCATTGTATAAACATTAAGGGGGTCATTCTGACCCTGGCGGTCAGTGTTAATGCAGCGGCCAACCCGCCAACAGGCTGGCGGTCAAAAAAAGTGAATTCTGACCCTGGCGGGAACCGCCAACACAGGCCGCCGCATTAACACTCCGACCGCCACGGCGGTACAAACAAACAGCGCGGCGGTCACCGCCAACAGGCAGGCGGCAGACAATGTACCGCCCACACTATCACGACTCACCAATCCGCCAATTTCTCCGGGGCGGGAGCCCCGCCGATAAAAACACGGCAGTAACAGACATCTCCAATGGAAAACGCTTACCTCGACACACTCCATGCGGAATCGGAACAGCATGGAACCCGAACTCCACATCCTCCCAGCCATTGCCTTCCTGCTCTTCTTCCAGGATCACGAACCTCGCCGCAGAGGACAACGGTGAGTACTGCACCTACGACACAGGGGAGGGGGGAGGAGGAAAGGTTACGGGCACACACATACGCCACACACCCACCCCCACCCTCACCCCCACCGAGAAACCTACACACCTATGCAGATAAAAAAGTCAGAGTGACGCCCCCAAAGCCCCCCCCAAAAGCAAAGACAAAAGGCAATGAATATAAAAGTAGAACTATATTATTGCAACAATAAAGTATAGCGATCTTAGCAATATATGAAGAACCAATACACATCCAGAAATATATCCATACAAGTGGCAAAAGTCCGGCCCAGTCTTTCCAAGTCCAAATGTCCGTGGGCCAATGTGCTGCAACACATGGGCAAAGCCCACACACGAGATCGAGTCCATTGGAGAGAACACTGCTGGGGCATCACAAAAAGTAAAAACAGGCACCTCAGGGGGAGGGGAAGGGGGGGCACCTCAGCCACATGAGTCCAAGACGCCAGATCCACGAAGGGCCTCCATGCCCACTGTGCCATCCTGGGGAGGGCAAAGCCACAGTCTCACAAGTCTCTACAGTGGGTGGCTTGCCCACTGTGCCATCCTGGGGAGTGCAAAGCCACAGTTCATCAGGTGGATTACAGAGACCACTGGTCATGGAGGAGGCATGGTGGGCAGAGTGCGTCGCGAAGGCCTGCCCGACACAGAACCAGGACTGCCAATGGGTCAGCGGTGCTTGACAGGAAGGGCCCAGCGGAGCGGTGCTTGAGACGGCGGTGCCCAGTTCAGCGGTGCTTGACAGGAAGGGCCCAGTTCAGCGGTGCTTGACAGGAAGGGCCCAGCGGAGCGGTGCTTGACAGGAAGGGCCCAGCGGAGCGGTGCTTGAGACGGCGGTGCCCAATTCAGCGGTGCTTGACAGGAAGGGCCCAGCGGAGCAGTGCTTGAGATGAAGGGCCCAGCGGAGCGGTGCTTGACAGGAAGGGCCCAGCGGAGCGGTGCTTGAGACGGCGGTGCCCTGTTCAGCGGTGCTTGACAGGAAGGGCCCAGTTCAGCGGTGCTTGACAGGAAGGGCCCAGCGGAGCGGTGCTTGACAGGAAGGGCCCAGCGGAGCGGTGCTTGAGACGGCAGTGCCCAGTTCAGCGGTGCTTGACAGGAAGGGCCTAGTTCAGCGGTGCTTGACAGGAAGGGCCCAGCGGAGCGGTGCTTGACAGGAACGGCCCAGCGGAGCGGTGCTTGAGACGGCGGTGCCCAGTTCAGCGGTGCTTGACAGGAAGGGCCCAGCGGAGCAGTGCTTGAGATGAAGGGCCCAGCGGAGCGGTGCTTGACAGGAAAGGCCCAGCGGAGCGGTGCTTGACAGGAAGGGCCCAGCGGAGCGGTGCTTGAGACGGCGGTGCCCTGTTCAGCGGTGCTTGACAGGAAGGGCCCAGTTCAGCGGTGCTTGACAGGAAGGGCCCAGCGGAGCGGTGCTTGAGACGGCGGTGCCCAGTTCAGCGGTGCTTGACAGGAAGGGCCCAGCGGAGCGGTGCTTGAGATGAAGGGCCCAGCGGAGCGGTGCTTGACAGGAAGGGCCCAGCGGAGCGGTGCTTGAGACGGCGGTGCCCTGTTCAGCGGTGCTTCACAGGAAGGGCCCAGTTCAGCGGTGCTTGACAGGAAGGGCCCAGCGGAGCGGTGCTTGACAGGAAGGGCCCAGCGGAGCGGTGCTTGAGACGGCGGTGCCCAGTTCAGCGGTGCTTGACAGGAAGGGCCCAGTTGAGCGGTGCTTGACAGGAAGGGCCCAGCGGAGCGGTGCTTGACAGGAAGGGCCCAGCGGAGCGGTGCTTGAGACGGCGGTGCCCAGTTCAGCGGTGCTTGACAGGAAGGGCACCGCGGAGCGGTGCTTGACAGGAAGGGGTCAGCGGAGCGGTGCTTGAGACGGCGGTGCCCAGTTCAGCGGTGCTTGACAGGAAGGGCCCAGCGGAGCGGTGCTTGACAGGAAGGGCCCAGCGGAGCGGTGCTTGAGACGGCGGTGCCCTGTTCAGCGGTGCTTCTCACGGCGGTCCCCTGTTCAGCGGTGCTTCTCACGGCGGGGCCCTGTTCAGCGGTGCCTGTCTTGTGTATCCAGTGAACCACACCTGGCCAATACTTGCCGCTCAGTCTGCATCGGACCTTTCCGTTGCGGGGCCCTCCTCTGATGGAGCCCTGGGGCCCTGGGTCTCCTCCGATACCCCTGGAATGGGGCTGGTGGGGCCCTCATGGCCAGGTCGGCTGCTCCCTGCCTTTTTTGTTTTGCTGCCCTTGGCCTCCTTGGCAGACTCGCCGTGGCCCTTGGCTCCCTTACCCGATGTGGCAGGTGACGGTGCGAGGCCACCCTCCTTGGGGGCAGGCGTATCAGTCCTGTCGCGCCTGCCCTTGAGTTTTTTGCTCCTCTTCCCAGGGGGGGGGGCTAGCTGTGCCTTTGCTGCTGGTCGATGTCCCAGACCAAGGAAATGGCGGACTCCAAAAACCAGGCACGACGTGCTTGGGAGTTGCTGGGCTGGTGGTGGCTGAGGTGTTTGTGGAACTCTTACGGGACGGAGGGGTTGGGTCAGGTGAGGAAAAGAGGTCAAGTTTAGAGGGGAAACATTTCTTTGGAGCCATGGAAAGGGTAGCTGGAGTGGGTATGGGAGTGGAGGAAGAGGATGTGGTTGTAGGAGAGTCAGGTGTTCTGTCTTTGGGTGCAGGTGCTTGGGCTGGAGGCTGACGTGAGGTGGATGGCTGTTGTTTGGGTGCCTGCCTGCGTTTGTGTGGTTGGGAAGCGGGGGTGACAGACACACTGGGAGAGGACACAGGGGACGTGTACATGGCAGTGGGGGTGGTGACTGCACGTGTGCGGACTGGTCTGGAGGGTCTGCTGGTGATGGGTGCAATGGCTGATGGTGGTGTGCTTGCAGGTGTGTGTGGAGACGTCACAGGGAGGGAGGAGGGAGACAAGGAGGTGGGGGACGCAGAGGAGGTAGTGACTGTTGGCATGTCTGCATCTGGATGTTGCTTGGGTGAATGCTTGTGTGTTCTGTGGTGCTTATGTTTGGATGAGCTGCCCTTGGGTGTTGAGGTGTGTGCAGGCTGGTCTGTAGGTGTGGATGGGATAGGCAGAGGAACAGGGGAGTGGGACTGGGTGGAGGAAGTCAGAAGAGGGAGGCTGGAGACAGGGACAATCGCTGCCGTCAGTGCTGAGGCCAGAGCGTTGAACGATCGTTGATGGGCAGCCTGACCCAAATGAAGGCCCTCCAGGTATGCATTGCTTTGATGCACCTCCCTCTCCACACCCTGGATGGCATTCAGAAGGGTAGACTGCCCAACAATGATGGTCCTCAGGAGGTCAATGACCTCCTCACTGAGGGCAGCAGGGGTAACTGGGGCAGGGCCTGAGGTGCCTGGGGCGAAGGAGATGGCCGGCTTCCTGGCCTTGCGGGCACGGGCCGAAGGCCGAGGGGCTGCTGGGAGGGCGGAGCTGGTGCGCTGAGTGGCGGCTGTACCTGTAGGATCGGTGGGCACGGATGTTGCCGCCACCGCAAGGGAGCTCCTTTCCGAGGACGTGTCGGTGTCGCTGACGTCTCCACGGGTCCCCGTGGTGGAGCCCCCCTCGCCCTCCGTCTCACTGGTCATGTCGGAGTCCGTTGCATGGCCCCCCGGGGCCATGGGAGATGCAGCTCCCTCTTGCGCCGATGCCACTTCTCCTCCGCCTGATGATGCTAATGCACACATTCACAGAAAAACAAAGGAAATGGGGGGGGGTGGAAAACATAAAGACAGGTTGAGTGCATGCATTGGGGACACCGTTGGCGGAGAGGACAGACACAGAAGCCCCCTGCACTACGCTGCGCACTTGGGGTACACTACTCATTCTCTGGGACATGCCCTACAAGCCTATGGGCGACAACTGCCCACACAGTATACACTGGTCCATGAATGGCGTCACTAGGCACCCTACAGAGGTGGGGGGCGGGGGCACAGGACCATAGCTCACGGATGGGCCTATCCTACAGAAATCGCCTTGGTCTAGGGATACCCACAGCCCTCCTCCCCCACCCAGGCACCTCCACTGCGCGCAAAATAGCTGAATGTGCTTGTACTCACCCCCTTGTGTCTGCTGTGATGTCCTCAAGTGCCCATCTAAATTGGGGTAGGCCACCGCCAGGATCCGTGACATCAGGGGGGTCAAGGTCCGACAGCAGAGCCTCGGCGGTCTTCCTGCTCCCGCGGCGGATGTCCTCCCACCTCTTGCGGCAGTGGGTGCCCCTTCTGTAGTGGACCCCCAGGGCCCGGACGTCCTTGGCGATGGCACGCCACATGTCGATCTTCTGATGGGCGCTGACCTATGTGACATGTACAAGGGGGGAAGAGAAACATCATCACTTTTCTGCATGCTCGATGTGAGTGGCCCCCCCTCCCCAACCTTGCCATGTGGCACATGCTCTCATCTGTCGTGCCATGCATTCGTCATTCGCTGCCCTCCCCTCCATCGTACATCCTCCCCACTCAACCCAGGCATTGGGCAATATGCATTGCCCCCTGTGTACTCACCTGTTGGTCTGGAGGCCCGTAGAGTAGCGCATACTGGGGGAGGACCCCATCCACGAGCTTCTCCAACTCCTCGGAACTGAAGGCGGGGGCCCTTTCCCCAGTCGCAGCAGCCATTGTCACTTCCAGACCAAGGTCACAGCAGCACTTGCAGTATAGGTCCTCTCCTGTGGATGCTCAGGTCTCGTGTGATTAAGCATAGAGAAAATGGCGGTTACGGTCGCAGCGGTGCGTACCGCGGTGGTGCGTACCGCGGCCGCCGGCGCTCACCGCCATTGGCTCCTGAAACCCATAGGGTTCAATGTTGTCCAATGCGGCTCTGCGCCGCGGACTGCGACCGCCTACCGCCACGGTGTGCCACGCCAGCGCAATGACCTCACTTCACATTGTCACACTTCACAGGTCAGGCAGCCACCATTTCAAGGGCCCACATGGCTTAATTCCTACTGCGTCACACATGGCTAGGCCTTTCACCGGCATTCATACTGGCCATTCAATACTGAGAGATTCGTGTACTGTGCATGCTGTGGGCACTTACCTGTGGGTTGCTTGACTCTGTGCTCCATGTTGTCCTTCCTAGGCACCGTCCGGTGGGACTTGCGAGGAGACGGAGAAATCTTCCTGTGTACAGACCGCTGGTGGACCTGTCGACAATGGAAGAAAGACACGTCATACTCACCTACAGACTCAACCGTGCCACTATACAGGAACTGTGTGCCCAGCTGGAGCCAGACCTGATGTCACCCATCCGCCAACCCACAGGGATTCCGCCTCTAGTGCAGGTGCTGTCAGTACTGCATTTTTTTGCCAGTGGATCATTTCAAACTACAGTGGCCATTTCATCAGGGATGTCTCAGCCTATGTTTTCAAAGGTGTTGTCCAGAGTGTTGTCTGCCCTGATGAAATACATGCGGAGCTACATCATTTTCCCTGAGGTGGGGGACTTGCCTACAGTGAAGGGTGATTTCTATGCCCTTGGACACATTCCCAATATCATTGGTGCCATTGATGGGACCCATGTGGCTTTGGTTCCCCCAAAAGACAATGAACAGGTGTACAGGAACCGAAAAAATTATCATTCGATGAATGTCCAGGTGGTCTGTTTGGCTGACCAGTACATCTCCCATTTAAATGCCAAGTTCCCAGGGTCAGTGCATGACGCGTACATCATGCGAAATAGCAGCATCCCTTATGTGATGGAACAGCTACAGAGACAGCGTGTGTGGCTAATTGGTGACTCAGGTTACCCCAACCTGCCTTGGCTATTGACCCCAGTGAGGAATCCCAGGACCAGGGCAGAGGAACGGTACAATGAGGCCCATGGGCGTACTAGGAGGGTGATTGAGCGGACCTTCGGCCTCCTGAAGGCCAGGTTTAGGTGCCTGCATATGACTGGTGGATCCCTAATGTACTCACCAAAGAAGGTGTGTCATATCATCGTGGCCTGCTGCATGCTTCACAACCTGGCTTTGCGACGCCAGGTGCCTTTCCTGCAGGAGGATGGTCCAGATGGTGGTTTTGTGGCCGCTGTGGAGCCTGCGGAGAGTGAAGAGGAGGAAGACGAAGAGGACGACACAGACAACAGGGACAGAGTCATACTGCAGTATTTCCAGTGACACACAGGTAAGAATCTACTCCTGCATTGTATTATATCTGTAACTGTAGAGGCTCTCTACTGTCTGACCTTCCACCCCAATGTATGGTAACTTAGTTGTGTATTTCACTTCCTATTTCAGTGATCTGATCCCCACCGAGTGCCCTCTGGGTTTTTTTCCCATCGACTACCGCTGTGTGACACTGGTATTGTCAAAGCCCAGCTCACCTGAGTCCTTGTTCAGTTCTGATGGAGGTTGAAGACAATCCGACCCCACCCTGAAACTGCTTGTTCAAGCACACTAGTTTTTAAAACAGTGCACTAAGAACAGAAGCTCAAGGGAAGGGGGGAAGTGGATAAAATAAAATAAAGAGACAACACCGTTCTTGCGTTTCCACTGTTGAAGTGCTGCACAAATCTGCGGCCCTCTCTGACTTCTGTAGAAACTGGTGCCTAATGAAACATAAACAAAGAACAGATAAGTACAACGTATTCCTAACTGGGTTCCTGACTATCCCTTTATTTATTAGAAATTTTCTTCTAAAAGTACCTCTTGGATCCTGGTCTCTAGTTTCCAGGTTTGGAATGTGTTACTGCTCTGGGATTTTGCTTTCTATTACTCTAAAGCTTCTAAAACATTAAACAAATACAGTTATCAGAATTACCAATATCAAACATTCATCTTAATATAACTAAAGCCTAAATTCCCAATAGCAGACTCACTTTTCCCATATTTCCAGAATCTTTTATAAAACAAATACTGTACTTTTACGTCAAAATACAGCATGTAATTTGTGCAAGTCCTTGATTTACTGTTTGCCTTGCTGTTAATGGTTTCCCCGGTTCGATTCTTAAAAGTTCCATAAAAAAATAAAAAAAATGTTTGCTTCACAAAGTTCCGCAAAGTATTCTTGTAACAAAGAGTTTGAATCACAATGTTCGTGGAAGGTATCTTGTTTCAAATTGTCTATACACGAATCCAGAAATTGTTGTCAAAGTTCTTTCAGGTAATAAAAGTTTTGCACTTACTTGTTGCTGGCAAGAGATACTGATCAGTCTAACCTTGTCTTCTTTCTCTTTTGCAGGTTGCTTGTAGGAGAGAGGCTGAGGCAAGGAGGAACCGGAAACCGGAAGAAGGAAGAGCCAGCAGCTGCGCCCATTGAAGCCAATGAAAGTCTGTAGAGAGCAGGAGTGCCAGCGCCGAGGGATCTGTCCTCAGGTAAGCGGGAGATAGACGAGCATAAGCACTGGGTGAGGCTCGGGGGCTGCCTTTTATAGACAGGGCTGGGTGTGGTCCTCACATGCTGCACATGTTCTTGAAAGGTGTGCAGAGCTGGGTGTGGTTTGAAGAGCTGGGTGTGGTCCTCACATGCTGCACATGTTCTTGAAAGGTGTGCAGAGTTTCAGTTATTATGCAAATGAGTTAAATTAACACATGGCCTAGAGAGGAGTGTTTTAATGAAGCCTTGGTAAAAGCAAGGCCCAATGTGTAAACAAAACAGCACATTAAACAACATACACAGAAGCCTAGGGGGGGGGAAGGTGAGATAACAAGAAAGGCTTTCAATAGTAAGTTTAAAAGGGAGCTATTACAGAACCCACTAGTGCAGTGAGAGGGGACATGCTCTTTGCTGTGCACAAATCCTAACAGTTGCCCCCCTCAAAGGCCCTCCTACAGGACGAGGTTTTCCTGGATTTTTTAAATAAAACCGTCTAATCAGCTGTGGGGCATGTACATATGATGCTGGTTCCCATGAATTCTCAGATTCATCATATCCTTTCCATTCTACTAAATAAAACAGACGTCCACTAATTCTTTTTGAGTCTTTTATGCTTTTAACTTCATATTCTAGATTTCCCTTAATTGGTATGGGTGGAGGTGGTGGTTCAGGTCGGGTTTTTGGATTGTACAGCTTAAGCAAGGACACATGGAATGTAGTATGTACTGGATATTCTTTTGGTAAATCTAATTTTACTGTTACCGGGTTTACTATGGCAGTTATACTAAAGGGTCCAATGAAACGTGGTTGCAGCTTTCGGGATCCCTCTATGTTTAGGTTCTTTGTGGAGAGCCATACCTTGTCACCGATTTTATACATTGGGGCCTCAGATCTGTGTTTGTCTGCTTGTCTTTTCATGCTTTCCTTGTACTTTAATAAATGTTTCCTGGCTTTGTCTTGTATGTCACCTAACCTCGTTAGTCTATCCGTTACTGTAGGTAACAGAGAATCTTCTAACAAAATGGGTATAGCTCTTGGATGATACCCCTGCAAGAAATAGAATGGTGAGCAAAGTAGAGCTGAATGCTCAGTATTATTATAAACAAACTCCGCTACAGGGAGAGCTTCCAACCATTCACTAGAATAATCAGCCAATAAACAACGTAGCGTTTGAAGTAAGGTTTGGTTCAGTCGTTCAGTCTGTCCATCTGTCTCGGGGTGGAAAGCAGTGGATAATGCCACATCTATTTTCAGTTTTTTACATAATTTTTTCCAAAATTTAGAGTTGAACTGGCTCCCTCGGTCTGACACTACTTTGCTTGGCAAACCATGTAAACGCACAATTTCCCTTATAAAAATATCGGCAAATTCTGCCGCCGTGGTAATTTCCGTAATGGTACAAAATGTGCCATTTTAGATAAAAAATCCACTATAACCAACACTGTTGTGAAAGATTTTACAGGGGGTAAACCTACAATAAAGTCTACGCTCACAGTGTGCCAAGGTTGTTTGGGTGTTGGCATTGGTATTAACAAGCCGTCAGGGGCCTTATGAGAAGATTTATGTCTTGCACAAATTGGACAGGTAGTGACAAATTGCTTAATGTCCTTTCTTATAGTGTCCCACCAAAAGTGTTTTTGCACATTTTCCAGGGTTTTTACCCAACCAGGATGACCTGCCAACGGTGAGGCGTGATGCCAAATTATCACCTGTGTTTGTAATTCAGAGGTGGGCACTAACAGCATGTTGTCGTGATACAATAAACCTCGTTGTATTGTGTTATGGGAATCCTTTAACCAATCCTGAGGTGCTATTTGCATGTGTGCATTATATAGATCTGTGATGAAATCCTTCTGTTGTACTGGTGCCAAAAACTTTTGGGGAGGAATAATGGGTTCTCCTATTTTATCTTGTTTCATGTCTGAGGTATGTCCGTATCTAGATAACACATCAGATTGAATTTGTTGTGCACCTGGTCTATAGGTTATTACAAAGTCAAATGTGCTAAAAAAAATTAACCAGCGCATCTGACGTGGTGTTAGTGCTTTAAGTGATCCAAAAAACTGTAGGTTCCTATGGTCAGAAAAGATTGTAACTGGGTACTTGGCTCCCATTAAATGGTGCCTCCATTCTGAAAAGGCTACTTTGATAGCTAGTAGTTCCCTTTCAGCCACAGTGTAATTTTGTTCAGCTGGTAATAACTTTTTGGAATAGAAGGCTATAGGATGTAACTGGCCATCTACTGCATCTCGTTGAGAGAGAACTCCTCCTAAAGCTACTTGTGAAGCATCCGCTTCAACAAAAAAAGGCAAGTCAGGATCAGGATGTTTCAGAATTGGGGCTGAAGTGAACTTTTGTTTTAGGAGTTGAAAGGCGTGTGCCGCCTCATCAGTCCAAAGAAATGGTTGCCCTTTCCGCAACAAGGTAGTTATTGGGGCCGCAATGTCTGCAAAATGTGCAATAAACCTCCTATAAAAATTGGCGAAACCCAGAAATTTCTGAATATCTTTTACAGAGGATGGTTCTGGCCAATCAGCAATAGCACTGATTTTCTTTACATCCATAGTTATTCCTTGAGGTGACAGGCAGTATCCTAAAAAGTCCACCTTGCTGACATTAAAAATACACTTTTCTAACTTAGCAAAAAGATGATTTTCTTTTAACTTTGATAATACTGCACGAACATGTTGGGTATGTTCTTCTGAGTTCTTAGAGTAAATGAGGATGTCGTCTATGTATACTATGACACAAACGTCCAGGAATTAGTGTGGGACCTCATTTATAAAGAACTGAAAGGCCGCAGGGGCATTACATAACCCAAAGGGCATTACTGTGTACTCAAATAAACCAAACTTTGTCTTGAAAGCTGTCTTCCACTCATCCCCCTCTTTTACTCGGACCAGGTGGTAAGCTCCCCGCAGATCTAGTTTAGTGTATACAGTAGAATGTCTTAATTGATCCAACAACACAGGTATTAGAGGAAGAGGATATTTATTCTTTATTGTAGCCTTATTTAGTCCTCTATAATCGATACACGCGCGCAGGGATTTATCCGGCTTCGGGATAAAAAAGAGTGGAGATGACACCGGAGATGTGGAATGACGGATGAACCCAGACTGTAGTAGGTCATCTAGGTAGGTTCTTAAGTATTTGGTTTCTTCGTCAGTCAAAGCATATACTCTGTTATTAGGTAAAGAGGCCCCTGGGATAAGATCTATACGACAGTCATAAGACCTATGTGGGGGCAGCACACTAGCCTTTACTGGATCAAAGACGTCTTTAAAGTCAGAATATTCAGGAGGGAGACTTGGTTCATCTTGTGTAACACTAGCACAGTGTAATACTGTGCTCTGTTCTGTACCTGCTTCTTGATAGCAATTGGTTCTACAGAAAGAGGAATCCAAAGTAACAGTTCTATTCACCCAATTAATTTTTGGGTTATGAGTTGTTAACCAGGGTACCCCGAGAATCAAACCAAAATTAGGAGTATCTATCAGATCAAAGCTAATCACCTCTGTGTGCCCGTTCTGACAGACCCTAACAAGTGGACTTGTTTGTTTTGTGATTAATCCAGAGGTCAATTCTGACCCATCCACTGCACATACTGCTTCTGGACAAGGCTTTAGGCACATAGGAAGTCCTAAGTTTTCAGCTAACTTATTATCCACATAATTTCCTGTCGCGCCTGAGTCCAGTAGGACAGGGAGAGAATGCCTCACTTGGGTAGTAACAATTAAAACGACCTGAATTATGAAATGTCTAGGTATGTGCGGTACCATGAAGGCTGCAGCATTAGAGGTTTGATTAAGATGTTTTCTCGAACAAGTAACCTCTCCCCTTGTCGAGCTTAATCGTTTCCCGATTCAGTTGAGGAGGTGGAGGAAACAGCACCCTTTCGTGGATTTTTAGGCTTTACTGGACATTCTCTGGCAAAGTGACCTGCCCTTCCACAATATAAACATAATTGAAGTTTTCTCCTTCTTTCTTTTTCCTCTGATGTGAGTGGACCTCTGAGTGTCCCTATTTGCATAGGCTCAGGTTCAGGGAGTTTATTATCTGGGTCTTTCTTCTCGTGTCTAATAAAAGTTAACCGTGATTCCAGTTTGTATTTATCTCCCTTTCTTTCTCCTAGTCTTTGTTCTAATTTCACAACTAAATCTACGAAGTCCGAATAGTCTTCTGGCAAATCAACGATATGAGCCAGCGCGTCTTTTAACTCGTCTCTCAAACCTTTATAGAAAAGGGAGACACGCTTTTCTTCTGGCCACTGTGTCTCGGTGAGTAAACGATTAAGACTAGTGAGATAGGTCAATAAATCCTTGTTACCTTGTTTAAGATTTAAAAGCTCATTATCACTTGCCTGCATGAAAGTGTGTTTTGCAAAAAGGCTGGTCATGGTACGTTTAAATTGATTCCAATTATGGAGGATGGGATCATCTCTCTCCACGAAAGGAATTGACCAATTGGCTGCTGTGCCACCCAAATAAGACAAGACGAATGCCACTTTCGTAGCATCAGTAGGGAACTGTTGTGGCTTACAAACGAAGTGTAATTGACATTGATTGAAAAAAACATGGAATTTGTTACTATCTCCATGAAAACGTTCAGGTGCTGCTAAGGGCACAGCATTAGGAACATTAACAGTGACCTCAACTGGGGGAGGCAAAGTTGTATGTTTTGATGGCGCCCCTGTCTCTGAGGAGGTTTTAAACAAAGGCGTAAAAGCTGTGTTCCACTGAGATACCCTAAATTTATACCTGCTTAAATCCTGTTTTAAAGAGGTATTCTCCATCTTTAATCTCTCTATTTCCTCTTGCATATGTTGCAAGATGCCAGACACTGATTCATTATGAGCCAAGTCCTCATTTAGGGCCTGCGCCATATCCGTGACGTCAATGCCCTCTATTTCTTCCCCGATATTCATCGTCCACCAGAACTGATTTTTTTTTTTTTTTTTTAAGGCTTGTGCTTCTGTCAAAGCCCAGCTCACCTGAGTCCTTGTTCAGTTCTGATGGAGGTTGAAGACAATCCGACCCCACCCTGAAACTGCTTGTTCCAGCACACTAGCTTTTAAAACAGTGCACTAAGAACAGAAGCTCAAGGGAAGGGGGGAAGTGGATAAAATATAATAAAGAGACAACACCGTTCTTGCGTTTCCACTGTTGAAGTGCTGCACAAATCTGCGGCCCTCTCTGACTTCTGTAGAAACTGGTGCCTAATGAAACATAAACAAAGAACAGATAAGTACAACCTATTCCTAACTGGGTTCCTGGCTATCCCTTTATTTATTAGAAATGTTCTTCTAAAAGTACCTCTTGGATCCTGGTCTCTAGTTTCCAGGTTTGGAATGTGTTACTGCTCTGGGATGTGCTTTCTATTACTCTAAAGCTTCTAAAACATTAAACAAATACAGTTATCAGAATTACCAATATCAAACATTCATCTTAATATAACTAAAGCCTGAATTCCCAATAGCAGACTCACTTTTCCCATATTTCCAGAATCTTTTATAAAACAAATACTGTACTTTTACGTCAAAATACAGCATGTAATTTGTGCAAGTCCTTGATTTACTGTTTGCCTTGCTGTTAATGGTTTCCCCGGTTCGATTCTTAAAAGTTCCATAAAAAAATTTAAAAAAGTGTTTGCTTCACAAAGTTCCGCAAAGTATTCTTGTAACAAAGAGTTTGAATCACAATGTTCGTGGAAGGTATCTTGTTTCAAATTGTCTATACACGAATCCAGAAATTGTTGTCAAAGTTCTTTCAGGTAATAAAAGTTTTGCACTTACTTGTTGCTGGCAAGAGATACTGATCAGTCTAACCTTGTCTTCTTTCTCTTTTGCAGGTTGCTTGTAGGAGAGAGGCTGAGGCAAGGAGGAACCGGAAACCGGAAGAAGGAAGAGCCAGCAGCTGCGCCCATTGAAGCCAATGAAAGTCTGTAGAGAGCAGGAGTGCCAGCGCCGAGGGATCTGTCCTCAGGTAAGCGGGAGGTAGACGAGCACAAGCACTGGGTGAGGCTCGGGGGCTGCCTTTTATAGACAGGGCTGGGTGTGGTCCTCACATGCTGCACATGTTCTTGAAAGGTGTGCAGAGCTGGGTGTGGTTTGAAGAGCTGGGTGTGGTCCTCACATGCTGCACATGTTCTTGAAAGGTGTGCAGAGTTTCAGTTATTATGCAAATGAGTTAAATTAACACATGGCCTAGAGAGGAGTGTTTTAATGAAGCCTTGGTAAAAGCAAGGCCCAATGTGTAAACAAAACAGCACATTAAACAACATACACAGAAGCCTAGGGGGGGGAAGGTGAGATAACAAGAAAGGCTTTCAATAGTAAGTTTAAAAGGGAGCTATTACAGAACCCACTAGTGCAGTGAGAGGGGACATGCTCTTTGCTGTGCACAAATCCTAACAGTTGCCCCCCTCAAACGCCCTCCTACAGGACGGGGTTTTCCTGGATTTGTTAAATAAAACCGTCTAATCAGCTGTGGGGCATGTACATATGATGCTGGTTCCCATGAATTCTCAGATTCATCATATCCTTTCCATTCTACTAAATAAAACAGACGTCCACTAATTCTTTTTGAGTCTTTTATGCTTTTAACTTCATATTCTAGATTTCCCTTAATTGGTATGGGTGGAGGTGGTGGTTCAGGTCGGGTTTTTGGATTGTACAGCTTAAGCAAGGACACATGGAATGTAGTATGTACTGGATATTCTTTTGGTAAATCTAATTTTACTGTTACCGGGTTTACTATGGCAGTTATACTAAAGGGTCCAATGAAACGTGGTTGCAGCTTTCGGGATCCCTCTATGTTTAGGTTCTTTGTGGAGAGCCATACCTTGTCACCGATTTTATACATTGGGGCCTCAGATCTGTGTTTGTCTGCTTGTCTTTTCATGCTTTCCTTGTACTTTAATAAATGTTTCCTGGCTTTGTCTTGTATGTCACCTAACCTCGTTAGTCTATCCGTTACTGTAGGTAACAGAGAATCTTCTAACAAAATGGGTATAGCTCTTGGATGATACCCCTGCAAGAAATAGAATGGTGAGCAAAGTAGAGCTGAATGCTCAGTATTATTATAAACAAACTCCGCTACAGGGAGAGCTTCCAACCATTCATTAGAATAATCAGCCAATAAACAACGTAGCGTTTGAAGTAAGGTTTGGTTCAGTCGTTCAGTCTGTCCATCTGTCTCGGGGTGGAAAGCAGTGGATAATGCCACATCCATTTTCAGTTTTTTACATAATTTTTTCCAAAATTTAGAGTTGAACTGGCTCCCTCGGTCTGACACTACTTTGCTTGGCAAACCATGTAAACGCACAATTTCCCTTATAAAAATATCGGCAAATTCTGCCGCCGTGGTAATTTCCGTAATGGTACAAAATGTGCCATTTTAGATAAAAAATCCACTATAACCAACACTGTTGTGAAAGATTTTACAGGGGGTAAACCTACAATAAAGTCTACGCTCACAGTGTGCCAAGGTTGTTTGGGTGTTGGCATTGGTATTAACAAGCCGTCAGGGGCCTTATGAGAAGATTTATGTCTTGCACAAATTGGACAGGTAGTGACAAATTGCTTAATGTCCTTTCTTATAGTGTCCCACCAAAAGTGTTTTTGCACATTTTCCAGGGTTTTTACCCAACCAGGATGACCTGCCAACGGTGAGGCGTGATGCCAAATTATCACCTGTGTTTGTAATTCAGAGGTGGGCACTAACAGCATGTTGTCGTGATACAATAAACCTCGTTGTATTGTGTTATGGGAATCCTTTAACCAATCCTGAGGTGCTATTTGCATGTGTGCATTATATAGATCTGTGATGAAATCCTTCTGTTGTACTGGTGCCAAAAACTTTTGGGGAGGAATAATGGGTTCTCCTATTTTATCTTGTTTCATGTCTGAGGTATGTCCGTATCTAGATAACACATCAGATTGAATTTGTTGTGCACCTGGTCTATAGGTTATTACAAAGTCAAATGTGCTAAAAAAAATTAACCAGCGCATCTGACGTGGTGTTAGTGCTTTAAGTGATCCAAAAAACTGTAGGTTCCTATGGTCAGAAAAGATTGTAACTGGGTACTTGGCTCCCATTAAATGGTGCCTCCATTCTGAAAAGGCTACTTTGATAGCTAGTAGTTCCCTTTCAGCCACAGTGTAATTTTGTTCAGCTGGTAATAACTTTTTGGAATAGAAGGCTATAGGATGTAACTGGCCATCTACTGCATCTCGTTGAGAGAGAACTCCTCCTAAAGCTACTTGTGAAGCATCCGCTTCAACAAAAAAAGGCAAGTCAGGATCAGGATGTTTCAGAATTGGGGCTGAAGTGAACTTTTGTTTTAGGAGTTGAAAGGCGTGTGCCGCCTCATCAGTCCAAAGAAATGGTTGCCCTTTCCGCAACAAGGTAGTTATTGGGGCCGCAATGTCTGCAAAATGTGCAATAAACCTCCTATAAAAATTGGCGAAACCCAGAAATTTCTGAATATCTTTTACAGAGGATGGTTCTGGCCAATCAGCAATAGCACTGATTTTCTTTACATCCATAGTTATTCCTTGAGGTGACAGGCAGTATCCTAAAAAGTCCACCTTGCTGACATTAAAAGTACACTTTTCTAACTTAGCAAAAAGATGATTTTCTTTTAACTTTGATAATACTGCACGAACATGTTGGGTATGTTCTTCTGAGTTCTTAGAGTAAATGAGGATGTCGTCTATGTATACTATGACACAAACGTCCAGGAATTAGTGTGGGACCTCATTTATAAAGAACTGAAAGGCCGCAGGGGCATTACATAACCCAAAGGGCATTACTGTGTACTCAAATAAACCAAACTTTGTCTTGAAAGCTGTCTTCCACTCATCCCCCTCTTTTACTCGGACCAGGTGGTAAGCTCCCCGCAGATCTAGTTTAGTGTATACAGTAGAATGTCTTAATTGATCCAACAACACAGGTATTAGAGGAAGAGGATATTTATTCTTTATTGTAGCCTTATTTAGTCCTCTATAATCGATACACGCGCGCAGGGATTTATCCGGCTTCGGGATAAAAAAGAGTGGAGATGACACCGGAGATGTGGAATGACGGATGAACCCAGACTGTAGTAGGTCATCTAGGTAGGTTCTTAAGTATTTGGTTTCTTCGTCAGTCAAAGCATATACTCTGTTATTAGGTAAAGAGGCCCCTGGGATAAGATCTATACGACAGTCATAAGACCTATGTGGGGGCAGCACACTAGCCTTTACTGGATCAAAGACGTCTTTAAAGTCAGAATATTCAGGAGGGAGACTTGGTTCATCTTGTGTAACACTAGCACAGTGTAATACTGTGCTCTGTTCTGTACCTGCTTCTTGATAGCAATTGGTTCTACAGAAAGAGGAATCCAAAGTAACAGTTCTATTCACCCAATTAATTTTTGGGTTATGAGTTGTTAACCAGGGTACCCCGAGAATCAAACCAAAATTAGGAGTATCTATCAGATCAAAGCTAATCACCTCTGTGTGCCCGTTCTGACAGACCCTAACAAGTGGACTTGTTTGTTTTGTGATTAATCCAGAGGTCAATTCTGACCCATCCACTGCACATACTGCTTCTGGACAAGGCTTTAGGCACATAGGAAGTCCTAAGTTTTCAGCTAACTTATTATCCACATAATTTCCTGTCGCGCCTGAGTCCAGTAGGACAGGGAGAGAATGCCTCACTTGGGTAGTAACAATTAAAACGACCTGAATTAGGAAATGTCTAGGTATGTGCGGTACCATGAAGGCTGCAGCATTAGAGGTTTGATTAAGATGTTTTCTTGAACAAGTAACCTCTCCCCTTGTCGAGCTTAATCGTTTCCCGATTCAGTTGAGGAGGTGGAGGAAACAGCACCCTTTCGTGGATTTTTAGGCTTTACTGGACATTCTCTGGCAAAGTGACCTGCCCTTCCACAATATAAACATAATTGAAGTTTTCTCCTTCTTTCTTTTTCCTCTGATGTGAGTGGACCTCTGAGTGTCCCTATTTGCATAGGCTCAGGTTCAGGGAGTTTATTATCTGGGTCTTTCTTCTCGTGTCTAATAAAAGTTAACCGTGATTCCAGTTTGTATTTATCTCCCTTTCTTTCTCCTAGTCTTTGTTCTAATTTCACAACTAAATCTACGAAGTCCGAATAGTCTTCTGGCAAATCAACGATATGAGCCAGCGCGTCTTTTAACTCGTCTCTCAAACCTTTATAGAAAAGGGAGACACGCTTTTCTTCTGGCCACTGTGTCTCGGTGAGTAAACGATTAAAACTAGTGAGATAGGTCAATAAATCCTTGTTACCTTGTTTAAGATTTAAAAGCTCATTATCACTTGCCTGCATGAAAGTGTGTTTTGCAAAAAGGCTGGTCATGGTACGTTTAAATTGATTCCAATTATGGAGGATGGGATCATCTCTCTCCACGAAAGGAATTGACCAATTGGCTGCTGTGCCACCCAAATAAGACAAGACGAATGTCACTTTCGTAGCATCAGTAGGGAACTGTTGTGGCTTACAAACGAAGTGTAATTGACATTGATTGAAAAAAACATGGAATTTGTTACTATCTCCATGAAAACGTTCAGGTGCTGCTAAGGGCACAGCATTAGGAACATTAACAGTGACCTCAACTGGGGGAGGCAAAGTTGTATGTTTTGATGGCGCCCCTGTCTCTGAGGAGGTTTTAAACAAAGGCGTAAAAGCTGTGTTCCACTGAGATACCCTAAATTTATACCTGCTTAAATCCTGTTTTAAAGAGGTATTCTCCATCTTTAATCTCTCTATTTCCTCTTGCATATGTTGCAAGATGCCAGACACTGATTCATTATGAGCCAAGTCCTCATTTAGGGCCTGCGCCATATCCGTGACGTCAATGCCCTCTATTTCTTCCCCGATATTCATCGTCCACCAGAACTGATTTTTTTTTTTTTTTTTAAGGCTTGTGCTTCTGTCAAAGCCCAGCTCACCTGAGTCCTTGTTCAGTTCTGATGGAGGTTGAAGACAATCCGACCCCACCCTGAAACTGCTTGTTCCAGCACACTAGCTTTTAAAACAGTGCACTAAGAACAGAAGCTCAAGGGAAGGGGGGAAGTGGATAAAATATAATAAAGAGACAACACCGTTCTTGCGTTTCCACTGTTGAAGTGCTGCACAAATCTGCGGCCCTCTCTGACTTCTGTAGAAACTGGTGCCTAATGAAACATAAACAAAGAACAGATAAGTACAACCTATTCCTAACTGGGTTCCTGGCTATCCCTTTATTTATTAGAAATGTTCTTCTAAAAGTACCTCTTGGATCTTGGTCTCTAGTTTCCAGGTTTGGAATGTGTTACTGCTCTGGGTTGTGCTTTCTATTACTCTAAAGCTTCTAAAACATTAAACAAATACAGTTATCAGAATTACCAATATCAAACATTCATCTTAATATAACTAAAGCCTAAATTCCCAATAGCAGACTCACTTTTCCCATATTTCCAGAATCTTTTATAAAACAAATACTGTACTTTTACGTCAAAATACAGCATGTAATTTGTGCAAGTCCTTGATTTACTGTTTGCCTTGCTGTTAATGGTTTCCCCGGTTCGATTCTTAAAAGTTCCATAAAAAAATAAAAAAAAGTGTTTGCTTCACAAAGTTCCGCAAAGTATTCTTGTAACAAAGAGTTTGAATCACAATGTTCGTGGAAGGTATCTTGTTTCAAATTGTCTATACACGAATCCAGAAATTGTTGTCAAAGTTCTTTCAGGTAATAAAAGTTTTGCACTTACTTGTTGCTGGCAAGAGATACTGATCAGTCTAACCTTGTCTTCTTTCTCTTTTGCAGGTTGCTTGTAGGAGAGAGGCTGAGGCAAGGAGGAACCGGAAACCGGAAGAAGGAAGAGCCAGCAGCTGCGCCCATTGAAGCCAATGAAAGTCTGTAGAGAGCAGGAGTGCCAGCGCCGAGGGATCTGTCCTCAGGTAAGCGGGAGGTAGACGAGCACAAGCACTGGGTGAGGCTCGGGGGCTGCCTTTTATAGACAGGGCTGGGTGTGGTCCTCACATGCTGCACATGTTCTTGAAAGGTGTGCAGAGCTGGGTGTGGTTTGAAGAGCTGGGTGTGGTCCTCACATGCTGCACATGTTCTTGAAAGGTGTGCAGAGTTTCAGTTATTATGCAAATGAGTTAAATTAACACATGGCCTAGAGAGGAGTGTTTTAAAGAAGCCTTGGTAAAAGCAAGGCCCAATGTGTAAACAAAACAGCACATTAAACAACATACACAGAAGCCTAGGGGGGGGGGGAAGGTGAGATAACAAGAAAGGCTTTCAATAGTAAGTTTAAAAGGGAGCTATTACAGAACCCACTAGTGCAGTGAGAGGGGACATGCTCTTTGCTGTGCACAAACCCTAACAGGTATGTTGTCATCACAAAGTAAATAGAAATGTTTTGTTGGTTATCTCGAATACATTTGGTTTAAATAAATAGATAGCAGAATCCAGTTGGTTTTTGTGCAATAATTGTGTTTATTAAAGTTATAAAATAGGTGTATAGTTCAAAAAGGGTGATGGGTGATGGTGGAGGCATGTCCATGGCAGTGTCCAGACTGTCGTTCCTACAGGTCCATTGTCCATATGCCTGTGGAAGGTGGAGCAGGGGCAGTTCAAGGTTGGACAGGGTGAACAAGTGGGACAGTGGGATGACATCCGGGGGATTCCGTGCATGGCGGGGGTCTTGACATCCTACTCTGTCTTCTTCCTAGATCTCAGGCCTTTCTTGCGGGGTGGTTCTTGTTCTGCAGGGGGTGGGGTCCGGGTGGGCCGTTGCTGTTGTGTCGGGGCATCCTGACCACTAGGGCCGGCGGAGGTGGTGGGCTGTTCTTCCTCCATGCTAGTGGCAGGGGCCCTTTGGGGGGCCACATGGTCCCGCAAAGTGGTGACAATCTGGTTGAGTGCCACCACCATTGTACCCATTGCGGAACTGATGCTGCGCAGTTCTTCCCGGAACCCCATATTCTGTTGCTCATGCAGAAGCAGGATCTCCTGCAACCTGGCCAGGACCGTCGCCATCGTCTCTTGGGAGTGGTGGTACGCTCCCATGATGGTGGTGAGGGCCTCTTGGACAGTGGGTTCCCTAGGCCTGTCCTCCCTCTGTCGCACAGCAGCCCTCCCAGTTCCCCTTTGTTCCTGGGCCTCTGTCCCCTGGACGGTGTGCCCACTACCACTGCCCCCAGGACCCTGTTGTTGTTGAGGTTGTGGGTTACCCTGGGTGCCCTGTACTGGTAGACACACCGCTGCTTGACCTGTCCTGAAGACAGAAGCATGGGCCCGCTGGGTGGGTGCTGTGCTGGTGTTTCCAGAGGGGGGTAGGTCTGCTGTGGCCTGTAGCTGACTGAGGGTAACAGACTGTCCAGAGGTCCCCGATGGTCCGGGCTGGTCATCAGGTTCTAGGTCGACAGAGCTGCTGTCATCACTGGGGGCCTGTTCTGGGGGTGGGATGGACAAATCTGGACCCTCCTGGCTGGTGTGTTGGCGTTCGGGCCCTGCAGGGGTAAAAGAGTATGGTTATTGCTTTTGTGTGTGCCATGGCGTGCGATTTGTGGGTGCCCTTGTCCCCCAGTGCTGGCAGTCCCTTGTAGGAGGAGTTGTGAGGGTGGTTTGGGGGGGGGATGGGTATGTGCAGTGGTCATGCTTAGGTGATGGGTGTCCATGGTTTGTGTTGGCATTCAGGGGTTGGTGTTGGGTTGGGTGGGTTGTTCTGGTGAGACATTAACAGGGAGGATGTGTGCTGGGGGGTTGGGGGTGAGAGTGGGGGTGTGGGTTGGCATGCTGGTGGTTGGGGGGGTGAAGTAGTTGAGATTAGACTTACCAGAGTCCATTCCTCCGCCTACTCCAGCGAGGCCCTCAGGATGCAGGATGTTCAAGACCTCTTGCTCCCATGCTGTGAATTCGGGTGGAGTGGGTGGGGGTCCACCGCCAGTCTTCTGCACAGCTATGTTGTGTCTTGACACCATCGAGCGCCCCTCCCCCCGTAGGTCGTTCCAGCGCTTTCGGATGTCTTCCCGATTTCTGGGATGCTGTTCCACAGCGTTGACCCTGTCGACGATCCTTTGCCATAGCTCCGCCTTCCTGGCTATTGTGGTGTGCTGCACCTGTATGCCGAAGAGCTGGGGCTCTACCCTCATTATTTCCTCCACCATGACCCTGAGTTCTTGGTCCGAGAACCTGGGGTGTCTTTAGGGTGCCATGGGGTGGTGTGGATGAGGTGTGGCGTGGTGTTTGTGGTGATGAGTGTGGTGGTGTGTGGTGTTTTGTGCGTAGATGTGGTGTGGGTGATGATGTAGGGTTCCTGTGTGTGTTGTGCTTTGCGTTCCCTGTGCTCTCTCTCTGTGTATTGCGCCTTGTCTCTGAAATTAGATTTGTGGGGGGTTGTGGGTGTGTGTTTTATATGGTGATGGGTGTGTGGGTGTGTTGTTTGTATGTGTATCAGGTGTGTGTATTTGTAATTGTCCAATGTGGATGTGTTTTGTAAAGGTGTGTGTATTTTGAGCGCGGCGGTGTGTACCGCCAATGGAATACCGCGGTTGAAGGACCGCCGCGTGGATTCATGGGTCGTAATGGCATGGGCGTGTTTGTGTTGGCGTGACGGTGGAGGTTTGGTCATCTCCAGTTTATCGCTGACCGCTGATGAGGCGGCCTTCAGTGGATGTCGGGTTTTTGGCGGTTTGGCAGTTGTGGGTCAGAATGACCGTGGCGGTTTACCGCCGCCGTGGCGGTATGATGGCGGTCATCTGACCGGCGGTAAGAGCCTTTTACCGCCGAGGTCAGAATGACCCCCTAAATCTGGAAGTCTGACAGTGTGATGCATCCCCAAACGTTCCTAGCAGTGGTAGCCAAGACCTTGACATCCTATCTGGACTGGAACCTTAGGGAGGCTGAATCTTCCAGGAGCCATTGTGGAAACCTCCACAAACCCTGTTGCACTTCTTGTGCTGAACCCCTTCCTCTGATACATGCGTTTATAGTAAAACGACAACTGATCTCACATTGATATCAACGTGGGGTGAGTACTTTCACTGCCTTCTAGCCTATGGTGCAGTGCGCACACACATTCAGGATTGGTACTATTCATCGCTCGTATTGCTGTTATGACATATTTGCTATCCCACTTCCACATACTATCTTAGGTTGTTTTACAATAAAGTAGTTTAGAGTGTGATAAGATAAGTGCCTATTTACATTTTGCCTCTGGTCATTCGAACGATATGTTAAAGTCTTGAGCCTTGTTGAAATGCTCTAACGTAATAATTCCACTTTCAGTTTTTTCCTGTGCTCTGTGGCAGTAGTTTTTGATAACATGAGGGAGACCTCGGTTCGATTCCGGAGAGGGACACTTGCACCCTTATAAATATGACCTGAGTGAACAAATCACCAATTTAATAGAGTGTAATAGATAACCCGCCCTGTTCTCTTCCTACATACACAAACTGCTGTGCCGGTAAGATTCTTTAAATGTCTTCAATAAGAATCTATGAGGTCGACCACCGATGGGCTGCAAGCTCCTGTGGTTTTGCCTTTATAAAGCAAGGCAAATGCTCGAGCCTTCATGCATTTATTTTCTTTATTCTTCTTTGCTGCAAAAGTATAGCCTTTTCTAGTGATTTTACAAGATTCCTGCTGTGTTCCGGCTGACACATTCCTCTTGCAGGAGAAAATCAAACATTTCTCAACAGCCTGTCCTTTCCCAAGGCGACACATTTTTGAGTGACTCACTGGTGATTCAGTTCAACTCCTACACATCTCATCTTCTGAAAACTCTTCTGCATTAATTACAATAAAGTTATGTCCTAAAGTAAATAGCATAGTAGGCACTTCTGAAGTCTGATTGCATGTTACGACTCTTTTCTTTTTTAATAAAGTACAAAAGGGGCAGCACTACTCCATTAAACACAACACTCTGTTTATAACGCTAAAAAATCGACACACAATAAAATCGACCTTTTAGTATTTTCAAGACAACTACGAGGTCACTGTGTGTAAATAACTTATAAAGTATTCTTATCAGTGACTTTGTAGCGTCACTGAAATATTGGGGTTCTGACAAAACTGCAAACCATTAAAACACCTTAGGTTGCATTCACACAAAAATGTGGGAAATCTGTTCTGTTTTTAAGGCTTGACAAATAATTTCAAGAAAACAGCTTAATTCCCAGGTTTTCCAGTCTTCTCATGGAAACAGTTGTTAATTTGCATTTATAACTATGCAAAGTGCTTTCTGAATGCATAATTTTACATAGGTTACAGGTGAGCACAGAGAAGTGCAATTGCATAAACCATTTTGATTTAT
This sequence comes from Pleurodeles waltl, assembly GCF_031143425.1. NCBI lineage: Eukaryota > Metazoa > Chordata > Amphibia > Caudata > Salamandridae > Pleurodeles > Pleurodeles waltl. The sequence goes on along the minus strand of NC_090440.1, from coordinate 1,791,172,591 downwards.
TTTTCTTCCTAGCAAAACCCTTTCCTCCACACACCCATGAAAATTTCGGACCTTCGCAATCCATTTCTACCCTGCAAAAACATTTCATCCTGCCCTTGACAGGAACTAATCTATTACCTTTTCCATTATGGATATTCAAAAGATAAACGTTTAGTGAATATCAAGAAACTGAAAATATTTGTGGGCAATACCAAATATTCCAACGCGTCCCCACTCTGGAACACCCACGCCCCACCTTCAGTGTAGAACTTACTAATGCAAAATATTAAATATTCATGGAAGAATACTGAGCATAAGTAAATTGTTTTAAGAGTGCTAATTCCGATTTTGCGAATTCCTTGTTCTCTTAAAGGAAGTGAATTGTGCCACCTGTACATGTGACGAACTGAGTCAGTCAGTCAGCCATCCAGCCAGATTATTTGTATAGAACTCAGACTCAGACTAACAAATTACTTTATTCGGTTACATAAAATCATAAAAGTACACAAATAAAAATCAAAAAAAGATAAGGAAAGCACAAATATGTTAAAAACATTCTAAAAACATTAAACAAGCTGCTACAGAGATTTAAATAAAGAAAAAATATATACACGATTACTGCAAAACAGCATGTATTTCTGCTAGAAAATATGCTGCAGTGATAATCCTACCTCTCAGATGTTTACCTATATCTAATAGCAGCAACCAAAGTGAAGTCTACTTTGTGGAAAAATCATCGCAGGTGCAGGGAACAGAGTTCTCCACCTTCTGTCTCCTCTGAAGTACAGCAAGTAACAAATGTGCCATAGTTAATCTAAAACTAGTTAATAGAAAGTGGTGAGAAGATAATAAGTACTTAAGTAAATAAGGTTCTGTCAAAGGACGAGTTTTTAACAGAATATACCCCCTTACGGTGGGTTTAGAAAGCTCCCTTGTGCCCCGCTCCACAGATGTAATAGACACAAATTGTCTCTTCACCCAACACAGGCCTCTCTTGGTGAGATTCTCAGGGGAGGCGAACAAATTTGGGCAACCCAATTACCGGGCCAAAGTCTCAATGTGGCACAGCCAGGGAATGCTATTATAGCACTCATAATGAAGCTATCAATCGTCCAGATCATTCTCCTTTGAAAAACAACATATGGAAAGGAGCCTTGTAACCTAACAGTTTGACTCTCATAACAAATCACAAAAGTAGTTACCACGAGCCCTAACCATAACTAGCTAACACAAACCAATTAATCTAAAACTTAATGGATTATTTAAAAAAAAGAAACTAACTTTGAAAGTAGGATGTTGATTCAAGAGAACTGAGAGGAAGTCTAACAGTAACCAACTGGGAGATAACCACAGGTGAAACTGAAAGTAGTGAACTGAAGTTTATACAATTTAAAACGGAAAACCTGCAGTGTTTCAGGACAGAGTACACTTCACGATTTTGGCAATAATGAGCAGTCTATGAAGCCAAGTGTTGCATTTATCTAAAAAAAAAACACAGAATTCTGGTAAATTGGTTACTGAACCTGCAGGCAAAACTGGGAAGCAGCTAGTATCATGTTAATACAGACTGTAATAAAGAGTGAGTGATGCAGCTTGCTATTTCCTACATAGAAAACCAAGTGTCGTTTTATCAACACAGTGGTCATGCTAGTGTATAAGTTTTCATTCAATAATAGAACTGTACATTCATCATCATCATCATATACTTTATTCGACCATAGGTCATAAAACTGTACATTGTTTTGTGACGTGCAGACTAGTCTTCTACACTCACATTTTTTGTGAACACTTATGTGATGCTATTGCCTTTGAAACGATTTTGATATGACCTGTTAAAATGCCTTTTCTGGGATTATGCTAACTGAGCTTCAACTGGGCCTCAACACCATCTTTTTCAAATGGATGTTTCATCATGTCACATTCACTGTCGATTAATTTCACGCAAGTCATGTTTGTTTATTTCCAAATGATGATGTTCTCAGAGAAGTCTCTCTAAGATGGGCTAAGTAATATAACCTTTCTTCAAAGTTCTTCTGTCTGCTCCCAGTATTTCACAGTGGTTCACTGTTGTTTTGTAACTAGTATATTCTGACAACTCCAGATGACAATGCCATAGAGTGGGCTAAATCAATATTCATGTATTGGGATAGTTCTTTGGAGGTAAGGCTTTATGACACTATTTCTTTCAATGTTTTGATTTGCTGAAAATGTAATCTTACAGCAAGAAAGGAGGCTCAAGCATTATGCATGTACTTTTAATTACTGCTTCCAAGCAGTAAACAGTTCAGTGTTCCAGAAATAAATACTACATGACTCATAAAGTAAAAGACAACACTCATTCCAAAAACCCTAGAGAATTCAACTTTCCCCTCCTTTGTTTGCTGCTTTACAGTACAAGTATATTCATTCTTACTTAAGTTTTGAATACCTTAAGTTGGTGTTTGATAAATAGAATATCAGGTTAAACCCAATTTGTGGGTTTGTATGATAGAGGATTAGTATGATGTATGTTTATTTGAAGGTTAGCCTTTGTATGGAGTTTCTAAATTGTTTAACTTTAAAAGAGAAGGCTGTTTTATAGAAGTAAGTAATGTAGAATGTTGTATGTATTACTGGAATTAAATTTAGAAATGTATCCAAATACCAGTAAACTTGGACATCCTTATGTTTAATTGCGTAGTTAGAAAAGGGATATTTCTAATTAACAGACCTCTTGAGCGGCATTTGAACTAGCATCTTGGGCTCATGCTAGAAGCGAGGACAATTTCAGCCATTTAGGCTTATAAAAATAAAGCAGGTGACCATCATTGTTTTGGATATGATCTGCATTTGAACTATTTCTATGGGTGGTTGACGCTTTTTTTGTGTACCGCACAACTTTGTCTACAAGCGCACAGCAATTTTTTGTAAGGTAAATGGGCTCTTAAACTAAACAGGAAATGTTGTGACTAACTTTGGCGATATGCTAAAGAGTACATTGCGCGCGTTTAGTTGGTAGTTGGTAATTAAATGAACAAGAGTGCTGTGACGGGGTTCCAACGGCGTCTCCAGCAAGGTTCATCTGGTCAGCTCATTCGGAGATCCCTGAACCTTGAGGAGCAGTTCTGCCCGAAGGGAGAACTGCTTCCTGTGCTGGCCGGAAGAAGAGGGCGAACGGGGACCCGAAGAAAAAGAGAAGGAAGATGCGGGACCCAAGGAGGAGAGAGAATGCACTAGAGAGAAGGCGTGGGACTCGAGGGAGGAGAGAGAAGGTGCAAGAAAGAGGACATGGGACCGGAGCGAGAGGAGGGAATGAGAAGGAAAGAAGACGCAGGACCCGAGTGAGAAAAGGGAATGAGCCGGAAAGAAAACGTCGGACCTGAGCAAGGGGAGGGGACGCACAGAAAGGAAGACGCAGGACCCAAAATGAAAACCACGGAAGAGCCTCCCTTAGGAGAACCCGAGAATGGAGGAGGACGGCTCTGCAAAGAGGCCTGGGGAGCCAACGGAGGAAGAATCCATACAAGACAGCCACGCCAGTGGAGGAGCGTGGCTAAACAAGGTACAGACATTTTTCTATTTAACTGTATCTACAATAAAACAGGGGAGGGAGGTGCAGAGACAGGGGGAGAGAACACACTGCATGTGTGACAGTTAAGGCTTATGGTGAAGGGACTTTTTTAAGACACTTTTCTGCATGGTATCACCACCTGGGTGTATATCAACAAAGATTAATTATCCCCCCCATTGGTCACTCACGAGCACCTCACATGGCTTTCCCACCCCATAACCCGAAGATCTGAAGCACTTACCTTACTCCAGGTTCCTTGTTCCTCTCACTCTTCCTTTGAGGCGGATTGGTTGATGTACCACGGACGGCCAGAAGAAGTCCCCAACCTAGGAAAACCAGAAAGAAAAAAACACTTTAAAAGAGACTACATTAAAAAGGAAGAGAGACACTAAATACTCTGAAGTGAGAACAAGAGGGAAAAGAGAGAAATAAAGAGAGCCTCCATTAAGAAAAATTGCCTGGTGACTCTTTTTTTTAACATAATGCACAACAGTGGTGATGGAAGTGGGAAAATTTCACCCCAAGAGCCCTACTAGCTGCTTTTATGAAAACGAGGATGGGAATTGACATGATACGCCAACTGGCAGAAGGAGAAAGGCACCTACAGTTGGTAATAGAGGAATAAGCAAAAACAGCACAAAGAGACAGAGAACAGTTACAGGAAGTATTGAACAGTCAAGCAACCATAACTGCTAAAAATCAACTAATTCATGAGAATGCCCCACAACAGTTAACAGAGACCATTGCAAGTTCTAAAGTACATCCCAATGTACCTAGCTCAATATTTCAGATCAGGGAAGATCCTGATTCCTTCTTTACCAACTTTGAGAGGGTCGCCACTTCGGCCACTTGGCCTAAGGAACGATGGTGTCAATACATCCTCTCTTTGTTAACAGGGGAGCTTCAGACAGCATATCAAGCTGCCAATCCAGGAGGGACCACACTCTAAGATGAGATGAAAAAGGAAATGTTGGAAAGACATGGATATGACACAGAACACTATAGACTGAAGTTCCTACGAGAAAAATGGGGTAGCCATGATAATCAGAGGGCATTTTTCTTCAGAATACAAGACCTCGGCCTACAGTGGTTAAAATCAGAGGAATCCACCAAGGAAGAGCTGGTAAACAAAATACTTTTGGAACAGTAGAGGCCCTCCCCAGTGCTACCCGGCTCTGGATTTGACAGCATCCGAATATATCAGTACCTGAAGCCATTGAATCGGTTAGTGCTTATCACCAGATGACAAAAAACAAGGGACACCAGCCTTGGGGAGTCCTTGGGTCTTTCCCTGGAGAAAAGACCCTCAGAGACAACTTCCAGAATTCCCTGGGTCTTCCAGACCTCTGAGGAGAGAAATAATGCCACAACCCCAGTGTTATAACTGTGCAGAGTGGGGACACATCACCCAGATTTATCCCCGGCGGGTCCAGCATCCAGAACCAATGGAAGTAGGACTCTCAAAAAAAGAGTACTATGTGCGGCAGATGGAACCCCCAGAATTATTCTTGAATTGAAATTGAATGTTCAACCTGCCCAGGTTCTGATAGATTCCAGATGTCGTCAGTCCATTTTGGATGCTGATAGGGTGACTCCTCAACAATGGTGTAAAGAGGATAATACAGCTATTACATGTGTACATGTGGAAATTAGAATCCACCCTATAGCCCAAGTGGCTTTGGAATGGAGAGGGTGAATGGAGTTAGTTAACGTCGGAGGTATCCGTAACTTGATCGAAGACCTCATAATAGATACAGATTATAATGATTTTTTGCTACTGTTGAATCAAGCCATCAGCCAGGAAAACAGCTGGTGGCTCCTATTAGCGGCACCTATCATGGGGAAACAGAGGGCGGTAAGGAAAGGAAGAAAATGAGTCATAGGGAGAAAAGGGTAGAGAGTAAGAAACACTCACTTTTAGTACTACCACATGATCTTTCCTTCTCTCCCACAGCAACCCATGGAGAGCCTAACCCGAGGAACTTTCGAACATGTCAGAGGGAGGAACCCACACTCAGAAATGCCTGGGAACAGGTTATACCATAGGTCCAGGACAAGGTAGGAATCTTTTTTACGATCAAGAAGGAGTTGTTGTACCAAAATGTAACAAACTGTAATAGAACACAAACCCAACCGATCGTCCAAGCTCTGTATAGATCCCAAGTCCTACACTTAGCTCATAACAGACAGGGGGAGGGCACTACGCAGGGAAAAAACTGAATCATATCTCCTCAGCCGTTTCTTTTGGCCAGGTGTCTATGCAGATATCCGATGGTTTTCTGCCTGTTGCTCCCGATATCAACTTACTAATAGTCCCCAAAGCCCTCTTATTTCTCCTACCTATAATTGATATTCCGTTCTCTAGGGCTGGTATGGATTTGGCCGGTCCATTAGTCACGTCCTCCCGGAGATATCGTTACAGTTTGGTGCTGGTAGATTACGCAGCCAGATACCCAGAGGCAGTTCCACTGAAAAGTATTTCTACTCGGGTTGTAGCACAAGCCATGATAGAAGTCTTTTCGAGAGTCGGATTTCCCAAGGACTTTACTGACTGATCAAGGGATTCCCTTTATGTTGAAGCTAATGGGGCAAATATGTGTCCTGCTAGGTATCAAACAATTGAGAACCTCTGTATATCATCCCCAGACAGATGCGCTTGTGGAGAGGTACTACTGCCCAAATAAAAGTCTCCTCAAGAAGAATATTACAGATACTGGTAAAGATTGGGATAATAAACTACCATGCGCCTTATATGCTATCCGTACACATAGTCAATCCTCCACCGGCCATAGTCCTTTTGAACTGGTCTTCGGACACCAACCGAGAACTCTCCTAGACATGGCTGCAGAACAGTGGGAAGAGGAGGAGGATGAGGGTAGAATCCTACTGGAATATGCCAGAACCTTAAGGAGAATCTACACTAATTATGGGCTGAGGTCCATAGGTCCATAAACAGATGGAGAGTAGCGAAAAGAGACAAAAGCAATACTACGACCAAAAAAGTAAATTACGGGAGCTCTAGGTCCGTAGTATGGGACTTAGGGGGTCATTCTGACCCTGGCGGTAATTACCGCCATGGCGGAGGTCGGCGGTAGCACCGCCAACAGGCTGGCGGTGCACCGCTGGGCATTCTGACCGCAGCGGTTCAGCCGCGGCCAGAAACGGAAAGTCGGCGGTGTACCGCCGACTTCCCGCTGCCCTTGAGAATCCTCCATGGCGGCGGAGTGCGCTCCGCCGCCATGGGGATTCTGACACCCCCTACCGCCATCCGGTTCCTGGCGGGTCTCCTGCCTGGAACAGGATGGCGGTAGGGGGTGCCGCGGGCCCCTGGGGGCCCCTGCAGTGCCCATGCCAATGGCATGGGCACTGCAGGGGCCCCCGTAAGAGGGCCCCACAAAGAATTTCAGTGTCTGCTTTGCAGACACTGAAAGTCGCGACGGGTGCAACTGCACCCGTCGTACCTTCCCACTCCGCCGGCTCCATTCTGAGCCGGCGTCCTCGTGGGAAGGGTGTTTCCCGCTGGGCTGGCGGGCGGACTTTCGGTGGTCGCCCGCCAGCCCAGTGGGAAAGCCAGAATGACCGCCGCGGTCTTTTGACCGCGGAGCGGTCTTTCGGCGGGAACCGCTTGGCGGGCGGCGACCGCCGTCCGCCGCGGTCAGAATCACCCCCTTAATCTGCTTCCCTCCTCAGAACACAAACTCGCAGAATGGCAGGGACCATACACGGTGACAGCAAGGGTGTCCTCTGTTACATATAAGGTAGCAGTACCCCATACAAGAAAAAATGAACAGATATATCAAATAAATCAGTAACGTGCCTACTCCTGTGTCCCTAGTTACCAACAGCCATACGCTCAACATACAATTTCCCCCAACAGCTCTAGGAATAAAAGAGCCCTTGCCGGACACAAATGATAATCATACAGGGGACCAAAAGAAACAAGTAATAAACCTAGTAGATCACCATAGGGAAGTGTTTTCCACCGTCCCAGGGTGAACGGCACTTGCTATCCATCACATTCATACAGAGGAGGGGAAACACATACGCCTGAAACCCTATCGTATTCCAGAGGCTTGCAGAGGCAAGCAAGATCTTGAAAGGCAGTATTATTGAACCTTCCACAAGTCCCTGGTGTGCCCCGATCCTATTGTCCAAAAACCAAATGGTAGCATCAGGTTCTGTATAGACTTCCACCAGTTGAACTCCATATCAACCATTGATATCTATCCCATGCCCAGGGTGGATGAAATGATCAAGCTGCAAAGTATCTCACCACTTTAGACCTCACAAAGGGTTATTGGCAAATACCTTTGAAGCCAGAAGATCAAAATAACACTGTTTTCCCCACCCTTTCCGGTCTTTATCATTTCAAAGTCATGTAGTTTGGGTTGCATGGGGCCTCCGCTACCTTCCAGGGACAAAATTCTTAGGACACAACACGGCCATGCCACCGCATATCTTGATGACATTGTCATCTTCAGTCCTTCCTGGAATACACATCTGAGACACTTAGAGGTGGTCCTAGGTACCCTTAGGGAAGCACAACTGACAAAAAATCCCATTAAGTGCAGAATGGCCCAGGAATCCATCCAATACTTAGGTTAACAAATCCAACAGGGTACTATTGGACCCCAAGTTGATGAAATCAATGCCATACAGGATATCCTGTATCCCTCAACAAAAAAAAAAGATGCAATCATTCATGGGAGTAGTCGGGTATTACCAAATATGCATCCCGCACTTTGCTGACAAGGTGGCCCGCTTACGAATCTATTACAAGTCAAAAGACCCAATAAGCTAACATCCCTAATGACAACCCAGAAAAAGGAGTTTGATACTCTCCAAAACACTCTCAGTGCCCACCCAGTCCTGTGCTGTACCGATTTCTCCAAACCATTTGTCCTACAGATCAACCCTTCTGATCAAGGATTGGGGGCAGTACTACTACAACCGGACAGTCAGTAGGAGGTCCACCCAGTGGTGCACATCAGTCATAAACTGTTGCCCCAAGAACAGCGGTACCCAACCATATAGAAGGAAGGTTTATGTATTAAAGGGGCAGTCAAAGCTCTCCAATATTAATTGTTGAGTTGGTCGTTCACTGTACTCACAGACCACACACCATTGACATGGCTTTCCCATAAAAAGAACACTAACCCGAGAATTCTTTCCCGGTTTCTAGCCCTAAAACCCTTTTCCTTTCAGACAATTCATTCTCCAGAGAAACTTAGATCCTGGCGGACTACCTGTCACAGAACCCGGTGTCCGCATGGCCCAATCGGCCATGCCTTGATGGGATCACAGACACAGGATCTGAGTGAGAGGACGGAACATGCCAGAAAGAAGATGCAGGACCTGGACGAGAGGAGGGGACGCACAGGAAGGAAGACATGGGACCCGAAATGAAGACCACAGAAAAGCCTGCCTAGGGAGATCACAAGGACAGAGGAGGACGGCTCTGCGAGGAGGCCTGGGGAGCCAACAGAAGAAGAATCGATGCAAGACAGCCATGTTCCTGGAGGAGCATGGCTAAATAAGGTACGGTCTTTTTGCTATCCAACCGTATCCTACAATAAAACGTGTGAGAGAGATGCAGCGACAGGGAAAGAGAACACACTGTGTGTGTGACAGTTGAGGCTTATGGTGAAGGGCCTTTTTTAGACACTTTTCCGCATGGGATCACCACCTGGGTGTATATCACCAAAGAATAATTATCCCCCCGCACTGGTCACTCACGAGCACTTCCCTGGCTTTCCCACCCATAACCCCAGGATCTGAAGCACTTACCTGACTCCGGTTCCTTGTTCCTCTCACTCTTGCTTCAAGGCGGATTGGTTGGCGTACCATGGGCGGCCAAAGACATCCCCAAAATAGGAAAACCAGAAAGAAAATACAACCTTAAAAGAGACTACATTAAAAAGGAAGAGAGACACTAAATACTCTGAAGTGAGAACAAGAGGGAAAAGAGAGAAACAAAGAGAACCCCCTATTAGGAAAAATCGCCTGGTGACTCCTTTTAACATAATCTACAACAAGTGCTTTATTTAAAGGGCTAAAGAAATTTGGAGAATCAGGGTAATTTTTAAGGGAAAGTTTTGTCTGCTGCTAGGATAGGAAACAGAATGTGCTTGCAGGTAATTTAGGAGGAGAAATAAAAGTACATAGCAATGAAATAAGTCACAGAAACAGCTCAGAAAATTGTTAAATCCATTTTAAAGATGATAGGAAAAGGAGATCCTTTCTTAATGAGGAAGAGGAATTTTAGTCATTGTCTGCTGAAGAGGGTATCTCTCACTGAGGACCAAGCAGAAATTATCTCAAGATAATGAGGCATTTATCATTTGTTGAAGTGTTTGGGTCTTCTTGGTAAGGAGTCCAAAGCAACTCACAAGGAAAAGGTGCCTGAAGTGGCATCAGAAAGAGGCAGAATAGCCATGCTAATGCTGGAGACAAGAAAAAGGAGTTGGGTGAATATATTTTTGAACTGTATGATGTCCGGGAAATTAGTTTTTATTAATTAAGGAAATTGAAGTTTCTTCAGTGCAGATTGGAGGGATCTGCTGGGTCAGAAGTTAATTGATCCTAAGGATGTAAGACATCCAAGAAGTTTGGATTGGTGGCCTTTAAATATGTTGCGGAATATATAAAACAGAGGATTATCAAGCCTTTGGGCAGAGATGAGAGAACTGAGAAGAGAACAGAATGTTCTCACCCAGTGGTGGTTGAGACAGAGATTACAATACCAAATTTAGACCCAGAACATCTCACTTATCTGTTTAATCTAGGAAAGGAGCCTAGGAAATGTTTTGAACATGCTTTGAAACAGTGTGATAAGATGTTAGATGGTTTAGGCCTAATGGCCAAAATATTTGATCTAGTGGAGGAAGCGTACATGAAAGGAAGCAATGTTGATGTTGAGCTTTTAAGAGGCTGGAGCCAAAAAGCAATTTATTTTCTTGATAATGCAAATGCTAGCATTATAGCTGAAAGAAGGAAGGCAGTGTTATTGTGTATAAGCCCAAAACTGGGCAACTTAGCCAGAAAGCAGTCATCTGATGAACCGAAGGGTGTTTGGAGAAGGGATAGTTACATCCTCAGTAAATATGTGTCTACTTTACTTTAACAGCCTTGGATAACATGCACAATTCAATGAGAAAGGTGATTGGCAAACCCATTTTGTATGGTAGGGTCGGAAGGAGAGGGCAAACGTTTGGCTAAGGCTATTTTAAGTCCGAATATAATCAAGGAAGAGGATCTTATAAGAGAAGTCATGCTGGAGATGGTTTTGTGCCCCAGAGAAGCAATGGTGGAAGATCTAGAGCCTCAGGAGGAAGAGGTCAGCAATCCTGTTCTGTACAAGGTGAGTATGAGGATTTTTCTGGTTTTATCCTAGGAAAGGTAGTAGGCAGTTTAAGACATTTGGTGCAAGTGTGGAAATTGGTAACTCAAGATTCTTGGGTTACCACAATGGTGAAAGGATATGTACTGAGGTCGAGGAAGTTCCAGTTCAGGAGAAAGAACAGAGAGAGTTGCTTTTCAGACAAGAACAGAAGGAAACTGTAATAAGTGAAATTTAACAGATATTAGAAAAAGAAACAATAGTAACAATAAGTGACAGGGAAAGGAAGTTTGTAAGCATTTTGTTTTCACTAGAGAGGAAAGAAAAAGGTTGGAGGTTGGATGCATATGTTAAGATATATTCTGCAGGAATCAGACTGAGTGGTGAAATTCGATCTGAAAAAATTCCTAGTTTACTATTCCAGTAGACAAAGAGAGTCAGAGATTTCTCCAGTTCAGATAGTAAGGTCAGTAACTCCAATTCCAATGTCTACGATTTAAACTTTCTTCTGCACCATGCTGTTTTACAAAGATGTTGAAACTGGTAGTATGTTTGTTGAGACAGCAGGGTGTGAGAATGATTATTTATTTATTGATATACTCATTCTAAATCAGAAAGACAGAATTTTGAAGGAACATCTGTCTATGGTTAGGATCTGTTGAAAAGATTGGGTTTAATTGTCAATCATGAGAATTCAATATTTCATCCTTCTCAGATGATTGATTTTTTAAGTTTTACTATAGACACAGTGAAACATCAGATTCAGCTACTGGTAGAAAGATAAATTTGATAAAAAGAGAGGCAAAGCACAAGAGAGGGAAACAGGAAGTGTCTTTGAGGGAGCTATCATGTGTGTTTGGACTTCTGTCTACATCGATTCAAGCTGTTTTTCCAGACTTCTGCATTACAGGTCTTTGTTATGTTTAAAGACATCAGATTTGTCAAAGTGTCTTTGGTATGGGGACAAGTAGAAAATGACAGAGAAAGTGAAGGAAGAGTTTTACTATAGATACAGTGAAACGTCAGATTCAATTACTGGGGAGAAAGATAAATTCAATAAAAAGAGAGGCAAGGCACAAGAGAGGTAAACACGAGGCGTCTTTGAGGGAGCTAGCATGTATGTCTCTCTTCATCGATTCAAACAGTTTGCCAGGACCTCAGCATTACAGGGTCTTGTTATGTTTAAAGACATCAGATTTATCAAAGGGTCTTTGGTATGGCAACAAGTAGAAAATGATAGAAAATGTGAAGGAAGAGTTGACATGGTAGTTGGAGAATATGAAAGTATGGAATGGTTGGACGCTTTTTGGGACAATGCTGGATTTTGTGTTGGATTCAGAAGCATGTGGCTATGACTGGGTTGCAATGAATTTAGGTCAGGAAATAGGAAGGAAGTGGAATTGAGAGGAAAAGAAGGAGTACATAATTTCATTGGAAATTACTGCAGGTCTGTTTGCTCTTAGCAGTTTCAAGAATCACTTGCAAGGAAGATCAGTGTTATTGAGCATGGACAATATAACAGCAGTGATTTATACAAACAGATTAGGGGAAGCAGATCAAGCACATTATCAGAGATTTCAAAGGAATATGGGAAATTTTGCTAGGAGTATGGGAAACATGTTACAGCTCAGTATTTGCCAGGGAAGGAAAATGTGATAGCAGTTTAGAATTCACGTAATCTTAGGTATTAAAGTGAATGGAAGTCGAGAAAGGACATTTTTCTGAGAATAGAGTCAAATCTGGGTCCAATAGAAGTAGATTTGTATGCTTCATGTTTGATTTTTCAAAAGAAGTAGTATTGCAGTTGCCATCCAGATCCGGGGGCAATGGTTATACCTTTACTACATTATCAATGATTCAAAGAGTGTTAGTCCAGGTAAGGTGACAGAGGTGTCAGATAATCTTGGTGATGCCTTGAGTAACTTTGGTTTCTGTTGGTGATTGAATTTGCTGTGGTGATACCATTTTTAATCCAGTCTTGCACATGGATAATGGAAGGTGTAGAAAAGGAAAAGCATCCTTTAGTGGAATCAGGCATGCTCAAGCTCCTAGTTTGAAAATATTTGGGAATTCAGGAAGATTCATTGCTCTTCCAGGTGAGGCTTCAGAGCTTCCCAATGAACCATGGACTCCAGGATCAAGGACGGGATACAGGAGTGCATTGAATGTCTGGGTACGTTGGTGCTTGGCATGGGATTGGATCCTGTGGAGGCAGAAGGGCTAGAAGTAGCAAACATTTTGGCAGATTTGTTTACTAAGGGTTTTTCCTAGAGGATGGTAAATTATTTTAGGTTGGCTATAGTGGTAGGGCATTCCCCTTTTGAAGGGTTTATTGATAGGAAGAAGCCCTTTGATGTATAGGGTAATGAAAGAAATTTGTTTGAATAGACCTTCTAGGTCACGTTGTGAGAGACTTTGGGGTGTGAATCTGGTGTTAAGGTAATTTGAGAATTGACCTATTAATAGGTTTTTACCTTGAAAGGAATTAACTTGGAAGTTTGTGACTTTACTTGGTTTAATTTCTTTCAGAAGGGTTTCTGATGTGCAAGCATTGGTTTTAAGCAATAGCTTCTATCAGCCTGACAAAGTGTTTTTTGAGTTATGAAGGCGGACAAAGACTATGACAGAATCCATTTTTTCTAAAAGATTTGAGGATTATCATATGTTTTGTGTGGTGGCTTGAGTGGAGGAGTGTGACTATAGGGTGCAGGGTTCATAAAGGATGGTGTGAAATCAATTATTGCTTTTTTAATTTCTAATTCTCATTGGGCTCTTTCAGTAGCTACAATTGTTAGATGGATTAAGACAATTATGAAGGAGGCATAAGTGGACATTAATAAATTTAAATCACATTCTGTGAGAGGAACGATTCCTTCAAGAGTTTTTTCTGCAGTGGCTCGGTTGGAAGAGATTATGAAAGCAGTAGATTGGTCAAATGCGGATGTTTTCAGAAAGTCTTATTTCAAACCTATTGAACACGTTTCAGTTTATCACATTTAGAGGCTTTAAACATGCATAGTCCTAACTCCCTGTCTTGCCATAAATCCTGATTCTCAAAACTGTAGTGCTTCTAGAATAAGGATTTTATTAACCACAAGGAAGATGGCATTATACCTCTCTGGCTTTACCATGTGTTTAAAAGAAAAAAATAAGAAAAAAACAAAGGGGGTGTGTTTTCAAATTAAGTTTCATAATTTGTTATATTATAAGGAAGTGTTGTAATAGGTTACTTTAAAGGTTTATATCAGTGGTTCCCAACCTTTTGATTTCTGTGGACCCACACTTTAACATTAATGGAACCCAGGGACCCCTACTGAATCATCATGGGAATCCGGGGACCCCCTCCTAAGTCATTACTGGAAGCTGGGGACCTAATTTGCCAATATTTTTTTATTTTCCAGGCTCTCGCGGACCCCCTCAGCATGCTTCGCGGACCCCCAGGGGTCTCCGGACCACAGGTTGGGAACCACTGGTTGATATGATTAGCTTTGCAGATTTTATTTTCACTTGCAATGATTTGTTTGGTAATTTGGGGTTTATGAGGTGTTATAGCTTCATTTTATTTTGTAGATAATCAGTAAACATCGTTGGGTGGGTCAGAAAGATGAACAAGCAGGATGAACAGAGACAGCAGTGCCAAAAGAGGGAAAAGTTGGAATGCTGTAGGGTTTTACTTTATGAGTCCTGCACCATTTTTAGTCAGGAACTTTGAAGTGTTTGCTGCTTGGAAGTATTAAATAAAGGTTAACGCATAATGCTTGCCTCCTTGTCCTTGACAATCACAAATCTCTATACACTACGGGCCAGATTTACAAGGCCCTAGTGCCACAGGAGCATCACTTTTTATGATGCTCGGATGGCACTGTGCAGTGTGCCACATTCACACAGTGATGCTAAATCACTTTTTCTAGTTTAACGATATTTTTTTGTACGTAAAGCCAACATGTTGAGAACACTTACCTGAGCTGGACATTCTTTTCATTCGCAGCTCTGTGGTGGATTTCATCATTTGGTCATTGGATTGAAACTTTCCTGAAACTTGTAGAAAAATAATGTTTCTGCAGTCTTTAATATTTAATTTGTAGTTACCATTCTTTTGTTTTAATCAGAGTTTCAGAATGGATTCGATTGTAGGGGCCAGACTCTGGAAACATTCTATCGTAAGTGTTGTGTTTATAATAATTCTTCTCTGTGACACAGCCATAAGTTTGCACTGTGCCTAATGTACCGAACATTCACAGATGACATCCTTGTAATTAACTATGTATACAGAGATGGATGGCTGCAAGAGACTGCAGACCACCAGCACCACCCACACAATCAGGAAATACCAAAAGTTCAACCTTCATCCCGTAAAGCTAAAGAGACTACAATACGTAAAAAATACGGCACACCAGAAGAGACATAACCAGGAGCAGACGTCGGACCCCACCTGCTTCGTCCGATACACACAGCTACTATTCACACAGTTGAAGTGGGTCCTCCTGGGCAGCTGACACTTTTGAAAAAAGGGACTGACATTTCTCAGTTATTAGCAGTGGCAGCTGCTAGAAATCTCAAGGGGGAGGGGGACAATAAAATAATAATACAAAAAGAAAACTTATCTGTCCTGACGCTGCCGTCTTGCTCCTCTTCTCTCTTGCCTGAAAGGCTGGTAGCTGGGACCCTAAACCACGGTGTACCCCAGTGCCATCCAAAATGTGCACAGGTTTATACAAAGAAATGCAGAAATGGCCACCTGGTCCACCTGTCCCATCCTACATTGAGCCCATAGCCATCTCCCACAACTAACTTAAGGTTCATTTGTCTTCTTTCTACCAGAGTCATTCAGATTTCTTAGGAAACAGTTTACATAAATTGCACTACTTCCCCCACTTTATCCCTCTCCATGAGACAGCACCTTTTGGTTATTTGTATTCTCCCTTATTTCTTGCTTTGTCAGTATCTAGGCTGGACAGAACTGTAAATGTTAGGTGCAATAAGAGACGATTTAGGGTGTGCAATGCTACCTATGCTTCCCATACCTCTCCTATAGTCATCGACATATCTCTTATAATTTGCTGTAGCATAGATACGAGAAATTACTGCAAGATTGTTAGAAATTGGGTCTCTAGATGGCAGAGGTATACACCCTTGTCCAAGCAGGGGCAATAATCCTAGTCAGAGTAAATGTCACACAATCCAAATTATCCTGTGCCCACCCTCTGGTAGCTTGGCACTGAGCAGTCAGGCTTAACTTAAAAGGCAATGTTTAAAGAATTTGTGCAATAAACCATATAGTAACACAGTGAAAACACCACAAAAGTACACCACACATGTCTAGAATAATAGGAAATATGTCTGTGAATAAAATAAGGTAAAAACAACAAAAATCCAATAAGCACAAGTTGAAATATCACTTTTAATGGGTTTAAAAGAGTCTCAATCCTTAGAAATAAACAGTTGTCTCTTTGCTACACAAAGTACCTGATATGCATAAAAAATAATGATGCATGGAGACTGCAGAGGAGGAGAGGCGTTGAAAAATAAGGTGTTGTGTAGGATTTTCTGATGCGGCACAGACAATGCGTTGTTTCTTTCCATACTGCAAGGAGTTTGAGTTGTTTTTCGGCACACAGTCTTGGTTCCTTACTGCGATGTGGGGACATTGTGACACCCAGGTACGATGCAAATCTTTGACACAATGGAAGAAGGCACAGGCTCTGTGTCAAGCTGGTAGGCGATGCTTCAAATGTTTCTGTCGCAAGGTAGGCGCTGCGTTTAATTTCCAGTTGGGCTGCGTCATTCCAGTCGGCGGTGCGGCGATTTCCCAGTCCCAATGCAGGCTTCGCGTAGTTTTCAGCAGGCGTTGTGTTGACTTTTGATGCATAAGGAATTTCCTGAAGAGATGAAGGTGGTTATTCCAACTTTGGAGGAGGTGTTAATCCGTCCCAAAAGTGATGGAAAAGTGACGGATTTACCACCAGCCGTATTACGAGTCCATTATATCCTATGGAACTCGTAATACGGCTGGTGGTATATCCGTCACTTTACCGTCACTTTTGGGACGGATTAACACCTCCTCCAAAGTTGGAATAACCCCCGAAGTCTTTGTTGGTCATGGGACTTCAGAAACAGGAGACACCACAATCCATGTCCTTGGACAGCACTTTTGGGGTAAGGCAGAGTCATTCCAGCAAAGTCAGAGGCCGGCAGGGCAGCCGGGCAACAGCAGGGCAGAGGACCTTCTTAGCAAAGCAGTCCAGATGAGACCTTAGAGTAGCCGGGCAGCTATTCTGACAGGGTGCAGGTGTAGGTCCAGAAGTGGCTGAGTTGGTGGGGTCAGAGACCCAGTTTATATACCCACAAATGCCTTTGAAGTGGGGGAGACATCAAAGAGTGGTTCTGAAGTGCACAAGTTCCCCTTTCAGTACAGCCCTGCCTGCCAGGGTACCAGAAGAGGGGTTATCAGTCTATTGTGTGAGGGCAGGCCACTGGCCATTTAAATGTAAGTGTCAGGCCCTCCTCCCAGAGAGCCCAGGAAGACCCATTCAGTATGCAGATGAACACAGACGTGACTGTGTGTCCTGTGTTTGTGGTTGTTAGGGGGAAATGCACAAGGGAGCTGTCAACCAGCACAGATCAGATATTGATTGGGGACAGGCTGTAGGGCACAGATGGTTTTAAGTGCAGAGAAATGCTCACTTTCTAAAAGTGTCACTTCTAAAATAGTCATATTTAATCCAACCTCACCAATAAGCAGGATTTTCTGTTACCATTCTGGCCATACTAAATATGACCTTATTACCCCTTTCAGATAAGAATCTAGCACATAAAAAGTATATGAGGGCAGTCCTAATGCTAGTATATGAAAGGACCAGGCCTCACCGTAGTGGGAGACAAATGTAGGAGTTTTTCACTACCAGGACATATAAAACACATATGTACATGTCCCGCCTTTTACCTACATAGCACCCTGCCCTATGGGTTACCTAGGGCATACCGTAGGGGTGATCTATATGTAGAAAAAAGGGGAGTTTAAGGCTTGGCAACTACTTTTTAATGCCAAGCTGAAGTGTCAGTGAAACTGCACACATAGACCTTGCAATGGCAGGCCTGAGACACATTTAACGGGCTACTTATGTGGGTGGCACAATCAGTGACGCAGGCCCACTAGTAGTATTTCATTTACAGGCCCTGAGCACATGTATGCCACTTTACTAGGGACTGGTAAGTAAATCAAATATGCCAGTTGGGTTTGAGCCAATGTTACCATGTTTTCAGTGACAGAGCACATGCACTTTTGCACTGGTTTAATTGGTAAAGTGTCCAGAATCCTAAAGCCAGCAAAGAAGAAGTAAAAAAAAAGAAGAGGAGGAATTAAAAAGTCTGGGGTGACCCTCAGAGAGGCCATTTTCTAACAAAAATGATGAGTGATTACACAGGATTACACAAGGAGCATAACCCTGCATTTAGCACTATTTTCTTAGCGCAAAATGCATCCTTCATGTCCAAAATGTACCAGTGGAAGATATGTGCATTAAGAAAATAGCTGTACATGCAACAGAACACTAACCGCAGCAGCCTGCAGCCAGTGGCGCTCTGTTTCTGTGGGCTTGCAGTAAGCATTTTCACCCCAAATTACTCTAAATTAACCAAGTGGGTGTAATCACACATTTTCTGGTAATGTGAAATTACCAAAATTACTTTTGATTACTGTCGCAGAATTCAAATTTCACCCAGACTTACACTTCTTCAGTGTGTCAGAGTAGATGCCATGGTGCCTTTGTAGTTAGACCAGCTGAAAGTTTATTTTACAACTTTCCCACAATACACCCACATAATGTTGCTGGTGCCAGAGAGGATATCAGTGAAAAAATACTTGAGTAAAACAATCAAAGAAACTTGATGCTATTGATGCTGGAGCCTTCTTCACATGGTCAAAAGCTCTTTTTATTTTCACACATGAAATTGTACCGCCCTATTAGACAATCTGACTGATCCTTATGGTCTTGTGCTTGCAATTACAAGCATGTTTGGCTAGGGAGCTCTTTTTAAGTCTGGCACTGGTCAAAATATTTTGATTTATATAAAGATACACACACAATTGTATGGGCTTTAAGCAAGGCCTCCTTCATCTATTTGTCTGCTGATGAAAGCTTCGGCCCTGTTTAGCCACTGTCTAGCTACATGTTGACTGACGGCATCTCCTTGGAGTGCCACCAAAAATGTAGTCCCCTTCAGAGTATGGGACTGTAGACTAATTCTTTAAAAAAAAAAATGTTTATGTTTATTTTTTTTTTTTAACTTTGCAAAGGTCGCTATATTATTTTTAAAAACAGCAGCTTTCTAAGCCCTGACCACCATTTGCAGTGTCCTGCATCCCAAATGAACACTGCAAGGGGAATCTGTTAAAGAAACGGCTTCTAAACTATTCAATGGTGAGCATGTGCAGCCATCTTAGAATATGCTGTCAACCTTTCAAAGGTCACTCACTCAGTTGCAATCTTTGAATGTTTTTGTAAAACTGAAAATTCAATCTTTTTTTTGTCCTCATTTACCTCAGACTAAGATCTTCCCTTAACCTTTTAGATTTGTGCCTGTAGCTTTCGTAGAAGAAGACCTTTGACCAAGGAGACTGCCTCTCACTCACCCTCCCCAACTTTGGGATCCTCATTGTATGTGCAGCGAAGACAGCTAAAAAGGTGAAATCATCAGATGTAATATGTGCTCCTCACATTACACCCTTATTAAGCCTCCTGTCGCCAGATCCACCTCATCAGTGACCACCAGCATTTTTCCCTTGGAGGCTCCCCCAGCTATATCTATCCTTGAAATATAAAGAAGTGCATCAAGCCACTCTGAATAAAGAGGAGAAGTATCACCCACCCATTTTCAACAGATTTCCCTTCTCGCCAGAACAATAAAAGAGAAAAGCAGCTTTCTTATTTTGTCACTTTACTCTTCCAGCCCCTCCGCCATCCCAAAAATAATCAAAGAAAGGGTAACCTTAACATCCACCCCCAAAATATTCGAGATGGTCTTATCCACTTCTTCCCAAAATATCTGTATTTATGGGCATTCCATGATGAACTTGTGGATGTCTGTTGCTTTCTCTAACCCACATTTGGTACATTTGACAATGCCCACTTTCTGCATCTTTGAAATCTTGTACAGCAATAAGTAGGCTTTATGAATGAAAAAAAGATTATTTCTTGTTTAAAAAACAAGTTTGCTGACAGAGAATCAAGTGTGCATGAATACTTGCCAGATGTCTTGTGACTGCTCCCTCGGCAAGCATCCTTCCCAGAGTTCTTCGGCCAGCTTGAATTTCCCATCCAAAGTCTCTAAGATTTCCCAGTACCAGATTGATACTTCCTTCTTCCCTGGGGGTTTCCCCGATAATTGTTCTTCCAGATGATCCATAGATCTAAAATCCACTTGTATACTCTGCACCCAACCTTTCAACTGTAAGTACTTGAACCTTATAAGGTTCCCTCCTATTTCCTTACTTAGCTCTTCCCAGGAAAGTAATATACCATCATAGGAGAGATCAACCCAGTATTTCATAGCTGCCTCCTTTATGGTTAGGGACAGATTATCTTTCCTACACTCTGGGGTGGCAGGGGAATCCCATATAGGAGCTAAATAGCTGTAATATGCCACTTTCATTGCATGTCTCATACTAGACCACACCTTCACCATGGCTTGCAGCACTTTCAGCTTAACCATTTTGGAAATTGTGGGGTCTCTCAATTTAAACAGGAGGTGGGTTGTCACTCTTTTAACTCCTCGTAGCATGCCTTCAACAGATACCCCATCTCTGAATAATCTGGAGAGGTAAAAAGCATCCAGGCATTCTTCAGTTGAAAGGCCCAGGCATAATATTGCATGCCCGGCAGGAAGAGAACCCCCTTGTCTCGCCTTCTGCACAGCTTTTTTCATGCAATCCTTGGGCTCATATATGCCCATACAAAAAAGTTTATTGCCTGCTATATTTTCGCTAACAAAATCTTATTCAGATCTAATGGAATTGTGTTAAAGAAAAAATTCAACTTAGGCAAAATCACCATCTTCACTAGATTAATTCTGCCAAAAATCATCAGAGGGAGATGAGCCTACCCCAGCATAAACCTGTTTGTTTCCACCAGAGCTTTCTCAAGGTTTACATCCGGGATTTTGTTGATATCATGCATGATCATTAGTCCAAAGTATTGCATCTCATTTTTAATGAAAGGGTTACCCTTCCTCTGGTTCCAGACCATGATTTCAGTTTTCCCTGCATTAACAGAATAGCCCGAAACCTTACCAAAAACTCCAGTACAACAGGAAGAGCTGGTAATAAATCGGACGAGTAAACCATGAGGTCATCAGCATAAAGGGAAACTTTTCTCTCCCATCCAAGACAAAAAAAGGGGCTCATTGAAGGATCCTGCCTAATCCTGGTAGCGAGGGGTTTAATATATAAATTGAACGCTAATGGAGACAGGGGACAACCTTGTCTAGTTCCTCTAGATATTTTGAAAGATGGTGTTAGATTCCTGTTCACTAAAATTCTCACAGATGGGCCTTGATAGATCCAAAAGACTGCTCTGCAGAACTTTTCATACATATTATGTTGTTTTATGATTGTAGTCAGATAGGTCCAGTTAACTCTGTAAATGACCTTCGTTGCATCAAGCGTTAAGACTGCAAGGGGAACACTATAGTTTGTGGCCAAATCAGTAAAACCAATAAGGTCGAAAGTTAGTTCATGCAGGAATCTTCCTCTCACAAAACCCTTCTGACCACAATGTAAAAGCCTCCCCACTATCTCCGCTTAGCCTTTCTGTCAACACCTTTGCAAATAATTTAAAATCGCTAATCAGAAGCAAAATTGGTTTGTAAGATTCGCTTGTAGGATTTTTTCCCAGTTTTCAAATCACAGTAACAGTTGCCTCGTTCCAGGATTTCGGTAACAAAACAACATCCTCCAGAATCTCCCCAAACAAATAAAGTAGAATGAAATCTCTAATAAGCCTTACACATCTCCACTGGTATACCATCCAGGCCTGTCGCTTTGCCTCCTTTATTAGATCTTATTGCTGCTATCAGTTATGGGAGAACATGGCGGCTCCCGCCGTAGCAGGTTGCTGTAGCGCTCGTAAATTGGGTTCTCTGGCCTGTGTTTGGCGAAAGAAAAGCCCTAGTATTTCAGGTAAAGGGGATTACATGTGCCGCCCTACTGTATTTGATGGTGTTGCAGTGGAGGAGAAGGTGGTCAGAGGTAAACAGTCCAGCGAGCTCGAACGCTGGTCTTGAGCCACCCTGGAGCTCTGGAGGAGTCACAGGGCAGCGACACGCGTTACCCTCCAGAGGAGTGTGGGCAACACCAGCACAAGCGCAGCCCCTGCAACCGCAGTGGATGTGAGTTTGGAAGCTGTGATCGCAGGGGGGCCTTACCAGGAAGCTGGGGCAGGCATCCATGCTCCTCAAGCAAGGGCAGGGGATAGAGAACTGAGGTACACTCAAATTTTTATACAATTGCTTCTGTTGGGAAAAGCACTGGTAATGGCCGGCTTTGGAAAACACCTGGTTCTATTAGTAAGTACTTTAGGCTGGGCTCAAATCTGAAGCTGTAGGGGATTTTTCCCACCCTTTATGTCCTTTACCGCAGGTACAGCAAGCACCTTCAAGGAGAGACTCACAACAAAGTGAAAAAGTGGGTAAAAGAGCTGATCCAATTGATCAGAGGAAACAAAAAATGACCCCCTCACTTTCTTTTTTTAAGGTTTTGCTTACAGAAGTAGATATTAAGGGGGTGAACTGAAAGAAGACTCAAGAAAGGGATTGGAACTAAGGAAAGAATTTACACAAAATCTGCAAGTGATGGCTAACGAGGTGAAAACAGTCAGGAAAGGGAGAATAGGTTAGAGGCTCTGGAGAGTCTGGAAGAGAACCTCAATGCAACAGGGGAAGAAGTAACTCTCAATTAGATCGAAGCGTGCCCTTTTCCTATAGGTTCTGCATCAATTCAGGAGTCTATACGTGAGTCTATCCATGAGTCTTCATCCCTAAAGACCATAGAGCAACCAACCCCAGTGATAAATGCTTCCCTCAAAACTATGATTCTATCACTCTTGGCTGAGTGTTAGGACCCAGGCCCTTGAAGACACAGTAGAGGTTTTGAAAGTTGAGTTGGGGAGAAATCAGTTGGAAATACAGACACTAAGATGAAGTGAGCAGGAAATCCAGGACAAATTAGAACAATTGGAGAACAGCTCAAGATTAAACAATTTAAGGATTCTAAATGTTCCAGAGGTGGTTGAAGGTGAAGACTTAAAAGCATACATGGTTTCCCTCATAACATATTAGGAAGACAGGGAAGAAAATATAGCAAATGATATCCAGAGAATACACAGGGAACCGCTTAGGAGAAATCCTAATAAAACTAAACCACAGAAAATCCTCCTAAACTTACAAACTTAAGCCTTGAAAGAAAAGATTCTGCTAAATGCATTAAAGATGTAATCATTGAGAGGGAAGGACTTCTCCTTTCAGATTAGATTGGATTTATCTTGAGTGACAATAAATGCAATGGGAGCTGGAGAGGCAGTAAGAGGAGTTTACAAATTTAGGAGCAACGGCCCAGCTCAGATTCCCTGCCTGTATGCATGTTATGTACAAAAATAGAATGTACAACTTGAAGTATCTTAGAAGCAGATGTGTTACTGGAAATCATTAAGAGGGGAAGCCCAGGTACTTAATAGGAATTTCAGCATGCATGTTCTTTTTTTTTGGGGGGGGGGAGGAAATCCCTTAATTTTGAAAAATAATATGTATCTCATTGATGATTAATGATTGTATCGGATTGGGGCTTTCTGTGCAAACTTTTTTTGTTTTCTTCTCTTGTGCCGGGGCATCCCAACAACGATCTAAAATGGGACTACCATCCAGTCTATGTGGGGAAACGTCCTTAATAACGCATTGCAAACAACACAGAGCTTTCCCACGCAAGTGTAACCACACTTGCCGGAACAATGCATGGCTTTTTTGTGCCTTAACCACGCATGTGTTAAACTACGCATATGCGTGATTAAGTCACATAAAAAGCCATGAGTTGTTCAGGAGAGGACGCGGAGTACGCGGTGAGGTAAGTGGGGCTTGGGCAGGGGAAGGTTACACCTATTGCTGGCAGCGTTATCATGCGCTACGCTGCAACCTTGACACTCTATTAATCCCCCACCTCTTACGCTGTTGACGGGCGAACATACAGATACTGGTCCAGTCTCAGACCTGCATTTTATTTCCTTCCAAAAATTGAGATTACACCGAACGCTAGATGTCTTTAATTCTTTGAAACTCATTGCTTTATTACACTACGGATTTTCGCACCGAAATATTCTATTTTCGATACATACAACTTGATCTGTAAACTCAACAGAAGCATTGTTTTTCACACAGCATCTGTCCTCCACCATAGGTTCTGAGCCTTGAAAAAGTCCGCTAGGACGAAACACGTGTTGGCTGTTTTCTGTTGTGTCACTTATGGACTTGTTATCTATTGAACGCTAATTCCTTTTTGCCATTCTCAGAAGAATAAATATGTCTTCGGCAACTTGAATTATATGGACTTATTTCTGACTTCGGAGTGCCCTGGTCTGGCTGTTTTCCTTGCACAAGTGTGGGTGTGGGGGTAGTTTCGTTTTAAGGGCCGGGGGTGGGAGGGTTGAAGTAGTTTTATTTTTAGGGCTCAGGGCAGGTAGGGGTAGGGGTAGTTTTGGTATTAGGGTGGGGTAGTTTTGGGCCTCAAGGCAGGTTAGGGGGTTGTATGACAGAAACACACATGCCGTTTTGCATTCTGTTTCCACATATGCCTTTACTAGGCATTAATTTACAACAAAGTATGTCGTAAATGCATGCAGGATAAAGGCATATGTGGAAACAACATGGTCGTGGTTCCGATCGCGTGGTTAAGGCATGCATTATTCCAGCATGCGTGGTTCCATCATACAATCATCTATGTGGAAGCTGGGTAGGGTTCTCTGAGGGTTTGGTGGGGCAGTGGCACGGGCATGGATGGGATGGGGAGCACAGGGTGGGGAGCAGTTAGGAAAAAAATGGATCCTCAGTTGGTTTATTAAATGTGTAGTCTTGACATATACCAGGGAGAAAGAGGTGGGTTGATTCAGAGAGAGAATGGGTTGTGTACCACAGGAAGGAGGGAAAAGATTTTACAATATTTAAAGGATGCACCAGCACACATAGTAATCCTGCAGGAAATGCACTTGATCAAAGCTGAATGTGTAGAATTCTTTAAGTCCCAAAAGTCAGTCTAATTTTATGTCTGCACAGACCAGAATTTTAACACAGAGGGGGTGGCCATATTTGTGAAGCAGCAGGTTAAAGCAGATATTGGGAGTCGTGACACATAAATCTGAGAGGTGGATCATAACAAAATTCCAATCAGATGATAGGATCTTTGCATTAGTAGGGTTTTACAGCCTGATCTGTGATGACATTGAACCACTTAGGGCTGTTTTTTACAGTCTCCTTGATTTCCCATACCTTGTTATAATGGCAGGTGAATTTAATGTGATCCTGGGCAATATATTGGATAGGCCTACTAAGAGCAGGCCGATAGGGACTCCTAAATCACAGGCATATCTCAAGAGAATGATAAAACAGTTAGGATTGTGTGATTTATGGAGGCATGGAGTAGGGGTACAACAGGGTGGTTCCTTTTACAACACAAAGTATGGCCTTGCTTCAAGAATAGATTACTTCATTCTTGATCAGGTGTTAAAAGAAGCAGTCCATGATATCACGTATCTAGCTGCCCATTTATCTGACCACTCAGCTGTAGTATTAACAATCAAACCTATTTGAAAAGAAGTGGCAAGGAGATGGACCCTTGATTGTACAGTATCGTTGGATAGTTTCCCACCTCTGTATTTAAGGCAAATATGGTATCCGCTCCCTTGACTGTGGTTTGAGACATCTTTAAGGCTGACATAAGAAGGAAAATCACAAGCCTCATGAGTATTAGAAATAAGAAGTATAAGAATGAAGTAAGATACTTAGAGACAGAGATGGCTAAGCTAGAGAAACAACTGGTGTCAAGTTTAGGAACAGAAGGAAGACTCCCAATAGAAAACAGGTTGAGATTGTTGAAGGATCAGTTAGATGAACTATTACAGGCTAGGTTCAAAAAGAAATGGGAAGCTAGTAAACTTGCCACTTTGAGTATGGAGAGGGGGCAGGGAAGCTGTTAGCTTGGAAGATCAAGGTGGTTAAAGTCAGGAATGTTATTAAGGAGATTGACTGTGGGCAGATCGGTGAGAAGTGAACAAATAGCTCAGACATAGAGACTGTGTTTCAGAGGTTCTTTAAAGGGCCGTAGTCTGAAGAGGAGGCAGTTACTGAGGAGGATGTGAAAAACTGGCTGAGGTGAATGATTTGCCCACTCTTGCACTTAGTAAACAGGCTTAACTGAATCAGCAGATTACTTAAAATTCAGTCATGTACACCTGTGTATGCTCACGCATTCACATCCACAGATAGCCATTTTTCAATGTTTTTGTAAGGTGTTAGTACTGAAACTTTGAAAGATTACCCCTTTGTGTTTTCAAGCATGTTCACATGCTGGAACCTGTTTTTTATGTTTTTGTAAAAGCTTTACAAAAATATTAGAAATTAAATGCTTTAGGAAAGCCAAAATGCCAGCAGCTTACACGAATATATTGGGTTTCCCAGTGCTTGTTTCTAGTGCCAACAAGCCACTCAAGGTGTGGCAGAACTACAGCTGCAAACCTATACCTTATAAGAAGAACATAATAGTTGACAATTTAGGGCTTGTTGCGAAAACTACAGATCACCCTTATGGCAGTTCTTTACAGTGCACCTGATTTTGTAGTTAGCTGGACATTGAAACAACCTTGTATGCGACAAAGTTATGATATTATTCCCCCAATTCAAGGACATAGTTCCTCAATAGAACTATTTGATGACTTTGATGTTATCTGGGAAATTAGATCTCCCGAATATATATATTAGTTGTGCAGAAGTCTTCAGTTCTGATTTTCAGCCCATAAGTATGTTTTTGGTGATCAATACAGCAAAATAGTTGGTGTGTAGGAGACACTATGAATGTTCAACATGCAGAAGAATCAACTCTAAAGCATCCATTTAAAATGCATAAATTAAATTGGCTAAGTAATGTTGCTAAAACTGTACCGTTTACACAGTTGTATTCAAAACAATGTCAGATCTAGTGCTTTTATGAGATCTGCGTTATCTACGTTATTAACCTGAGGGCTTGAATTCTAACATTTCAGTTGTCTTACAGTATGAACATTGCTGCGCAATAAATTATTTGCACATGTGCAATATCCATCTGTAACAAAACAACAATGTTTTGAAAAATCTTCTAAACATTTGCATGGTCTTTAATGTATATTCAGGAGTATAAACTCTCATTGTTCGGGGTGGGCATGGCTTGGCCTTCCTGCTAATGGCTGCCACTCTGTGAGGCTCTGCCGAGCAGGGGATCTTATCCTGTCATTTCCCCTTCTAGGATCGGCTGCCGGGTGCTGGTTGGGGCTCCCCTCGACGTGGGGGGTCGAGGTGCAGCTATGAGAGCCCGGAGCGCCACAGATTCCCTTGCGGAACCAGTGGCTGCAATGTGGAGAGGTGGGGCGGGGCTAGGCCTGGTGTCCCCCTCCCTGCTGTACCCCGGGAGCGTCCCGAATTTCGGTGCTCCCGTGGCTGGCTGAAGTGGTTCGGCCCCTTTCTGCTCCCCACATGGGGGAGTTGGGAGACGCTGCAGTTTGCGCAGAACGCTATCAGGTGGGCTGCTCGGGGGCCAGGTCGCCAGGTGGATCGGCCCGCAGGCACTGTAGTTGGCTAGCTGGTGGCCCAGTAGGGTGATCGGAGCTGTGCTTTTACTCCGCTTTGTGCATATGGGCTTGCCAGGTAAAATAGGCGCCTGGAGCTGCCCTGCTGCCGCGTTTCGCCCTGAGAGCTGGAAGTCACCGCAGGGCAGCAACTGAGCACTGGCCCTGCTCCTGCCCTGGCTTTTTGGAGAAGTTGCCCCTGGGCTGGACGATTGGCCTCGCGGCTCGGGCGGTAACCTCGTGCATTGCGGCCCCTGGAGCTGGTGTCGGATTTGGAGGCTCCATGACAACGCCTGGCTTTGCTGACCACCGTGCTTACGACATGGCGACTTGGCCCTGTCTGGCACGCTCAACTGGCTCTACTTGGTGCTTGCCGGTGTTGGTGCACGACTCTTGGCCTGGCAAAGAGGCGGGTGGGACCCCAGCGCATTTTTTTGTCCCATGTGAGCATTTGGGCAGGTGACGTTTACAGTGACCACCGGTGGGTGGTGGTGACTGTGCCCAGACATGGGGAAGGCAGATCAGAAACAGCCCAAGCTGACATTCGAGGGCAAAAAGAAAAGTAGCCAGGCGAGTAGGTTGATGGATGGACTTCCCCAAGAAGAGGACATGCAATTGTTGACTGTGAAGGCTATGTTTGCAGGTCTTGAACATAGCTTGGCCAGTATTGATGGGAAGCTGGACCACCTGACTCCGCAGATGGATCGCCTAAAGGAAAAGGTGGATGGACATGCCACCCGCCTCGACCAGGTGGACTCTCAGACGTCGGATTTGGAAGATAACCGCTGCGAGGATGGAGAGAAATTGTTGAGGATGAAACATGTGCTAGAGCTCCTTCGTAATAAAAATGAAGATCTTGAGGCCCGATCCCGATGCAATAATGTTCGCATTTTGGGTCTACCTGATTCGACAGCCATGGGCCACATGGAGGACTACGTGAAGACTATGTTTACATCATTGTGCCCAGGTGAGCTCTCTCAGGTGTTGGTGGTGGAGCGGGCGCATCAATCGCTTGGCCCCAGGCCTCCTCCGGAGCCGAGCATTGTGCGTTTATTGAACTATCACGATAGGGATGCAATACTTCGGCTGACTCAGGAGCAAAGTCCAGTGATTTATAACAACAATGAGCTCAGCATTTTTCAGGATTATACACATGGAGTGCAGGCTGCGCGCTGGGTGTTTTTCCCTGTCAAGCGTACCCTAAGCCAGACAGATGCTAAGTTTTCTCTCATTTACCCTGCCAAGTTACGTGTGTTACACAAGGGCAAGTTGCACTTTTTTACTTACCCAAAGCTGGCGACCAAGTATGTTAAGACTATTCCTAAGAAGGCGCCTCCAGCTTGTGCCCCGGCGGAGGGGGCGGGCGATGCACTTCCCAATGGAAGTGATAATGACTAGAATTTGGTTTGTTGCTGCCGACCGCTCTGCACCTCTGCTTGCGGGCCAGGCCTAAACCTCGCTTTGTGAGGAACCGGTTCCTTGGTGGCTGATGCTGGACTTTGGACGCTATCCTGATGCCCCTGCTCACCCAACCCCTACTGGGGCGGTTATCGGACGGCCTCGCTGATGCCCTAGTGGATGAGTCCTAATCAGATGTTTGTTGTTTTGCTGCAGGTTTTGAGTTTGGGTGGGGCCGGTCTACTGGGCTGGCACGATTGGGGAGCCAGCGTGGGTGGGGGTTAGCTGTTGGGTTCTTTGAGGGCGTTGGTGCTATCTTTCTTCCTTTTCCTTCTTCTTTTCTTTTATTAGCAGCTGTCGTTTCCTGTCAGATGGCACGCATTTTAGTGATTGTCGGGGTGGTGCCTACAGATGCGCCTGCTGTTAGGTGCCTCATTTGGAACGTCATGGGGCTGAATGATAGCAGCAAGATGAGACTGTTGTCAGCGTATGTACAGCGCATGCAGTTGATGTCTGCATGTTGCAGGAAACACATCTGTCTGATGGAATGAAGATGAGGGTGATGGCTGGCTGGATTGGTGGGAGTCATATGATGACATACTCGGGATATGCACTAGACTATGAGATTTCGATTCAGAAGGGACTACCGTGGCACATGGGAAGGGTGCTGTTAGATTTGTGTGGTCGATATGTCATGTCGTCTCCCTTCATGGCCCCAATGTTGACAATACTGGGTTGTTTGTGGAGGTCTGGCGCTTGATTGGCTCACTGGGTCCTGGTTCTCTGCTGTGGGTGGAGACTTTAATATGGTTCTGGACTCAGTGGCGGACAAGGAGAGCAGGGCCAGACCTCAACATGTAGTGGCTGCGAGGGCTTTGGCACATATTATGGACGAAGGTGCTCTTGTGGATTTATGGAGAGCCAAGCATGGCGAGGACAGGCAGGGAATGTGCATTGTCCATGCGCAGGGCAGCTGGGATGTGGGACTCCGGACAACCTCTGTTGAGCATATGCCTGGTACACTGTTGGACCATGCTCCGGTCCTGATGGAGCTACATGTGCCTGGGTGCCCTTGATGCTCATTTTCATGGCAGCTGCCTTGTGGGCCGCCGAGGGATCCTGTCTTCCGGGAAGAAATTCATACTGCTATTGTAGACTTCTTTGATATAAATCAGGGTTTGGTGCCCTCGGCGGGCACCCTTTGGGGAGCCTTCAAGTTTGTCATCTGGGGAGTTTGTTTTGCTAAACAACATGCGGTGCTGAGGGCACTTCGAAGGGAACTGGCAGGGTTGGAGGCTCGCCTAGCTGATTTGGAAAAGAGATTAGCGCCTGCCTGGTCAGCAAGCCTTCTGGCTGAATTCTGGGAGATGTTGTCCTGTAATGAGGAGGCAGCACAGCCTGAGGTATATTATTTGGGTAAGGAGGCGAAGGCACAGCGTTATGGTGAGGGCTAATGGGCTGGGAAGACGCTGAAAGCTATGCTCTGCAAGCCATGGGCCAGGAATTATGTAGTTGAACTCACCGACTCTGGGGGGATGCTTCGAATGGGTATGGCTGAGGTTCAGTGCGCCATGTCTGACTTTTACTCTGACCTGTACGCTGAACGCCTGGGATTGTCTGCTTTGGATGCCATTAGTTACTTTGAGGAGATTAGTCTGCTTTGGTTGGAAGACTCCCTCAGGCAATATCTTGATGTCTCCTTCTCACTTGACGATGTGATTCAGGCTATACGTAGCTTCCCCAGTGACAAGGCTCTGGGATTAGATGGGCTGACGCCTGCCTTTTATAAGGCATATGCCGATATTCTGGTGCTGCGTCTTCTTGAGGTTTATGCTGAAGCGCTTGATGGTGGTGTCCTCCCGCCTTCGCTGCAAAAAGCTCTCATACTGCCGATTTTAAAACCCTGGAAAGATCCTAGCAGATGTGATTCTTACCAACCTCTCTCGCTCATAAACATAAATACTAAGATCTAGGCGAAACTTCTTATAATCTTCGTACCTTTTTTCAATTTCCCATATGATCAGGCCTGAGGATCGTCCGGTGGTGGGTTTTTTAGACGCTGCAAAGGCGTTTGACTCACTGGCCTGGTCGTATATATATTTGCTCTTTTGGCCAGGGTGGCCCATACTGCAAGATCCATTCAGCTGATTTGTCTGTTGTATGCTAGGCCGACTGCTCATTTGAGGGTTAATGGGTCGCTTTTGGACTCTTTTTCGATTGCTCGAGGAACTCGTCAGGGTTGCCCTCTTTCAGCACTTCTTTTCGCAGTGGCTATGGAAACCCTTGCGCATTGTTTACGCCAGCATCACAACCATAGGTGGTTGGCATTTTGGCAGCGCCCTGTCCTGATTTCTCTCAACATGGATGATGTTGCACTATATGTCCGTATTGATATCCTGCTGGATGAAGTGGTCCATTTTGGTTGGATATTACATAAACATTTAAATAGAGAGGCTCTGATAGCCCAGTCTCTTGGAGATATAGAATTGACATGTTAGTCAGTAAATTAGTACAATCACAAAAAAATTTAGACCAGTAGTTAAAACCATTTATATTCCCGGGGATAATCTAGAAAATGGTAAACTCCCAGTTTAAGCTTAGGGTAAAGGGGCAAACTCTCAGTTGTGAGAAGTGTCATACCTAACTTTTGGGACCCAACAGTCATTGAAAAAGGCAGCGATGTTATATTTTAGGCAGTTATCAATCAACATATCTACCCTTAAGGGGTGAAAATCACTCAACATGAATCTCAGGGCCAAGCTCCAGAACTATAGTCCAGATGACCGATGGTTTATGAAATCAGAGAAGGCGCAAAGCATTGGCCTACAGTACTGTAAGACTCTACTAGTTTAACTCTCTTTCCCTATTAGTCCAGAGACCAAGTTTCATAAACTTTACTTAACTAAGACCAAAAGATGAAACACATTTTGGGAGGAAGATGTGAGAACTGTAATTTATTCTGCATTCACATCGTATGGAACAGCCATAGAAGCAATGTTGTAACCTGTTAAAGACAATAGCCTAGTGACAAGGTGAAAAACTCACAGTACTGGAGATGCATAATTTTGGTTACACCATCATGCATTACAGAAGTGACATAATAATGTAATCAACAATACATATATTGTGTGTCTTGGGGCCAGATGTAGCAATTCCCGCATTTGCGATTCGGAAATTGCGAGTCGGTGCGACTCGCAATTTCCGAATTGCAAATGCGGATGCAGAACAGTGTCTCAGACACCGTCTGCGATTCGCTATGGGGTCGCAAAGACCCACCTCATTAATATTAATGAGGTGGGTCGCATTTTGGAACCCCATAGCGAGTCTCTGCACTCACAGGGATGGTGGCCTGCTGAAGACAGCAGACCTCCATGTCTGTGACTGCTTTTTAAATAAAGCAGTTTTTATTTTTTGTATTGCAGCCCGTTTTCCTTAAAGGAAAACGAGTTGCAAAATAAAAAAAACAACAAAACCATTCGGTTTCGGTTTTTCAGAGTAGGCAGTGGTCCATTGGAACACTGCCTGCTCTGAAAATCCCTTTTTGTCAACATTCACAAAGGGGAAGGGTTTCCATGGGGACCCCTTCCCTTTTGCGAATGGGTTACCACCAGTGTGACACTGGTGGTAACTGCGGATTGCTTTGCGACCGCATTCGCGGTCACAAAGGAATTTAGCATAGCGATGCGAGTCGCAAATAGGAAGGGGACACCCCTTCCTATTTGTGAGTCGCATTCACGACTCGCAAATTGTGAATGAGCATCGCAAATGGCATTTTGCATGGCATAAACTGCGATTTTCGCAGTTTGCACCATGCAAAATGTTTGCTACATCTGGCCCTTAGTTTCTCCAATGATTAAGCAAGAAGATGTCAATTTGTATATAGATGATCAGATTCTGTTTCTTTTGTATTGCTTCAACTGCAATTCTTGTGTGCCTTATGCTTATATGATTTAACTGAATTCAGTGTTTTACTTCACCTTTGGTAATTTTGTACTTATACAGCATGTTTTGAGATTCATTTACATCAGTTTGGCTCTTAATCTGTAATAAATATTGAACCTTACTTATCTTTTCTTGGATCTTAATGTGTGACCATTTAGGTTACACAGTCAATTGAATTGAAAGGGTGATTTTAACTCTCCTTTACCTCTCAAGTATCTATTGAAAGACGAAAAATAAGAATATTGGCCCAGAGTGTCATCAGTACCATAATTTGAAGTGTGTTTAAATGGTAAAATATGACTCCCCAATAATCGAATAAGCCAAATGTTCTCAGTTATTGTGTAAAATTGCATTTTTTATTTTAAAAATGTTTCATATCTGACGTTTTTTCTAGATCTCCGAAAGTTCAAATTAGAAGTCTGTGACACGATGTTTGGCACTAGTCCTTTGTCAAGTGATACATTCATTTTGTGCCTCTCTAAAACACTTTGTTTATTTGTCAAAATCTTTCTATTTTCCTCCTTATTTTTATTTCCCCTACTTTTCTTTTTTCTTTATGCCTTCCAAACAGGTTAATGATTGCCAACAAGTTTACACATAGTTTGGTAGTAAATTATGCTTCTTTCTACAAGTTTTTATTTCTGAGTTCTTCTTCTTCAGAATGCTCTACATGCCTTCCTAAATGTTCAGCTCCACGAGTCAATGACAAAATAAACCAGTTGATAGTTGGTTGAGCACTTAACAATTCGATAAGGGATTTTGGAAATAAATGTAGTATGGCCCTCCTTCTCTGGGATAGCTTGGTTAGTTAGAGGCCAATCCTCTGAAATCCCTTCATTATTAAATGGCCAACTGAGTCTAGTTAGATGACCCACAATCTGTTCTATTAAATTAGTCTGTGCTGACTGCTCTACAAATACAAATACTGAGGATTCCAGGGTGCCTTGTAAAGTTTCCTGCAATAACATTATTACTTCAAGCACTGACAGCACAGGCACCTTCATCTTCTGAAATGTTATCATGTTCCCGAGGACAAGATACAATCTCAGAAAATTAGGAATGAGTTAAGACGAATTGCTGATTTTGCATAATATCGCTGTTATTATTTGTCTACAATCCGCAAGAACCAGCATGTAGAAGCAGGACTGTGGCGGAGAAAGACACAAAGTTAAAGAGTAAACATTAGGGCCCGTATTTATACTTTTTTAGCACCGCATTTGCGCCGCCTTTTGACGCAAAAACGGCGCAAACATACAAAATACAATTATATTTTGTAAGTTTGCGACGATTTTGCGTCAAAAAACGACACAAATGCGGCGCTAAAAAAGTATAAATATGGGCCTAGATGTATTATTGTTGTGAGAACGGAGCCATTTTAGCATCACAATAGAGTTATAAAAATCAAACTGTTGGTTAGTGAGTGTAGGTTTTACCTAATTTTGTAATAGTCAAAGCTTGGCTCGACCTAGCTATTGAAAGACCTGGAGCATACTGCTCTTTGGGACATAGTCCTCCAGAGTGATTTTACAGGAGTGGAAAGCACCATGGGTGCCTGGGGCTTATTGGAGATTGGTGACTGGAGCAGAAAAAGAGGGCTGGGCAAGGCCCTGCATATGCCAGTAGTATGTGACAGGAGGCAATGGACAATGAATGAATCCTCCTCACGCTCACTGCTTCTCCTGTAAACCTTAGGCAGTGCCAAAAGCACTATTACAGATTAATAAGTAGTGCTTGTCCGGTATAAAGTGCTGAGTGCAACAGCTGTCAATAATGTCACCAAAATGTATGTAAAGAAAACAGAAAAAATAGAGTGGATGTAGTTTGAAACTGAACATCCAGAAAATCCACAAAAGATCGCAAAGAAATACAAAGCCGTTTGCCCCGTTTCCTATTTAATCTTTTTTATCTAATTGACTTTTTTCTCCTTGTTTTCAGTTTGTTTCCCTATGCAAGATGTAACAACGTGATTGCTGTCTAATTACTATCTTACATATTCATTCCCACACTGCAGATTTAAGACCTTTGCACTTCTGTACTTTGAATTTGTGCTTGCTCGTTCTTGATGAGCTTATCTTATCGTGTCCATTGCAATGTATTTATACTGCAAACAATATTTGCTTTGATATTTTTAGCTGTCGAATTTATGTGGAATATGCCGAGGATTAAAGGCTCGCTTCTTCAAAGCTTTTATGGTCCGGCTTGACATTGCAGCTGTCTATGTATCACCAGGAGAGGGGCTTTGGCTCTGCCTTCCAGTTGGAAGCCAGGCGTGCATTTTGATTGGGCAGAAGTTTTCTGCTTCCACAATAAAAAGCTTGCCTTCCACACAGCTGTGAATCGTTTATTTATCCAGCTGCCTCAGCTTGTACATTCAGGGGCATACACATAAATATGTTATGTGAAGTTATTAAAGTGTCTTAGATAACTAGATAATTTATGGTACGTTTCTGTCTCAGCAGCACATCTGGAAGCAGGGCAGTCATTAACCTACATGGAGTTTTAGGCCTGGCTTGACAGTAGAAACGTCTCCTGACCTCTTAACCTACACCAATATAATTCTACAGTTCTTTGCTCCCACACAAATACATATCTACTCCCATGCTATCTACTTGTAATATTTCACATTACCATACAACATTCCTTTAAAGCCTGATCTATTGACATTGCTAATGCTTGTAAAGGCCTCTAACTTTGGCTGTGTTTACATGCAAGCAACAACTGAGGTCAGGCCAAAAATGAAAGATTGAAAATGACAACTCACCACCTTTTTTGCACAAAACTAACACTTGGACCACAGTAAAGGTCTGTGCCCGAAGTGCTCCAATACAATTCACAACGCTTTAACATCATCCACTTGTTAAGAAAGTGAATGGGAGAGATCATCTTAATCATACTCTGAAGTCTTCAGTGACTACCTGTATCAAGGATGGGCGTTTTCTAAAAGTCAATTAAACAGTAATACGAAAGTGCAAAAGGTAGCACACAAAGCTCTCAACTTCAGTGAGGTAACTATATCAGATGACTTGATTGATCTCATGAACGCTGGGCGTTCCAAATTCGGAAACGAAGCAAACCCATTCTCTGTTTTATGACCTCCTTTCGGAGCAAACTCTCCCGTGCACATTGTTGAAACAACTGAAGAGCTGCGTTCTTGAAAAAATGCTTTCTGAAATGTTTGTTTTCAGTATTCCTATGCGCCATTAGATCCTACATGTTTATATTTTTGATTTAAGAATTGCTGCTCGCTTTTTGACTTTCGACTTTTTCTCCTGATCAGGGCCGTTACCACAGGGGTCATTTGAGGGCCTGCCCGCCCTTATTAATCTTTTGCCCCTCAAATGACCAAAGCAGCTGGCACAGTATTTATGAAACAAAACAAACTGCATTCACATTTGAACGGATACAGTTTAACTGTAAAAAAAAAAAAAATGCTGACATGTTCAGAAGGCAAAGGCACAATAAAAATGCCTTTTTTATCTCCTTACATCTGCTGCATGTTTAAAGAAAGAGGTTAAATGCCAGCTATGTATTCGGATACATTTCAATGAGAAAATGTTGTTTACCTTTCTTTCTCTGTCTGAAAAGTGAGAAGATTTTGTAAAGTGAAAAATGTGACAATATTTGGGGTGCAGGAAGGGTCACTGGAATTATGCAGCAGGGGGAGCCCCAAATTATTCAGCTAGGTTGACTAAATTATGCGTCAAGAAAACACAAACTAAGCAGTTGAATGTGGCACATTTTTTATAGTATTCCGTCATTTATTTGTCATTTGTTTGCATATCAGCACTGTCTGTGTAAAAGTTTCACTTTATTAGTACCAGTTCCATATATAAATACAGATATAAGTATCTGAAGGGTGACTAGTCAATCTTTGTGAAGGACTTCCCAACAGCACAGCAGCACGTTACAATATTTTTAACAACTTTAAGTCCGTTTGAGCAAGAAACAAGGGGCCTCATTTACAAGAAATGAGTACATCCGAATCAAGTGTCAGTTTTTTTGCACCAGCCCTGAACCCCTTAACAATGCCATGGTACCGTGTATTTATGATACAGTGCTCCATGGCGCACGTTTCCACAGATGCGTCAGAAATTCTGACGCATCTGTGGCACTAAACTGGCACTAGTCTTTGTTGGACTAGTGTAAAAAAATGATGTCACTCCAGCAATGTGTATAAGGCTCTCTTGTTAAAAATCCCTTCTCCAGTTTAACGCTTGCTCTGAGCAGGCATTACATTTATGACACAGTGAAATTATAGAATGGTGCTGTGAAAGGTAGTAAATTTCACTGCCCCAATTCTGTGTGGCTTTTAATTTGGCAACACCACCCTGCATTCATTAGCAGGTATAATGTGAAGCAGTGCTTTACAAACTGGTGCAATGGTCCCATTGCACCAGTTTGTAAATGTGGCGTAGGGGACTGCTTGCGATGCCGCAGCATCACAAAAAGTGATGCTACATTGGCACAAGGGGCTTGCTTGTAAATAAGCCCCAAGATTTCTTTTAGTTAAAATCTGCAGATTATGTGGAAAATAGATATTAATGCAGAAGGCGCAGCAGAATTTCATAATTCCAGTGGCCCTGCATGTAGGGTGTGCATAAAGAAAAACTGTAAGATGTAAATTTGTTCTAATACACAAAAAACAGATTACTTTATATAAACTGTACACATATTTCAACATATATCAGCAGTTATGAAAGCACCAATGAAGCACATTTTGTTTTGTAATTCTGAAGTGTGATGGAAACGATGATTTTAATAGGATCAAAACAAATTAGAGTGATACACAAATGTTAAATACTTTATTTTATTGTACTGCAGCATTTGTATAGCACTTACTACACCATTTATGGTACTGAAGCTCTTACATACATGGACAGCAAGCTACGCTTTATAGGAGAGCTTGTGGTTGGAAGGGTGTTGTCTTTGTTCTGTGAACCTATGTGGGAAGTGTTTCCATTGCATATTGACCACAAGATGCAATCATCATATTATGGGCTTCAGCGCATAGCTGTGTGGTGGATGATGAGGTGTGAGACACAGACGTCTAGTTTATGGTTTTTCAGTACGTAGACAGCTTTCAACAGCTTTGCAGGTCTCTTTATTATATTTCTTATGATTATAGTCTGCTTATATACTTACTGTACTGGGCTGTCTAATCACACTTTTTGTGTTTAGATGTAGGCCTGACTTGGATTGGTTGTAAGGAGAGATCGGCTGGGATATGCATTGTTACTATCGTCCCATATCTGAGTGTCATTTTGAGATGTAAAGAAGTTGCCATAATGTATGTATATGGGACCTGCAGTTGTGGACCAATGAAAGTCTTATGATTGACCCTCAGTGTGTGACAGACTTCTCCCTTTATTCCATGCCCGTTCATTTAGTGATGGCTGGCTTATTGACTACACAGTAATGGTAGTAGACAAAGCTCGTATCAGATGTGTCTTATGTCAATGTACGTGGTGTAAGTTACAGTGGGTTGAAAATCTGTGACTGTGATATTATTAATATTAGTGTGTCAGAAACGTTATGTATGAAATTACATAACTATATAATACCCCAGAGACCCCCACCGTTAACTTACCTGCCTATCAAAATTTTTTGTTGGTTGGGTTGTTTCCAATCTGTGGATTGTAAGTTGAAGATTGAACTTCAGGTTGTGACTGTCTTTCAGGGTGCGGAATGTGTGGTATTATAGGTGTCTTAAAAATGTTTTCAACTGTCTTCTGAAGTGTATATGCTCGTGAATGCTTTGAATGTTGGCTGGTAGTTAGTTCTAGAGCTTGGCAGATTGTACTGAGAAAGCAGTCCCTCTCCTATTTCTTATGGCAGGGTAGTATAATAATAAGTGGTGTAGGTCTGGAGTGGAGTATTGTGTTTTGTTTGTATTGCTTGAACTTAGCTTGTAGGTATAGCGATCCTTTTCCTTTGAGGCTCTGTGGACAAAGTGCCTTGAACATTGCCTTTCTTGCTATAGGTAGCCAGTGGAGTGATTGCAATACTAGAGTCGTGTCTTCTCCTGGGTGAAGACGGAAAAGAAGTCCTGCAACAGCGTTTTTGAAGAGTTGTACCTTGTGTATGATGAACCCGGGTGCACCAGGGCATTGGCTATTGGCATAGTCAAGCTTGGATATTACAAGTGTGAGGATGGCTTGTAGTTCTATTGGTATTCAAGGTATGGAAGGATGCAATCTAATGTTTTCATTGTGTTGAAGGTACTCTGTTTGACATAATTAACAAGTGGTATCATACCTAGATCAGAATCCATGGCTACTTCGAGGTTTCTGGATTCTCTTGATATTGTTGAAGGGGCCTCATGTTCCCATGCAGTAGGCTGGCATTTTTGCCATTGCCTGCGGTTCATAATCTCTGTCTTTGCGGTACTTAGTTTTAGATGGTTATTCATTTTCCATATGTATATTGCCCAATGGCAGTCAATCAAGTTTTAAATTGTAGAGGTCTACCAGACCAACTATTTCAAAATAGATTTGGGTGTCATCTGCATAGTTGTAACAGGTGAAACTGAATGAGTTAATCAGGTTTGGTAAGAGGACTTGGTAGATGTTGAATAACAGAGGTGATATGATGGACCACCTGAGGGATACCACAGTGTTGTGTGAGAAACTGATGTGAAAGGTAGTACCAGCACTAGTTCAAACTCGCACCTGAGAGGTGAATAATTCAATGGCCAGTAGCTGAACGCCACCTCACCTCTTACATAGTGTATGTCAAACAAGAATTTGCTGTGGGAAAAGATTTAACTGGACAGGACATTGAATCATGTTGTTCTAAAGCCAGCAACTTTCATTACCTTTCCTATTCCTGATACATATATGGTTGTCAGTGTCTAAACCTACAAACCATTCAGAAGCAATGCCAAGTCAGGACATTCCAGATTCCAATATGGCATTGTATTTTGATTAGCCTTTTGGGCTGGGGCAGAATCATCAAAAGTCAGGTGTGACTTACATTAGACTCGCATCACTCCTGCCTAGTCTGGTCTGTTGTGAAATATAGCTTGATGAGATAATGTATCTGCTCCACAGATCTTTATTTCATTTACATGAGCCAGATAGTTTCCTAGGTTAATGTGGATACAGTGGAGGTCTGTAAATACCATAACTAGCACTAGTGTGAATCTGAAATGACCCAACATAATATGTCATGTCACAAAGGGCTGCTATAACAGACCAACTATCTTTACAAAAATAGATTAATATCTAAATAACCCTGCCAGA
This sequence comes from Pleurodeles waltl, assembly GCF_031143425.1. NCBI lineage: Eukaryota > Metazoa > Chordata > Amphibia > Caudata > Salamandridae > Pleurodeles > Pleurodeles waltl. The sequence continues at coordinate 1,791,132,289 of NC_090440.1, read as the reverse complement.
GTCAACACGCTGAAGATTCATCTGCTTGAATGAGATATTGTGTATTCCATAATTAAGGCATCTGAAAAAGCATTTGTATTATAATTGAAATCTCTAGACAGTCCTGCAGAACAACAACCAACATTTTCTGATTTTTATATACACTAATCTAAGGTCTGTGTACTGTTAATTTGCTTTTCGAAATGTATTGAACTTTTGAAATTCTGCTTCATGTTAAGATCTTTTGAAAATTTGCTGTATGTTAATCTAGTTTAAGGTCATTGCAAATAAATTGCTGTTTTGAGTTCCTATTTAATCAGTTGCCCTAAATGCATAATAGTTTGTGAACATTTGGTTAACATGTTTTTTGGCAAACACATGGGAGCACTGGGTGGTAGGAATTCAATGGATCCTGGTAGATTCTGAAATTTTCATAGAAAAATGATGAAGATTTGTGAAATAGAAAATGTTTGGTGGTCGTAGGACATTCTGGGTAACAAGATGTATTGGGATCCATGCAAGCAACACCACAACAGACTATCCTAGGTGCTTTGCTTTGCTTTCAGTCATTCAATGATTGGATCATTGACAGTCTGGATATAGCACTCCCTCGTAAGGTAAAACATGGTACTTGTAGGAAAGCTAGAGCTCTGTGGTTTACCCCTCACCTGCATCTTCTTAAAAGAAAGTGTAGAAGGTTAGAGAGAAGGTGGAGAAAATCATACGACTTGGCTGATAGGGATGTGTTTAGGAAAGCAATTAGATTCTACCACGCCGAGATAAAATCAGCACAGAGCACCTATTATGCTGACAGAACTGGAGAAGCCTCTGGCTCTCCCAAAGAAGTCTTTCAGGTGTTAAAAGAAATTCTCCAGGTACCCCTAGAGGAGAATCTCATTGAAGCTTCCCTAGAGCCTAGCAATAAGCTAGCCGGTTTCTTCCAACAAAAAATCCTGGACATATATTCTGATTTTCCTAACAGTATGCCCAGGTTTGGAGAGCAGGATAAATCCACCAATAACGGCATAGTGACTATTTCCCAGTTCACTCTCCTCTCCCAGGAGCAGGTTGCTTCGCTTCTCACCTCGCTCAAGTCAGGATCTCCTTTGGACCCTGCTCCTCCCCATATATTAGCTCGAGGGGTGGCGGCGATTGTCCTGGTCCTGACAGAAATTCTGAATGGATCAATATCTAGGGGGTCAGTCCCTGGTCAGTGGAAGCATGCTATAGTTAAACCACTGCTAAAGAAATCCACCTTGGATGCCGCGGCTCTCAAGAATTACAGACCCATTTCTCTACTACCCACTCCGGCCAAAATATTAGACAAGCATATTAATACTCAACTCTCCACCTTTCTGGAAGAAAATAACTGTCTCCATCCTACCCAGATGGGTTTTAGACCCCGGCGCATAACAGAAACAGCGCTGATTGCAGTCATGGAAGAGGCTAGGAAGTGCATGGATTAGGGACAGACTACAGCTGTCATACTTCTTGATTTGAGTGCGGCTTTCGACACCGTAGACCATCAGGTCTTGGGCCAAGGGATGAGGAAGATCGAATTGAGGGTTCATCCCTTGCATGGCTTACCTCTTTCCCAGAGGGTAAATCATTTCAGGTCCTTGACCGATCCCTCCTCTCGGATAAACTCCACCTCAGCTGCGGTGTGCCACAGGGCTCATCGCTTAGCCCCACGCTTTTTAACATATAAATGGCACCTTTGGTTGAGCTGGTGGAATCCTTTGGATTATCATTGGTGTCCTACGCCGATGACACCCAATTGGTGGTCTCTTTTTCATCAAATTCTGCCCTGGAGGGCTCCTTACTGTCCTCCTGTTTACGAGCAGTCACAGGATGGATGACGGACAGTAGGTTGCAACTAAACAGTGATAAAACAGAGCTAATGATCCTGGTCAAGGCAAGCCTCTTATGATTCCAAGCGCCCTGGGGGAACTCCCTCCCCCGAAGAAACATATTAAGAGTCTAGGGATATGGTTGGACCCTTTACTAACACTGGAACAGCATGCTAGGCATATATCGGCCACTTGCTTTGGCTTATTGAGACTCTTGAGGAAGGTTTTTACAATTCTTCCATCCCTGGCAAAAAGACTTATCATTCAGGCAATCATTCTCTCCAAACTTGATTACGGCAATGGTTTATTTCTTGGCTCTCCTACATATGTGAAAAAGAAACTGCAGTTGGTACAAAATGCGGCAGCCCGCCTTCTACTGGACATCCCCAGATGTACCTCTGTTAAATCAGCATTAGTTTCGTTACACTGGGTGCCTGTGAAACAGGGCATAAAATGTAAGGCTTTGTGCTGAATTCACAGGTCTCTTTACAACAGAGGTCCTCCGCTACTAAAGAACCTTGCTTCCTTCTATAAGCCTAACAGAGACCTCAGGTCAGCCTCAGCAGCTTTGGCCACCCTACCTAGAGTTAAAAAAGCTAGATGGGGTGGTGCCACAATGGCATATTTGAGAGCCAAGTTGTGGAAGTCCCTTCCTCCCAGACTTCGACTTTTAAGCCATGAATATAACTTTCGTAAGGCACTTAAAACTTGGCTGTTTTAGAATTGTCTGTTCCCTCGGCCTAGTTCAGGTTGAGGTCCGTCAGCGCTGGGAGGCCCTAGGGTAGCTATGCGCTTTATACATTTTATAAAATAACATAACATAAATGTCTCGGCCTAGCAGGTTTCTCTGGGTGTCGACCGAGCCCTGGTCTAAATATCGGAGTTACGCATATCCCCAGAATGGGTTAACTTGAATGGCAAAAAAAGGACGTTTCCATGTGTTAGGGGGCTTAGGGAGCCTTTTCCTTCATGGGCCATATCCCCATCACGCAAGTGTGGTACTATTGTTATCGAGAGAAGTGTAGGAAAGCTTGTGGTAAAACATTTATCTCCTTTCACTTTTGTTTTTCTCTGTGACATCAGCATACTCAGTGTTTGCACAACACAGCTAAACAAAAAATCTGACTCGGAGAAAGAATTTACCTCACGTTCCAACTTTGGTTTTGGAAAACAAAATGTTTTTGTTGTTTTTACCTGAAACATTTTCTTTTCTAGTACTGTGAAATACATGTTGAAGACCACTGGTCTAGTGTGGTGGACGTCAAAGGGGGGTCCTCTGTCTTAAAGCAGTTAAAACTCACCATATCCATGCAGCCTGATGCCCTGTCCAACAAGAACTGACACAAGGTGCAGGGATATGATGGCCATATAGCACTAACATCTTTGTTCCATGATCGTAGGGGCTTCTCCAGTTCCAGAAGGCTCCCAGGATGGTAGACTGGGAATAGCAAAAAGCCCAGTCAGCAAAGAAATGTAGCAGGTGCTGTTATGGCCAATCACAGACAAGAGAACGTTTTAGTTGCCATACATTGTCTATGGGGAATAGGGCTAGAAGGAGAATAAAATATATCGAGAAGTACAGAGAAGAGAGGGAAAAAAGGTTTTAGGAAAGTTGAGAATATTAAGCGAAAGAAAGAAGCGTAAATAGAACAAGCAAGAGCAGGAGAGTCAGGAATGGGACTATAGATGGAGCAGCAATCAGAAAGGGGTGCTGGGGAAAAGGTTGAGGGGGGCAGTGGGGACAGAGATTAGTAGATAGATGGGTAGAGAATGGAGAAAGTAGGAGAGAGCTTAAAGGGGCAAAATGAGAGCTAGATACACATGGAGAAAAGCTGCTAGCAAAGTTTAAGTGACATTTATAGCTTATAATGTTTTTTAATGCATATCAGCCATGCCTACATTTTCTGGTATAGTCACTGAAAAGTAAAACCTACTTGGTGAGAAGTCCAAGTTCCATTAAGTAGACGATTTGGCTGTCTAGTGTACATTCAAATATGGCAGTCTATTAACTGTTTTGTAAAATGAAGCTTGATTTTTATCTGCATCTGTAGAAATGCCAAAACAATCCCTCTGCATGTAAGTATTTTAAATTTTTAGTAAAACATGTCAGGCTTCCACACCTTCCAAATTCACCACTCTGAAAGTGCATGCTCAATCAAGCAATATTAGTCACATAGAGGGTGCCACCGTGAAGCTTCTATGCAAAGAGTTTATTGCATGTGAAAGAGTTGAGATTGTCCATAATTCTGGAAGTGGAGGACTTTGTAGCATCCAAATGGGAGGTAACCTGCAAGCAGCATCAATGAGAGATGTTAATACAGAGCATTATCTGAGGAGTAAACCTTGAAATCACAACTCAGAGTTTTAGAGGCAGTGCTGGTATCTACCCACCTTTGGCTCCTGAAACTGGAGATGAAAGTAATGTCTCCAGTTAGGTCACGTGCCTTAGAGGGACTCATCGCAGGTTCACACAATCACCTATCCTTTGCATGCCTACCTATCTTACTGGTTGATGTCTAAGAAAGGCTTCCTTTGCTGCAACATCTTCCGCACTACATGCCTGTAACTATGAGGAGGGTGTTTGCCAATGTCCAAGCCTGCTTCAAGTCCATGCAGTTTTGACAGGTGGTTATGATCAAATGTAATTGAACAATCAATCTTTTGTTACCACCTTACAGTTGAATTCATTGTGGGATATTCCCTTGTAAAATGGCATCTAAATTCAAATTAGTTTTCACAATTCAGCCCTAAAATGTTTAGAACACATTGTTCACCCCTAATTTTCCAAAATGTCTTCATGGATATTCTCCAAGCTTTCTATAAAGTAATTTTAAATGAGGGGGGAGTTAAATTAAAATGTCACTTATTGAGCCAGGTGGAATTGGGGCCCTCTATACTTTATGAAGCACATGAATATTTCTACCCTTAGGTGAGGTAAGTTTTATACTTTCACACCTTCCATGTGTGATAATTTCCTTATGCAGAATGTCACGAGTAGGACATCCTAGAGCAAAATATTGTGGAGTGCGGCATCTGGACTTCCACCACCTGAGTTAGCTATTCCTTAGGCACTATTGTTGAATGTGATTGACTGCCCTTATGCTCTCCTTTCATTTGCATTCTCACAGTCCGGTTCCTTGCCCAGTGTCTTTTTCAACCTTTTTTCTCCATTTTGGGGCTCAAGTAGTGGTGCTCCTGCCATGCCAAAAGAGATTGGGGGCTTGACTATATAATTTATTAGCTCCTAGAGGTATGTACATTAAACGCATGCCTGACTGGTGGTAATATACCCTCATTGTCAAGGAAGGGATCCACACGTGCCATTACATCGATTAATTGCAAGGTAGTAATTGTCAAAAATATAGTGAGCAGACTCACGTAGGTCAGCTTGGTAAACGCATTAATAAGAACTGGTATAGGCATTGCAAATAATTTAACTCGTTTAAAGGCATGATTATGACAATATGATTTTCTAAACTTCAAATGTATGCTTGGGACAGGAGAAGACTTAAAGCATTGTACAGCATTTTCTTTTACTTGGCATCTAGTCAAATCCCAAAATACATGTAACTTGAAATCAGTGGCAGGAAAAGAAGAAGACCTTTACCTGGTGTGCTCCTTTTACATTTGTACCACAGTCTAGGTTGCAAACCATTGCTTAACAATTAAGTGTTTATGCACTTTAATTAGCCAATACAAAATGATATGTAAAGGGACAGTCTGGATGCACAATGGGTGATGTACATAGACTGATATTTTAAACCTATGAGAATTATATATGAGTATTATATAAATGAAGATATGCAAATGTAGTGCTACATATATACATTTAAGTAACAGTTACAAAGGATGGAATAGGTAGACAACAAGCATTGCATTGTTACAAACGTTGTAACCAACAGGTGATTATTAAAAAGAGGGCAGTGATTTAATTGGCATCGGTGCCCCATGCAGTAGAAGTGATTGCCCTAAAGAGATTATCTGGATTGATTAGACAATGACACTGCTCCGATTGTCAACCAGGCCTTAATCATTTAACCTTTCTCCTACCCTCTTGGTTCACACTTCTTTTCTTAACGTTGGCTATCAAGAACATTCAGGAATCATTGGACAAGGCTAGATGTCAAGCTGGGTTGGTTTCCTTCATGACAAAAGTGTGACACTGACAGTAACCCGCCAGTGACTTCCCATGGGGCTAAGAGGGTTCCCTTAATGAATTTCCATACCCAAAGAAATCCCAAGCCCTAAATTAGGAAGGTGATATTGAGAATTGTAGTATTAGTATGCAGTATAAGTCAGTGCATGTTATGAGTGGATCACACCAATCTTTAGCTATAAATATTTTGGCAGTATTTACCATTGAAAATTGTGGGACTCAGATGGTCCTGATGAAAGCTGGATGACCTGTGAAGCTACATCATAACCAGCTGAAACATGTTGACCTGGGGGCGGGGAAGCCATTCAGCTCTCCATATATGGCCCATTCTTGTTCCTCTTTGTGCGAAGGGAGCTCTTTCTATTAAAATTGAATTCCAAATACAAACAAACTTAGGTATTTTAATTCTCTTTTCCCAAATCTGCAGAATATATTTGCAGGTAACAACAGAGTCTTTCCCCCACAAGAGGGGTTGAGCCCACCAGCAGCCGTCAAAAGGTACCAGGTGAGGACTCAATGATGAACCACACCACATAGAAATGTGGGGATGAGAATATGCTAAAATACAGGAGACATGCCCTTCTGAGGCATTTTTTCATGCAGGTTACCACTCTTGATATTGTAGTGATTTTGTGGGGAAATTGAGGTAGCTCTCCATTTTTTCCTTTCCCTCTGTCCCGCTGGGCTATCAATTACCTTTGCATTCATATGGCCCTTTATTCATCTTTCTATTGTGTGCTCTCATTTCTACTCACAATCAACATAATATCAGACATGACTCCCAGTCTGTGCGTGTATGATTGCAAGTATGCCTAAGAGTGCCTGTATGTCTACATTCGTGGGTGTCAGCTTATGATCTACATGGTGGTGTTTTGGTCTTTGTATGAATGTTTGTAGGTAAGTTACTCTATCATCATAATTGCATGAATGTGCCATCTATCTCAATGTGCGTGCTCATGACTATGGTGCATCTCTGCATTCTGTCTGTAAATGTCAAACCAAGTGACCTTGGCAATGTTTGTAAATGTTTATCACCTATGACAACCTTTGTATGTTTCACAAAAACATCCTAAATACATTTAGCCAGATCTCCTAATATCAATAGTGCATCTCTCAAACACCAAGTATAACAGCTAGCCTTCAAAGAGGCCATGTCTGAAATAATAATTACATACCTTGGTTTAAGGGATACCTTTCTTTAATTAAAAATAGCAATTTGTTGAACTGTAAGAGTGTGGATAAAATATTAAACTCCGAATTTTCTGAGGGAGCTAGAACATTTTCATTCTTATTTAGCCAAGATCATCTTCAAATATGTTAGTAAGAAGGAAAATACAGGTTACACTTCAGACACCTGCAATCAACAGCTTTTATTTATTTATACAACAAACTTTCATTAATATAAATGTGGTATTAGAAATAAAGAGTAAAGGGCCACTTTACATTTCCCCTATTTTCCTTTTTTGTATGTGTATTAACTTCACTGTGGGTCTTCTCTTACAATCTTTCCTCACATCTTTACTTAAACTATTGGGTTTTCTGCCACATCCAGTTTTGCTAGAAATACTGACCGTCAACGAATACACCATTGTATTTCTGCCATATTAAGTGATAGCTAACATAAGCCAAATCAATACCTAGCTCCTTTATATCTAAAGCAAAGCCTTGTCCTGTCTTGACTGCTTTTGTGAAAACACGGATTATGTAATGGCAGCTCCACATTGCATTTAATCTTACCTGAGGCAAGACCAGATCTGTCTTTGTCATTGTATTCCCCAGTAGACAGCACTGCATGTATCTGATATTGGCCCTCATTACAACCCTGGCAGTCGGTGATAAAGCGGTGGTAATACCGCCAACAGGCCGGCGGTAACAAAAATAGAATTTTGACCATGGCGGAAACCGCCAACACAGACAGCCACTTTAACACCCCGACCGCCACAGCAGTAGCAACAAGTAGTGCGGAAAGAACCGCCAACAGCCAGGCGGAAGACAATGTACCACCCACAATATTACAACTGGCCTATCCACCACCTTTTCCGGGGCGGTACCAACAACATCAAAAGCATGGCAGAAACAGTACACAAAAGGCAAGGGACTCACCTATGAAGACTCAGGGAAGAACCACGACGTGATGGAGCCCGAACTGCAGGTGTTCCCCATGCTGGTCTACCTCCTCCTACACCAGGAATACCAATGCCTGCGACGACCACCACAGTGAGTACTGCCGCCTAGCACACATGGGCAGGGGAGGAAAAAGAGAGTGACACATATATGCAACACACAACACCCCCACCACCATACACACAAACAGATTCAGTAACATTACATATTCACTCCGTACCCCTCGGGAATAATGCAAGGACAAAATGATTTGAAGAAAGTGAGTGAAATACAATCAAATACTAGAAATACATCCTCAAAAATCAAAACAGTATTTGCAGATGTACAAATGTAGGGACTCTGCCCAGTCCATAATGTCCGTGGGCCACAGTGCCATATCACTTACTCCAAGGCCCCACTTGACTCCTGCCTCAATACGGAGAGAACACTGCTGGGACATCAGGTCGAAAATACACATTCAGCTCAGGGGGAAGGGGAGGCACTTCAGCTGGAAAATGGTACAATGCCACTGCACCTGGAGGTGGCTACATGCCCTCTGCGATGTCCTGGGGAGTGCAAAGCCACAGTCTCTCAAGTGGGTGGTTTGTCCACTGCTTGGTTCTGGGGAGTGCAAGGCCACAGTCTCTCAAGTGGGTGGTTTGCCCACTGCTTGGTCCTGGGGAGTGTAAAGCCACAGTCTCTCAAGTGGGTGGTTTGCCCACTGTTTGCTCCTGGGGAGTCCAAGGCCACAGTCTCTCAAGGGGGGTGGTTTGCCCACTGCTTGGTCCTGGCGAGTGCAAGGCCACAGTCTCTCAAGTGGGTGGTTTGCCCACTGCTTGGTCTTGGGGAGTGCAAGGCCGCAGTCTCTCTAGTGGATGCCTTCTTCCACTGGTTCTGGAGGGGGCCTTGTGCCCAGTGTGCTTCATCCTGGCTAGGAGTGGGTGAGTGGATGCCTTCTTCCAATGGTTCTGGAGGGGGCCTTATGCCCAGTGTGCTTCGTCCTGGCAAGGAGGGGGTGAGTGGATACCTTCTTCCACTAGTTCTGGAGGGGGCCTTGTGCCCTGTGATGCAGCACATGGGGAGTGCAAGGTCACAGTCTCTCACCTAGGTGTCATACCCACAAGATTTGCAGAGGGCAGGATGCATGACACTCCATGGAGGCAGGACTACAGTCCATCCGCCGCCGGCAACGGCTGCACAGTGGTGGCAGTGCCAGTGCTGGTGGCGGCGGTGCCAGTGGTGGGGGAGGCTCAAGCCCTTCCCCTGCAGCCTCAGACAGCTGCCCACCGGGGCTGCTGCCAGTGCTGCTGGTGGCAGTGCTGGTGGCAGAGATGCCAGTGGTGGGGGGAGGCTCCAGCCCTTCCCCTGCAGCCTCAGATGGCTGCCCACTGGGGCTGCTGCCAGTGGTGCTGGTGGCAGTGCTGCCAGTGGTGGGGGGAGGCTTCAGCCCTTCCCCTGCAGCCTCAGACGGCTGAAGCGCCATGGTTGGTGGTGGGGTCTCAGATCCTGTCACAGCACCAGGCCTCCTGTCCCTCCTGCCTGCACGGGCAGGCCCTTTGCCCTTGGCAGCTGGTGGTGCCTCCTTGCCTTGGCAGCTGGTGGTGCCTGCTGGCTCTTGGCAGCTGGTGGTGCATCCTTGCCCTCGGCAGCTGGAGGTTCCTTCTTGCCCTTGGCAGCTAGTGGTCCATTCTTGCCCTTGCAGCTGGTGGTTATTCCTTGCCTTTGCCCTTGCCAGCTGGTGCAGGTACACTGCCAGTGCTGATGGGTGTCTCCTTCAAGCCTCTCACACCTGCAGTAGCTGCCGAAACTACAGTGGCCGTGGACTGGGTGGATGAGGTGCTAACCTGGGTTTTGCCCACCCTGGCCTGAAGTGAAGGACGGGGGAGGGGTGGAGAAGAGGTCAAGGGTGAAGAGGAAAAGCTTCTTAGGGACACTGGAGTGGGAAGAGGATGAAGGTTTGGGAGTGGAGGAAGAGGGAGTGGTTGTAGGAGGTGTCCGTCTGCTGTGTTTGGGTGCAGGTGCATGGGATGGATGTTGTTGTGAGGTGGATGGCTGTTGGGTTTCTGAGTGCTTGCGTTTGTGTACTTTGGGAGGAGGGGGCACAGACACAGTAGGAGAGGACACAGGGGACATGGGCATGGATGTGGGGGTGGTGACTGTCAGTGAGAAGCGTGTACTGATGGAAGTGATGGTGGTAGGGTATGAGGATGTAGTGCATGCAGGTGTGAGTGGAGACACTACTGGGAGGGAGGTGGAGGATGAGGAGAAGGGGGACACAGTGGAGGCAGTGGATGTTGGTATGTCTGCTTCTGGGTGGTGATTGTGTGAGTGCTTGTGTTTGCCTGAGCCACTCCTGTGTGTTGACTTGGGTGCATGCTGGTCTGATTGTGTGCTCGGGATTGGTTGGGGTTCAGGGGAATGGGACTGGGTAGAGGAAGTTAGAGGGGGAGGCTAGAGACAGGGACATTGGCTGCCATCAGGGAGGAGGCCAGAGCCTGGAATGATCTCTGTTGGTCCGCCAGGCCAGAGTTAATGCCCTCCAGGAATGCATTTGTATGTTGCAAATGCCCTGACAGCCCCTGGATGGCATTCACTATAGTTGACTGCCCAACAGCGATGGATTGCAGGAGGTCAATAGCCTTCTCGCTCAGGGCAGGAGGGCTGACTGGGGCAGGGCCTGAGGTGCCAGGGGCGAAGGAGATGCTCACCCTGCTGGGTGAGCAGGCATGGGAAACTTGCTGAGGGGCTGCTGGGAGGGCAGTGCTGGTACTGGGGTGGGCAGAGAGGTGTCCACCACAAGCAGGGAGCTTCCATCGGAGGAGGTATCACTTTCCAAATTGTCCCCTTCAGACTCCGCCGTGGTGCTCCCCTCGCCCTACGTCCCACGGGTGCCCTCACAGTCGGTGTATTCGGCCTCCGGGGCCATGTGGGATGCAGCTACCTCCGTCGCCGGTGCCTCTGCTCCTCCGCCAGATTATGCTAATGCACAGAAGGACAGGGTGACATAACAAAAAGGGGTGGGGGGAGAGACAGAGGATACACTTGGTCAATGCCAGCAACAACACCACCGTTGGCGTACACAACACACAGGGGACAGCCCTACGCACTAGGCAATGTACTACCAGTCACAATGCTAGTCAGCAGGCCATGGACAGGAATACCTAACCCCAATAGCAGCATACCTGAGACCCACAGATCCCTGCCCAGTAGTAGATGCTCACTAGTATGTTTGGGGGTGGAGTGCATCAGCCCCTGCCCAATATGGCACCTACCCTGCAATGTCCAGCCTGGCCTAGGGGCACCCACAGGTGCACACCCCCCACCCAGAGACCACCCCACCATACGCAATTTGCAGATTTGGAAACTGTACTCACGCCCTTGTGGCTGCTGTTATGGCCTCAAGCGCCCATCCAGCTCCGGATAGGCCACCGCCAGTATGCAGAACATCAGGGGAGTCAGGGTTCGACAGGCACCCCTTCCTCGTTGGGAGGCCATCCCCAGCTGGGCCCCCGCCATCCTCCTTGCCCAGCGTCTCAGGTCCTCCCACCGTTTGCGTCAGTGGGTGCTCCGCCTGCCGTAGACCCCCAGGGTCTGCCCATCCTTGGCGATGGCACGCCATATACCCTTTTTCTGATGGGCGCTGACCTGCAGAAAAAGGAAAATAGAAAAAGGGATCAGTCATACCATCCGGCTTGTTACACCCATGGCCCACCATATCCCTCCCATCCCCTTACGCACATACATTGCCGACCATACATGCAGCACGCTGCCCAGGACCCCTTAACCACCCTCCCTTACTCAAGGCCTTTACACACAGCACTCCATGCATTCATGCCCCATGCATCGTGGCCACAGTGTACTCACCTGTTGGTCTGGAGACCCATATAGCAATCGATTCACCAGTTTCTCCAACTCCGCAGCGGTGAAGGCAGAGGCCCTTTCCCCAGTGACTCGAGCCATGGTCGGTTCCAGACACAGGTCACAGCAGCACCTGCAGTGTAGGTCCTCTCCCGTTGAAGATCAGGTAGCAAGTGAGTGAATAGATAAAAAATGGCGGTCACGTCCGCGGCGGTGCGTACCGTCACCACCAGCGTACATCATCATTGGCCACTGTAACCCACGTGGCACAATGACAACTAATGAGGAGTTGCACAGTGGTCCTCGATACCCCTAGCATTGGCGCACGCCAGCGGCATTACCTTATTTCCACCTGTCCCTCCACACAGGACAGGCGGACGCCATTTCAGGGGGGGCAGGCCATGGCACCTAACTGCGTCACAGTGGACATAAGCACATTTTGGGACTAAACATCAACATACTGTTTCTGTCACAACATGCAATGCAACTGACCAGATGCTCATCATTTTGCCCCCTAGATTTTAACCTCTGAGGATGATTAGGAGATGGAGACATCCCCCCGTGTACAGGCCCATGGTGGACTTGGCAACAATGGATGACAGACACATTATCCTCACCTACAGACTTGATAGGGCCGCAATCCAAGAGCTGTGTGCACAATTGGAGCCTGACCTGATCTCAGTTATCCTTCAGCCCACTGGGATCCCCCTCTTGTGCAAGTCCTATCTGTGCTCCATTTCTTGGCAAGTGGCTCCTTCCAAGTGACAGTGGCCAAGGCAGCAGGAATGTCCTAGCCAATGTTCTTAAACGTGCTGACCAGGGTGTTGTCTGCCCTGATGAAACACATGCGCAGCTACATCGTATTCCCCCAGGTGGAGGATTTGGCCACAGTGAAAGCTGACTTCTATGCAATGGGACATATCCCCAACATGGTTGGGGCAACTGATGGTACCCATATTGCCATTGCCCTCCCCAGGAGAAATGAACAGGTGTTCAGAAATCGAAAGAGCTTTCACTCGATGAATGTGCAGATAGTGTGCCTGGCGGACCAGTACATCTCCCATGTGAATGCAAAGTATCCTGGGTCTGTGCATGATGCCTATATCCTGAGGAATAGCAGCATCCCATATGTGATGACTCCAGAGGCACAGGGTGTGGCTAGTAGGTGAGCCCATGGTCCCCACTCAGTGTATGTTGGTATATGGGTGTGGGGTTGGCTCTAAGGGTGAGTGTCTGGCTATCAGATATCCCTCGATATTTGCAGGTGACTCTGGTTACCCCAACCTCTCATGGCTACTGACCCCAGTGAGGAATCCCAGGACAAGGGCAGAGAAACGTTACAATGAGGCACATGGGCGAACAAGAAGGATTATAGAGCAAACCTTTGGGCTCCTGAAGGCCAGGTTTCGGTGCATCCATTTAACAGGTGGTTCCCTGTGCTACTCATCCAAGAAGGTGTGCCAGATCATCGTGGCATGTTGCATGTTGCACAACCTTGCCTTGAGACACCAGGGCCCTTTTCTGCAGGATGAGCTGGCTGGAGATGGGAGTGTGGCAGCATTGAAGCCTGTGCACAGTGACGAAGAGGAGCCAGAGGATGAGGATGTGGACAACAGAACATCTATCATTCGACAGTACTTCCAGTGACACACAGGTAAGACATTGTAACTTCACCTTCCATTGCAGTTGTGTGTCGTACATTTTCACTGGCAGGCTGCTGTTCCCACTACTATGGCCACTTACTGTACCCTTTGACATGTCTATTCACAGATATTTGTGCCCTACTCTGTCTCCTGGTGTACTGACTGCAGCACAATACAGGTCATACCTATGTATACATTACTGTACAGTCTACTTGCAATGTCTACAGATTGTTTAAGGAATACATACTTAAATCATTTGATACTACATAATTGTATTTTTTCAAATGGTGTTTATTTATTTGCTGAACATTTAATGGGGATGTGCAGTGGGTTTGGGTGATGGTGGAGGAGAGTCCAGGATAGAGTCCAGTCTATTTGTATCACAGGTGTATTGTCCAAGGGGGCATAGGAAGTGGAGCAATGGCAGTTCAAGGTGGACAGGGAGAGTTTGCGACACAAGGGTGACAATCAGGAGAGTCTTATTTCCTGGTGGGGGTCTTGGCAATAGTCTCTGGCTTCTGCCTGGATCGCAGGGACCGTTTGCGGGGTGATTCTCCTTCTGCAGGGGGAGGGGTGCTGGTGGCCTGTTGTTCCTGTGGCAGGGCCTCCTGTCCACTAGCGTCAGCGGAGGTGGAGGGCTGTTCATCATGTGTGTGGCTAGTGTCAGGGCCCGTTGGTGCGCCATTGTCTCCCTCATGTTGTTGACCATGTCTGCCAGCACCCCTGCAATGGTGACCAGGGTGGTGTGGATGTCCCTCAGGTCCTCCCTGATCCCCAGGTACTGTCCCTCCTGCAGCCGCTGGGTCTCCTGAAACTTGGTCAGTATCTGGCCCATCATCTCCTGGGAATGGTGGTATACTCCCAGGATGTCAGTGAGTGCCTCGTGGAGAGTTGGTTCCCTGGGCCTGTCCTCCCCCTGTTGCACAGCAGTCCTCCCAATTTCCCTGTTGTCCTGTGCCTCTGTCCCCTGAACCGTGTGTCCACTGCCACTGACCCCCAGGTCACTGATCGTACTGTGTTTGTGGGGGTGCCTGGGCTCCCTGTAGTGGTGGACACACTGCTGATTGATGTGTCCTGGGGACAGAGGTATGGGCCCGCTGGATGGGTGCTGTGGTGGTGTTTCCTGAGGGAGGAGTCTCTGTGGTGAAATGGGACTGTGCCTGGGTAACCGACTGTCCGGAGGTTCCTGATGGGCCAGGTTGGCCATCCAGATCCAGGCGAGCAGAGCTGCTGTCATCACTGTGGACCTCTTGGGAGGGGTGAACTGGTTGTTGCTGGCACCTCCTCTCCGGTGACGTTGGGTGTGGGACCTGTGAGGATGTAAATGCAGTATTAATGTTTCTGTGTGTGACATCTTGTGCATGGGTGTGTTGCCCTGTATCGTTGTGAGTGCCCTGTCAGCTCTGCGTTGTGTGAGTAGTTATTTTGTGGACTAGGTGGCTCTCTCTAGTGTGCGTGCTGTGGTGATGGGTGTCCATGCAGGGCTGTGAGTGATGTCCATGCATTGGTGGTGCATGCAGTGCTGGGTACTGGGATGGGTGGGTTGTGATGGTGGGGTGTATGTGAGGTGGTGGGGTGATGGGGTGATGGGGTGAGGGTGGGGGTATGTGATGGCATGCAGGTGGGGGGATGAAAGTAGTAAAGAGTTGACTTACCAGAGTCCAGTCCTTCTGCTACTCCTGCCAGGCCCTCAGGATGCAATATTGCCAAGACTTGCTCCTCCCATGTTGATAGTTGTGGGGGAGAAGGTGGGGGTCCACCGCCAGTCCTCTGTACAGCTATCTGGTGTCTTGCAACCATGGAATGCACCTTCCCCCGTAGGTCGTTCCACCTCTTCCTGATGTCATCCCTTTTTCTGGGGTGTTGTCCCACGGCGTTGATCCTGTCCACGATTCTCTGCCATAGCTCTATCTTCCTAGCAATGGATGTCTGCTGCACCTCTAATCCAAATAGCTGTGGCTCTACCCAGATGATTTCCTCCACCATGACCCTTAGCTCCTCCTCTGAGAACCTGGGGTGTCTTTGTGGTGCCAGGGGTGTAATGTGTGTGGTGTGTGTGAGGGTGTGTAGGGTGATGTGTTGGGGTGTGTACTGTGAGGTGTGTGGATGGTGTATGGGTGATGGTGTTCTGTGGCTCTGGTTCTGTGGGTGCTCTTGGTGTGTCTCTCTCTCAGTTGTCAATTTCTTTGTGTCGGAAAGGGTTGTGGGTACTGTGGTTGTGTGTTTTATATTGGTGTGGGTGTGGTGTGTGTATGAGTGTCAGGTGTGTGTAGTTTGAATTGTCCAATGTGGTATTTTGTATGTGTGTATGTGTATTTTGAGCACGGCGGTATGTAGTTCCAATGGTTTACCGTGGTTGAATGTCCGCCACGGTGATTCGTGGGTCCTAATGCTGCGGGCATAGTTCTGTTGGCGTAACAGGGTGGGTTTTGCTACTGCCATTTTTTCACTGACCTTTGGGCTGGCGGACTTGTGTTTGTGTCCGTATAGTGACGGATTGCTATGTGTGGGTCATGATATGGGTAGCGGTATACCGCTGCGGTCGCTGTATATTGGCGGCAGTCGGCATGGCGGTAAGCGGGACTTACCGCCAATGTCATAATGAGGGCCATAGTCATATAATAATCACTTTGTATGAGATTTACCTGGAATGACAGAAGTTGGGTTGTTGGTTAATGGTGGTGAAACCCTACTCATGCAGCAATCACTGTTTGTCATGGTGAAGTCACAAACAAACCCTAAACTAACCTGTGCTCAACCCTTTAGTAGCTTGGCACAGAGCACACATGATTAACTTAGAGGCAATGTGTCAAGTATTTATGCAGCACTTCAAACAGTAATAAAGTGAAACACAACACAAGAAAATTCCACACTAATTTAGAAAAATAGAATAGAGTCATCTCTAATAAATAATGTAAGATCAAAACAACAAAAACTCAGTAGAACTGGATATATGCAATTTTAAAGATTTTTTGAAAATAGCACCAAAAAGCACAGAGCACCAATTGTGGTTATCTGGTCGCACTAGACCTGGGTACAGGCACAAATTCAGGCTGTCCTTGATTGAAAGGGGCCGGCTACTGGGACCCAGTTAGGCACACTGAACAAAGTGCCTTAAATCGTAGTTGTGGAGTGATGCAAAGTCCTATGTCAAGGCTGTGTTGTGGAAGAGGTGATGCAAGGCCCTGGTGCAAAGTTGTGTCACGTAACAGTAGTTTCCTGAAGTTGTGAGGCTGCAATTGGAGGTCCTGCGTCACCATCAAGGATGCCTTCAACAAGGGCCTTGCAATGTGAAGACCTGCGTCAAAGCTATGTTGCGCACTGGCTGGTTCAGAAAAAATTGCTGAACTTGCAATCCAGAGTCCTGTGCCATTGTCAGGAATGCCGTCGATGAGGGGCTTGCAATGTGAAGGCCTGTGTCAAGGATGTGTCACCCAGTGGCGGTTCCAATGAGTTCCACGGCTGAGAAGAGAAGTCCTGCAAGGTAATGTGTTGCGCTGCTTCAGTTCTGCTGGGACCACAACTGGGCTGGCAGAGCACTGTCAGGCCCACTTCCAAGGGTCAAGGACTGGGGTGGCACCACTTGGGAGGGCAAGACTCACAGCTGGAAGAGGCAAGATGCTGGGTTCAAAATTGTTGGAGCCCATTCTGTCTTTAAAAATCGGATCAGGAAGTCAACCAACTATCCTTTTGAGTTACTCTGATGATTGTGGATTCAAGATGTAGGTCCAGTTCTTCTTACTCAGGCATGAGGGCAGCAGGGTAGCACAGCAAAGCAGTAGAATGGTATTCCTTCTAGCAGCAAAGCAGCACAGCAGCCTTTTTCTGAGTCTTCCACAGGTCCAGCTGAAGAGATGGATCTGAGGGACTATTATTTATACCCCTTTATCCCCTTACTCCATGCCCTGGCTCCAGCTTGCCAGGACACAGAGGACTGGTGACAAGCTCTATGTGAGTGTGTTGAGGCAGGGCCTTTGTGATGTGCAAGTGAGATAGGTAATAGCTGCACCCACTTGTTAAGTCACAATGGCCCATCCCGCTTCAACTATTTTCCCTTTGTCTCACTGTCTGGGAGCAGTACACAAGGACCAACTGCCAGCTACACCTAGTAGTCATGTGTCCCCTAGACAGGAAACAGGCACCAACTGGTTAGGACAAGAAAATGCCAACTTTCTAAAAGCGGCATTTTCAGAATTGTCACCTAAAATTTTACTTTACCATTAAAGTGGGATTTTAATGACAATTTCGTAGACACCAAACTCGGCCTATCTACCTGTTCTCAATTGAAAGTTATCACTTATTAAATGTAATAAGGAACCCCAATGCTATCCTATAGGAGAGGTAGACCTTGTAGTAGTGAAAAATGAATTTAAGGGTTGTTCACTACCAGGACATGTAAAATGTAAAAGTCTCATGTCTACTGTTTTAAGTAAACTGCACACTGCCCTCTGGGCTGTTTAGAACCTACATAGGGGTGACCTATATACTTAAAAGAAAGGTTTGGGGCTAGAAAATGCTTATTTTCCTAGGTCATAATGGCAGTTTAAAACTGCCCACAAAGACTGCAATATCAGGCCTGAGGCATGTTTTACAGGGCTACTTAAGGGTGGTACAATCAGAAATGGAGGCTCACTAATATATTTAACTTACAGACCCTGGGTACCACTGTAATAGGGACGTACAAGTAAATTAAATGTGGCAATTGGGTATAAGATAATTCTGCCATGTTTAGGAGACAGAGTACAAGCACTTTAGCAATGGTTAGCAGTAGTAAAGTGCGAGTCCTATGGTCAACAAAAATGAGATCAGTGAAAACAGATGGGGTGAAGGCAAAGTGTTTAGGGGAAGACCACCGTAAGGCTGATAGATTTAACATGCTATTCCCACTCCCGAGCTGACAGTGGTGAGAACTACCCGACCTCCTGGGAGTTATTATCACTAAAGCGGAAAGACCTGGAGAGACCATGCCGAGCATTGGCATTGTCGGACCCAGGATGGTGATCCACTATAAATTCCATTTCCTGGAGGAAGATCGACCACCTCAACAAATTTGGATTCTCAACTTTCATCTGTATTAACCATCTGAGGGGCCTGTGGTCCATGTGAATCTGGAAGTGAGTCACAAACAGGTATGGTCTCAACTTCTTCAGTGCCAGGACCACAGCAAAAGCTTATCTCTCAATAGCACTCCACCTCTGTTCGTGGGTAGTAACATCCTATTAATGAGGGCTACACGTTGGTCTGGGCCCTCCTCATTCAACAGTGACTGACAATACTGCCCCTATTACATTGCTACGAGACATCTGTTTGCACAAGGAACTCCTGGGAAATGTCAGGAGTTGTGAGTAGCAGGACTGTATACATGCATGTTTGAGGAAGTTAAAGGCTTTCTAACAGGCCTCTGTCCAGATCACTTTCTTGGGCTGCTTCTTCAAAGTCAGCTCAGTCAAAGGGGCAACAACGTGCCAAACCTTGCAAACCTCCTGCAGTAACCAGTGAGGTCAAGGAAGGCCCTCACTTCTGACTATGTTTTGGGGGGCTCCCAGGCCATGATGGTTTCTATCTTGGCCTGGAGGGGCTACACCTTATCCCCACCCATGAGTTGTCCCAAGTACACCACTGACCCCTGCCCTATCTTGCACTTATTGGCCTTGATAGTCAGGCTACCTGCGGAGGAGCATGAAGCTCCTCCTGGAAGAGGTTCTTTTAGCTGCTACAGATGACAGCTATGTTATCCAGGTAAGCTGCATTGAAGGTCTCCATCTTAGCTAGGGCCTGATTCACCAACTGCTGGAGCATTGTTGAGCCCAAAGGTCATCCCTTTAAACTGGATGTAAGCCTCTGGAGTGGAAAAGGCACACCTCTCTTTTGCCCTCTCAGTTAGGGTGATATGTCAGTACCCAGGATTTAGGTCAAACATGAGGAACGTGGCAGCCTCCAATGAGCTCTTCAGTTGGGGGAATGGGTTGAGCATCAATCTCCATGACTGTGTTAACCCCACTGTAGGCCACACAGATTCAGAGTTCTGATGTAGCACCCATTGGGGCAGCCTTGGCAACCAGTCCTTTAAGGCTGGAACATGGACAACTGAAGTTCTCAATTACTCCCATTTCCAGGATCTTTGAGGCTTCCTCCTTGATAGTGGCCATCACCTTGTCTACCAGCCTGTAGATGTTTTTCTTGACAGGGGAACTGTCACCAGTGTCACTGTCATAGGTACATAAGTGTATAAGCCCAGGGGTGAGGGAGAACAGTGAAGCAAACTGTCCCAATACTGGGCAGAAGTCTCTCTGCTGTTCTGGGGTCAGGGTAGGAGAGAGGTTGACACCTTCCACTGACACATCTTTGTCCTTGGATGATAGAAGATCAGTGAGAAGTTCACTATCCTCCTCTTTGCATCATCAGTCACCAACAGCATGGTGATCTCGGAGCACTCATAGTGGGGCTTGAGGTGATTGATATGGAGGAACCCTAAGGAATTTCTGATGGTCTTGAGTTCCACCAGGTAGGAGGCTTCTCCCTTCCTTTCATTCACCACATAGGGCCCTGTCCAACAATCTTGGAGGGCCCTGGGCTCAACTGACTCCAACACCCAGACCGTCTGACCAAGTTGAAACTCACCACAGTAGCATTATGGTCCTACCACTGTTTCATTACCCCCTGGCTAGCTTCTAAACCCTCGGAAGCCTTCTTCTAAAAATTCTGCATTTAGTTGCAAAGGGTTAGCATGCAGGGTCTTGCTCCCACCCCTCCTTTACCAAAATGAGATGCCCTTTTACAGAGTGACCATAGAGGAGTTCAAAAGAGCTAAAACCTACTCCCTTCTGTGGTACCTTCCTAGATGCAGAGAACAGGCATGGCAAGAGGATGTCCCACTTCCTCCTCATGGGCTCAGGCAGACCCATAATCATGCACTTGAGGATGTTTTTGAACCTTTCAACAAGCCCATTAGTTTAGGAATGGTAAGATGTGGAGAACTCGTAGCTTACACCACATCCCTCTCACATGGACTTCATGTATGAGGACATGAAGCTGATGCAGCTGTCAGACACACCTTTCTTGGGGAGACCTACTTGTGAAAAAACCCCATCAATGCCCTAGCCACTGGAAGTGCAGTCACAGTCCGCAGAGGGATGGCCTTTGGGTACCTGGTGGCATGGTCAATCAAAACCAGGATAAACCTTTTTTACAGAGCTGTTTGGGGGTCCACGGGCACAACAATATTAATGCCCACCCTCTCAAAAGGGGTGCCAGTGACAGACATGGGATTCAGGGGAGCACTGAGCTTCTTCCCTGTCTTCCCACTGGCCTCTCAGGTGAGGAAAGACCTGTAGTGAGCATCAGAGGCTGTATTAATCTGAGGCCCATAACAGTGGGGGACCACCAGCACACGTGCTGCCCAATGCTCAGGCACCTTAGGCCCACTGTAAAGGAGGCTATTTTCCCAGTACATAAGGTGATCTCCAAAAGTATCATCAACTGTCTGGGCGTCAGCCCCTCTAGGGTTAGGCACTCTCTACGTCTTGCAGAACTCCTCCCTGGAGGGCCCACCCTCAACTTGCTGCCCAGAAAGCTTAGACAGGTCTCCTAGGAGGAAATGTGCTCCACGATCAGTTCTGGGGAGACATCCTTTCAGTACCACGGGAACTTCAGGGGTGCTTTCCCAGCCCTTGCCCTTCCCCTTCTTTATAGATGCCTCTGCCATTCTTCCAGTCTCTCCTGACACCCCTCATGGGCAACCATGGAGAGAGTGGTCACTTATACCCACACAGGTAGCCCCAACATTTTCAGGTGTGACATAACTTCCACTTCCTTCTAGGCAGTGTCCTTGTCCTCCAAGTCATTCCATAGCAAACAGTCCCCGGACATGACATTGCTCACAGCTACATTAAGAGATCCTGAGTCCCACCACTTCAATTGAAGGGAACCAGTGGCTCTCACGGTTGTCTGCTACCTCAACTGGGGAAATCTATTGGGTATCAGCTGCTCTGAGAACACCAAATGACGCCTGACAGTAGCCTTTCTCTCTCAGAGCCTCCACCCTCTGCCTATTGACAGTAACCCACTGCCTATACTTGGAAGTAATGGAAGCCATGTGGGCATTAGGCACCATCTCTCTGTCACCCAGTGACACTAAGAGAACCTCAGCTAAGCCCTCCGTACTGACTGCGACCATTTACTCCCCGAGCCCCACACGGGCCAACCTTTGGGACTGCCCACCATTGGGGGGCTGTGCCGTCTTTGATACTTGGCATCACCCTTTGTGTGCCCATACTGGTAGCACCAATAACAATTAGGGATACACCTACCAGTGTTCTTATCTATGAAGCCTTTTTTCTGTTGGATAGATTGGAAAAAGTTACTTTTCCTCTATGAACTATTTTGGGGGACTTGAGAGAACTCTTTCTTGTTTTTATTCCCCCCCTACTTCTTATCGTGGGAAACCTAGTCATCCTTTTGGGTGTCCCCCCGAGATATCTTCTTGTGGACCCTGCTGCCGATCCAGCTGTCCACTTCCCTAGGAAGCTGCCTAGGATCAGTGATCTCACTGTCCATAAGGCGTTGGAGCAGATCTGTAAAACAAAGACTGAACATATGCTTTCCAAAATTCAGACTACACAGCTCTCTGTAATCCTTTATTTCACTGTCCTCCACCAAACTACCCTATGCCTTGCAAAAATTATCCGCATAATCTATCCAGGTCTGCTATGGCAGCTTCTGGCTGTCCCTAAACTTCTACCTACACTTTTTCAGGGTCAAGTCATAGGGCCAGATGTAGCAAAAAAATATTTTGTGAATCGGAAATTGCGAGTTGGTGAGACTCGCAATTTCCGATTCGCAAAATCGTATGCAGAATGGTGTCTCAGACACCTGCGAATCTCAAGGGGGTCGCAAAGACCCACCTCATTAATATTACAAATACAATTTGCGATCCCCTTGAGATTCCCTGCACTCACAGGGATGGTGGCCTGCTGGAGACAGCAGACCTCCATGTATGTGACTGCATTTTCAATAAAGCAGTTTTTTTTTTTTTTGTATTGCAGCCCGTTTTCCTTAAAGGAAAACGAGTTGCAATACAAAAGAAAAAAAACATTTGTTTTTGTTTTTTCAGAGTAGGCAGTGGTCCATTGGACCACTGCCTGCTCTGATTTTTTTTTTTAGCGACATTCACGAAGGAAGGGGTCCCCTGGGGACCCCTTCCCTTTTGCGAATGAGATAGCACCCACTTCAAGTGGGTGGTAACTGCGAATTGCTTTGCAACCGCTTTCGCGGTCACAAAGCAATTCTGCATTGCGGTGCGAGTCGCAAATAGGAAGGGAACACCCCTTCCTATTTGCGAGTCGCATTCCCATTTTGAAAGTAGGTGCCGACTCGCAAAATGGGAATGTGCATCACAATGGCCATTTTGCATGGCGCAAACTGCGATTTTTGCAGTTTGCGCCATGCAAAACAGTTACTACATCTGGCCCATACTTCCTGGGCTAGGAATCCTTCATGAGGGGATATTTCACCCTGGGGCTAACAGGTCATCCCTCCCTTCACTGGGAATGTGCCTCCAAAGACTGCCCCTCAATCCTCTTTAGGGACCCTGTTCCTCTCTAAGGCATACTCATAGGCCTCAAACCAGTTACCTATGTCATCCCCCACAACACAATTAGTCACCAGATATTTCAGGATGTGGTCCCCTCTTTTCTCCAGTGGACACTGGGGTAATGGTGCCACCATTGCTTCTGGACCCTGAGGCTTGTCTAGCTTTGTGTTCTAGCTGCCTCAGGTTTATATTATGCTCCAGCAGCATTTTGTTTTCTGCCAAGGCCCTCAAACTTCCTCTATTCCGCCGCCAGTTTCATTTTGGACACTTGTAGTTTGAGCTCCCTTTTTTGCTTCCTGTTCTCCAACTCCTCTCAGGACAGGCTCTCCAAAGTCACACTGCCTCCTTCCCTCACTATGGGCTCTCTCTCAGTGGGCAGAGGATTCCCTACTCCGGGAGTTTGTGCTCAGGACCCAACCTAAAGCTGACAGGTTTAACAATGTGGCTAGGCTGTGAGATTGTGAGATTTGCCAGTTCACATTTTGTCTGCTTTATGGATACCAACAAAGAAGGAACTGCTGCTCTTCACTAGAAATTGAACTATTTTCATGAGCAGGACATTTTTTGTGGCTGTCAGTGAGCCAAAACTAAGTGTGGGTCCCTTAACACATACAGGGGGTCATTCTAACTCTGGCGGGCGGCGGAGGCCGCCCGCCAGAGTTCCCCCTCCAGAACACCGCTCCGCGGTCAGAAGACCGCCGCAGTGATTCTGTGTTTCCCGCTGGGCTGGCGGGCGACCGCCAGAAGGCCGCCCGCTAGCCCAGCGGGAAACCCCTTCCCACGAGGAAGCCGGCTCCGAATGGAGCCGGCAGAGTGGGAAGGGTGCGACGGGTGCAGTTGCACCCGTCGCGAATGTCAGTGTCTGCTAAGCAGACACTGAAATTCTTTGTGGGGCCCTCTTACGGGGGCCCCTGCAGTGCCCATGCCATTGGCATGGGCACTGCAGGGGCCCCCAGGGGCCCACATCAACCCATACCGACATCCTGTTCCTGGCGGCCGAACCGCCAGGAACAGGATGGCGGTATGGGGTGTCGGAATCCCCATGGCGGCGCAGCAAGCTGCGCCGCCATGGAGGATTCCTTAGGGCAGCGGAAAACCGGCGGGAGACCACCGGTTTTCCCTTTCTGACCGCGGCCAAACCGCCGCGGTCAGAATGCCCTTGGAAGCACCGCCAGCCTGTTGGCGGTGCTCCCGCGGTCGTTGACCCCCACAGTTCCTTAACACTTACATTGACATAAATCCAGCAAATTCTTGCAAAGCTTCACTGAAATATCTTCAAGGTGATCCTCGGTCTTCTATGTATAATTTCAACTGCCAGATGGCACAATAGAAGAATTTTAAGTCAAATAATGGCTGCAGGAATCTTGATTATTTTTTGTGTTTAGTGATAGCCCATCTCAAGGGATAATCACAGCTCTTGTCAGGATGAAATCTCAAAGTTACTAAATTAACATGGGCCCAGAGCCCTGGTAGCTATGGGACAAAGACGACAGGCTTAAGTTAACACGTATGAAGCATTTCTGAGATAGCAAAACAATAATGTTAGACCTGATAGACTTAGGGGCTCTTCCCTTCAACATTTGCCTACCTCCTCAACTTTACTGGCCTTGTTTTTGCTGGTATTAGGACTCTATGCACTTTATTACTGCTAAGCAGTGTTAACATGCTTGTGCTCGCTCCTCTAACACTCTAACGATTGTCCAGGCCTATCATTGCAGGGCCTGTATGTGCAGTCTAACACTGTCTTGTTAACCTGCCAAAATAACCCTTTTGCCAGGACTAAACTTTGCCTTTTTACACCTATTAGTCACCCCTAAGGTAGTCCCTGGTTAACCTAGAGGCAGAGTGCAATTTATGTAAATGGCAGGACATGTATTCGTTTTTCACCATAGCAAGCACTATATCCCCCATAGAATAACATTGGGATCACCTTATTCTACTTTATAAATGTAATTTCCAAATGGGAATAGATATTTCCTCCAAGTTTGGTGTCTCTGGAATCATATTTTAAAACACGTACTGGGAGCTTAGGTGTGAATTGATGTGGCATCCTGGCAGGCTGGGAAGGAGGAGCTAGACCAAGCCTCACTTACACCTTAATAGGCAGTGTCCTGTCCCCACACAAAGGGATACATACCCCCCTGTAGTGAGTCTGGAACCAGGGCAGAAATGGAGGAGCTCTGTGCACTTAAAAGGCACAACTTTGAAGTTTGCCCCACTTCAAAGGCACCACTGGGTATACACCAGGACCTCAGACACCACTTGAGTACACATCTGGTCCTATGACTACTCTGCCAGGAAGAAGGGCAGCTGAGCTGCTACAAGGACTGACACTCTGCTAGACTGCTACTCTCCTGGACTCCTGCTCTGCTGTGTTGACCTGCTACCTGCTGTCATCTGCCTGCCTGAGAAAGACTGGACCTGCACCACTTGACCCCACAATCCAGAGTGACTCCAAGGACTAGTTGGCTGGCCTCCTGATCTCAAGTCTCAGGGACCTAAAAGACTTCCAACCACCCTGCGTCTGCACCTGAACTCTGCCAGCTGTGTGTCTACTGTGACAAGTGCTGTCACCCCAATCCTGGACTTTGGGGAATGGGCCTAAGTTGCTTGCCAGCAGAACTACTGAGCAATGCATACCTGAGCAGAACCAATGCATCTCCTTGGCTGAGCGGCACATCCTCAAGCAGAACCGATGCATCGCCACTGCTTTCTGGATTAGACCCCTCACAAAAGGCTTGCATCGCCGTCGCATTCTCACATCTTGGGTTTGATTTATCACCTTTGGACCACAGCTGTTCAACATTTTTCCCGGCTCAAGCTCCCTCCATCTCCCATTGATGGCAGCCTCGATGGCACAGCTGAGAACACCGCATCGCAGCTTCACCGCTCTTCGGAACCAATTCACTGCCTTGACTGCGCAATGCATCCTCAACAGATGCCTTCGTATCGCAAGCCGTGGTGACAGGATCCTCAATGTCAGTGCAACGGGCCCTCGCACTGTGGACTTGCTGCATCATGAAACCAATGCATCACCTCAGCTGACTCAGATCCATGCACCGCTTCGCAGACAGGATTTAAGGTACTTTGGTTCAACAAGACATACTGAGCCCCTTTAGCTGGTCTGTGCTCCATCTGAGTCATCCTGAACTTTTTACTCTGTCCTGGTCCAGCGCAAGCATGTATCCCCAAAAGACCTTCTTGCTTTTTAGCACAATTTGTACTTTAAAACTTTGTAATAAAAGAACTCTACTTCTAATATTTGGATTTTGCTGTTTTGGTCATGTTTTATTTATTTAATTCAGATCTATTTTTCTATCCTGGTGGGGAATCTTTGTGCGTGGTATTTTCACAGTTTTACTGTTTGAAGTGTTCCGCAATTACTTTATACATTGCCTCTAAGTTAAGCCTTACTGCTCTGTGCCAATCTACCAGAGGGTGAGCACAGCTTAATTTAGGACTCGCTTGTGTCTTCCCTGACAAGGATTGTGGTTGCTGCTTGACCAGGGCTTACACCCCAGTCAACTAACAATCCAATTTCTAACACATAGTAAACACCAAACAATAACAATTTCAAAAGGTTTTAGATTGAGACAGTAAAATTTGATAAAGAAAATGACACCCAAATGACAAAAATCCAAGGAGAAATGAATTTCAAAGATTTATAATAAAATAGAACCAAAAGGTACAATGTGCCAATGGAGCCCTGTTGAATACATCAAGTGGATAGGTCCCAATGAAAGTCTAGAAGTCAAAATGTTTAAAAAAAGTTCCAATACAGAAAGAGACTTTTTCACTTCTCTGAAGAAAACTGTTAAAATTTATTCTAAGTCTCATAGCAAAAAGGGACTTTTTTCACTTTTTGAGAAGAACAATTCTCCATGAGAAAGTCGCCATTGAAATAGTAGCTGCTGCCATGAAACCAAAGGCAGATACTTCAAGCTGAATGGTCCTGCTGGTCCAGCTAAAGCTCTGGAGTTTGCTTGGTGAAATTTTTCAAAATGTCAATGCATAATATAACTTAATCTTCTTTGGAGCCTTGAGCAGGACGAAGCAGGAATTCAACTGAACATTGAACACTGTTAAACTTCTGGGCAGATACTTTTTGCAGAAGGTCCCCTGAAGCTATTGAACTGTGAAGCAAAAGTTTTCAAAAGTTTCTAAACTTTCTTCTAGCACACCAACAACCTTAGGAATGCACTTCCATGGACCCCGGGCCCTAGGGGGAAGGCATATTGAGTTTCCTGGTGTATCTGGCATAGGCCAACACCTAAGTCCAGTTTAAGTCCAGTTGCCACTAATAAGCTGGATACTTTAGGAAAAAGCATCTTGCAGCTAGTTGTATTCCTGTAGCCATACAGGTCAGTCACCTGACTCTTGGAGTTCATTATCTTGCCCTGAGCACAAACGGGAGAAGGCCTCGTCCTTCGGAGCACCTCTCAGGTCACAGACAGCATGTCCAGTACTCTTGTATTCATACTCATGTCCAGAAAGTGTTCTGAAGTGGATGTGCCTTTGAGTACCACATTCATGGTTGGCACCAGCAAATGAGTAGAGGTGACTAATGGGCACTCTTAACCAATGGAGTAAGAGTTCCCTGGCGGCAACCCTATACATTATTTTCAGTAGTTCCTGTTTGTCCTACTGTAAACAGGCCCACGATGCTATGTGCCAGGGTACTTTCAATATGGCAATAGACTTCAGACACACAAAACGTGGGCCCTGACAGTTGAAGTTTTTGGTGGGAGTGTCAGAAGGGAAATCACTAGTCAGTTCCCACATCTAACCCTAAAATCCAGCTTTAAGCAGGAGGCCCTTTATTTACAAAAAATCTGAAGATTGAAGTCTGATAGGACGAAATCGTAGCCCTGAAGCATTAGGACAGGGAATAAAACATGAATTATCCAGGCATCCTCTTTGCTCCCTTTCAAGTGCACCAATTTTTTTTAAGTGCATCAGACACACCTATCAGGTAGAATTTCACACTGTTGTGCCAACAGGATACCCACAGCTCCCACCTTGTATTTTCTGCTGAACTCAGAGGACTCATCCCTGGCCATTCGGGATGACCTGTCAATTAAGCAGAGCCATTGTGTAGCCCCTGGGAGGAATTTCACACTTCAATTAGGCTAGAAGTTGGCAACGGCTAATTCTAAGTAGCCTTGTGAAAGCTCAAGCAGGGAAAGGGTAACTTCCTAAAAGTTACATTTCCAACAATGGGTCATGGGTGTATTTTTGCACCATATACTATGACCTTACAGGAAAGTTAAATGTTCCAGTCAGGTTTAAGCTTATTCAACCATGTTTAAAGGGGGAGCACAGACACTTTGGACCTGAATCATAATGGTAAACTTATATTTTGTGTAAATTTAGAATTGTCTGCTATTAACAAAGGTAAGTTATGAGTAGCATCTTCACAACTGCTCATTGAGCAGTCATGGTAGGTGCATCAGGTTGGAACTTTAACTTTCCATTGCATGGTAAAAGAAAATTCAAGCCCAGGTTTTTGGACCCTTTTCTATATGCAACATAGTTAACTCTGTGGCTATGGAACTGATATCAGCAGAAACAATGACAATTCACCTAATATTTCATGTGTTTTTTTAATAGAACCAGTTAAGGATACTCAATTTGAAAAACCACTACATCCTACATTTCATGACTCTGAAATTGAATATCAATACCAGGATATCCCGGACTCACCAATAATAAGACATTGCAATATTTCTTCAAATGGAAGGGTCATGGTATAGAAGAGCCAACACAACGTTTTTATGCCACTGAAACAATAGAAACATTCCGTAAAGCCAATCCCAAAAAACATAAAGATGGAGCTACTGTCAAGACCACATTTGTCAGGAACTTTAAAGATGCAGGAAATAATATGTTTAAATGGTGTTTGCTGCGTGCTTAACACAATTGGAGTGCTAGATATGGTAATGATCACTTTTATATGAAAGGTGGCATGTGCAGTTGTAAACCGCTGCAACAAAATGGAACTCACTTGAATTTGACAGAAAGCAGAATTTCCCAGATGCTATGTATAAAATGAGAATGAGAGTTTAATTGCTTCTCAAAACAGCCTTTAGTTCGCCGTTGTCGAGGATCATTGTAGAGGAGTAGAGGAAGTTGGCTCTGTATATACTATCTCAAAGTAAGAGTTAGTGTGCACAGAGTCCAAGGGTTCCCCTTAGAGGCAAGATAGTGGCAAAATTAGATAATTCTAATGCTCTATTTTTGGTACTGTGGTCGAGCGGTAGGCTTATCCGAGGGTAGTGTTAAGCATTTGTTGTACACACACAGGCAACAAATGAGGAACACACACTCAAAGACTTAACTCCAGACCAATACTTTTTATATAGAAAAATATATTTTCTTAATTTATTTTTAGAACCACAAGTTCAAGATTTGAAGTAAATGCATAAAATACAAGGTACTCCACACAGGTAAGTTAGGCACTTTGAATTAGAGCAATGGCATACACAGTTTTAGTAAAAATGGCAATAAGCTATTTAAGAAGTGGACACAGTGCAAAAATCAACAGTTCCTGGGGGAGGTAAGTAATGGTTAGTTTGTCAGGTAAGTAAGACACTTACAAGTCTAAATTCCTGGGCATAGGCAGCCCACTGTTGGGGGTTCAAGGCAACACCAAAGTTACCACACCAGCAGCTCAGGGCCGGTCAGGTGCAGAGGTCAAAGAGGTGCCCAAAACACATAGGCGCCGATGAAGAACAGGGGTGCTCCGGTTCCAGTCTGCCAGCAGGTAAGTACCCGCGTCCTCAGAGGGCAGACCCGGGGGTTTTGTAGAGCACTGGGCGAGTACAAACGTAGGCACACAAAACACACCCTCAGTGGCACAGGGGTGGCCGGGTGCAGTGTGCAAAGCAGGCATCGGGTTTGTAATTGAAATCAATGGAGGGACCCGGGGGTCACTCTTGCGGTGCAGGCAGGGCACAGGGGGGTTTCTCGTGCCAGCCACCAACTGGGCTAGGCAGAGGGTCGCCTGAGGCTCACTCCTGCACTGAGGTTCAGTTCCTTCTGGTCCTGAGGGCTGCGGGTGCAGTGCTTGGTCCAGGCGTCGGGTTCCTTGTTACAGACAGTCGCGGTCAGGGGGAGCCTCTGGATTCTCTCTGCATTCGTCACTGTGGGGATCCAGGGGGGTCGTCTCGGGCTACTCATGAGGTCGCAGTCACCTGGGAGTCCTCCCTGTAGTGTTGGTTCTCTGGAGCTCGAGCCAGGGGCATCTGGTGCAGAGGGTGAAGTCTCACGCTTCCGGCGGGAAGAGTGAGGTCTTTAAAAGTTGCAAGAAAGTTGCAAAGTTTTTGCTGTTATTGAACACAGCTGCTGCTCACTGGAGTTTCTTGGTCCTTTTTTTAGGGCAGTCCTCTGAGACTTCAGAGGTCACTGGTCCCTGTCAGATGCATCGCTGTTGCAGAGTCAGGAGACAGGTCGGTAGGGATGGGACCAAAGCAGTTGTCGCCTCTGTTGTCTCTGCAGAGCTTTCAGGTCAGCAGTCCTTCTTCTTGTTTTAGGTTGCAGGAATCTGATTTTCTGGGTTCTGAGGTGCCCCTAAATACTAAATTTAGTGGTGTGTTTAGGTCTGGGGGCAGTAGCCAATGGCTACTGTCCTGGATTGTGGCTACACCCTCTTTGTGCCTCCTCCCTGAAGGGAGGGAGGCACATGCCAAATCCTATTGGGGGAATTCTCCAATCTCAAGATGGAGGATTTCTAAAGGCAGGGGTTACCTCAGCTCAGGACACCTAAGGGGCTGTCCTGACTTGTGATTGACTCCTCCTTGTTTTTCTCATTATCTCCTCCAGCCTTGTTGCCAAAAGTGGAGGCAGTCCAGAGGGGCGGGCATCTCCACTAGCTGGGATGCCCTGGGGTGCTGTAACAAAAGGCATGAGCCTTTGAGGCTCACCGCCAGGTGTTACAGTTCCTGCAGAGGGAGGTGAGAAGCACCTCCACCCAGTGCAGGCTTTGTTCCTGGCCACAGAGTGACAAAGGCCCTCTCCCCATGTGGCCAGCAACTCATCTGGTTGTGGCAGGCTGGCAGAAACTGGTCAGCCTAACACTAGGAGTCGGACTGGTATTCAGGGGGCATCTCTGAGATGCCCTTAGGCTGAATTTTACAATAAATTCCACACTGGCATCAGTGTGCATTTATTGTGCTGAGACGTTTGATACCAAACTTCCCAGATTTCAGTGTAGCCATTATGGAACTGTGGAGTTCGTGTTTGACAATTTCCCAGACCATATACTCTTTATGGCTACCCTGCACTTACAATGTCTAAGGTTTTGCTTAGACACTGTAGGGGCATAGTGCTCCTGCACATATGCCCTCACCTATGGTATAGTGCACATGCCTTAGGGCTGTAAGGCTTGCTAGAGGGGTGACTTACCTATGCCACAGGCAGTGTGAGGTTGGCATGGCACTCTGAGGGGAGTGCCATGTCGACTTAGTCATTTTCTCCCCACCAGAACACACATACTGTGAGTCAGTGTGCATGTGCTGCTTGAGGGGTCCCCAGGGTGGCATAAGACATGCTGCAGCCCTTAGAGACCTTCCCTGGTATCAGGACCCTTGGTACCAGGGGTACCATTTACAAGGGACTTATCTGAGTGCCAGGTCTGTTTTGTGGAAGCAAAGGTACAATTTAGGGAAAGAACACTGGTGCTGTGGCCTGGTTAGCGGGGTCCCAGCACACTTTCCATCATAACTGGCATCAGCAAAAGGCAAAAAGCCAGGGGGTAACCATGCCAAGGAGGCATTTCCTTACAAGGAGGGTTAAAAATCTGGCTTCCTGCTTTTCTCACTATCTTGCCCATTCAAACTGTAGTTACGATTGGTTACAATTTCAACGCCTTATATATTTATAAATATATTTGAACACTCTATTTTATCACATTTCTAATTTGCAGGCATATTCTTATTTGCACTTGGTGGCCCTTCAGTTTTTATCACCGCCATTGTACATATCATAATGTTCAACAATTAACTAGTTTGGACTCCTGTGCTTTGAAATCTGTAGTACGGTTGCAGAGTCATACATGAAAACCACACTGCATTATTTCCAAAGGATATTGGTAATCATTGTTTTTCTATATTTCAGTGAGAGAACTGCATCTATGTTTAGATTAGAAAGGGCTAGGTTAAAGAACTTATTATGTAAGGGAATTTGGTAGAAGGATTGTATATTATACTTAAGATACAAGGTTCTTTACTAATGTGTTATTGTTACTTACAGACTTCCATACCCGTTCAGGAGGGGATGTGGCAATCATCACATCACTGTTTTCTATCTCTTCCCCTTACCCTTTTACCCTCTCTACGGGCTGATGTGATCACAGTTATAATTAGTAGTCATAAGCCCTCATTATGACATTGGCGGCAAATGCTGCCTTATACCATCGCCGTGGCTACCAGCCACCAACCGCATTATGACCATAGAAGGAATACCGCCAGAAGGCTGGTGGAATTTCATCGATAGTTATGGCGGCGGACGGCGGTAAGGTGGCGCTGCTGCCAGCAGCAGCACCACACCAGCAAAATACCACTGACCGTATCATGTTGCATGATACGGCCTGGCGGTGTTTTGCTGGCGGATGCTGCTGCTGGCAGCAGCGCCACATCCTGCCTCCTGCCGGAGGACCCCCTGGAAGCAGGTAAGTCGGGTTCTCCGACAGGAGAGGGGAGTGGGAGGTGTTGTGTGTGTGTGTGTGGGAGGGGGTCTGTGACTGTGGGGTGTGTGAGTCTGTGTTTGTATGCGTGCATGCAGGTGTGAGTCGCGTGGAATGCATGCATGTATGGCTGAATGTGAGTGTACATGTCTGTTGTGTGTTGTAAATTCGTGTGTGCGACAATGTATGTTAGTGTGTGTTGCAGTGTGTGGGTATGCTTGTGTGTATTAGTGTGTTTGTATGTGCGTGTGGGTGTGTGGATGTTGGGGGCGTTGGGAGGGGTAGGGTGGAGGAGGACTCTGGGGAGATGGACGGGGCGGGGGAAACCCCTATCAGTGCCAGGGAAGAAATTTCCTGGCACTGATAGTGCCTACCGGCATGGTTTTCGTGGCAGTAACATAGCCACGAAAACCATGGCGGTAGGCGCGGTCATAATCCCGCGGGTGGGATTGTGACGGTCGCCGGGCTGGAGACCTAAGTCTCCAGCCCAGCGGCTGTTATCACCCTGGTGGACGGAACAGTACATTTGCGTTTTGGCTTGAGCCAAACTGTCAATGCCATAATTCGGCAAAAGGTACCACCAGCCTGCTGGCAGTACCTTTCCCCAAACTACAGCCGTCCGCCAGGGTCGTAATGACCCAACATAATTTCCCCAGCATAAGTCGCTGTATTGCCTCCTATTCAATGGAGGCAGAAAGAACCATGTTCTTATGTACCTTACCTTTCCAGTCCTACCAGTGGATGTTACTTGATATTTCCAACATATGAATCTGACAAAGGAAGGCATTATTTTCTTGAGATTTCCAGTTACGATTCTTGGATGTTCTTCAACCTGGAAATTTCTGGCTTTGGAGCAAAATGGCATTTTGTCCAACTCAACTATGTGCTTGAATTTAAATATAGTTTTTATCCAGGTGAAAATCGTATATGTCAAACCCTATCTTCCAGCTCTTAGTTACACTTTTATTAATTAGTTTTTAAATTTGAATTGATTGGTGTGAGCATTACATTATGTATTGTTATTTTCTGAAAACGGTACTGTAACTTTGTGTTAATCTTCAATTATCTTAAGCAGAGGTCATCAAACTGTGCAGCATACCGCCCTGTGGGTGGTTCTTGAATTGATCTCAAAGGTACTTCAGTCTCTGGCCAAGAGGGGCACTTACTTTGCCTCTGGGGAAAAATGAAATAAGGCTATGTTTTAGTGAATACAACTAGAATAGCGTGAGCCACTCTGTAATGGGCCATCAGTACCGTCTTGTGACCTTATGTCATTCATGCACTGTGGGTATCAAAGTAGGGTGGGGGGGCTTCACCCCCTTACTGATAAAGGATCTCACTGTAGAGACGTTCAGACGTTTACATTTTAGAGGCCAAACTGCCAAAAAAAAGTGCCAGACAAAAGGGAAAGCTGAATTAACCTCAATGTTTGAATTGTCAAATATGTTAGCGCCGAAGATTTGATCAAATTATTGTAAGGAAATATGTTTTTTCATTCTGAGGATGCCAGTAGTATTTTTTACTCGAATGTGGGACGCTGCATTAAAAAGTTCGACGATCATTGTTCTAAAGGAAGCCTTAACTATCCGTGTCATGCAATCACCGAAGGCACACATTTTTTGATGGCGCAAAGGGAGCTGTCTGCAAACTAGCTCAGGCTCATTGATTCTGACCTTGGTGTTGGACTCGGTGCATTGAATTTAAAATCCATCATCAATCCTGCGTCCTTGAAAGAGGCAGGTACCTGACAGGATAGGCGCTCAGCAAGCTGTGCATGATGCATCTCTGACAAATAACAGGCAACGCAGGTTTTTAAGCAAGGGTTTGGACTATTTCAAAGCGTCAGCGTTTTCGCTGGTTGCATATACTGGAGTTTCCCTCTAAATCGGTACACTTGAAATTCTATTATCTATTCTAAGTTGAGCGGATGTTTGCATGGTCCAAGGACGTCATCACCCCCATAAAGCCAAAATCGTGACCGCTAGAACCTATATAAGTACAATAGCATCTGCATACAAAGGAATGAAAGAGGTCTTCTGTGCTATATGAGAAAAAATAATCCAAGCACACATCTAGAACAACGACATTCTACACAGACATCAGAGAGAATTTATTGACAATCACAAGACCACCAACCGCATATGCATCCAACTTCCATTATTAAATAGATAGAGCCGCAGAGTGCATAAATGACAAATATTCAGAATATGCTGTATTCCAAAACTCTTCAAGTGAATCTGCCACAAAGCACTCCTTCACAACTCCCTGCAAGGTGTACAGGGCAAAAGGTATTTAATAAAAGTCCACCCAGACAGAATGAAGTGTAAAAATAAACACTATGGAGAAAGACTTCTCCAAACAAGAACATACTGCGTGCTTTATGTGCTGACTCTGGACCGCTAGTGCTTCGCACAAGTGCAGCTTTTTTATGTTACTCCAATGGTCCAATTGTCTGGAACTCTGGGACAGAGGCAATGAGTGACGCAAAGACAGTGAACATGCATTCCTAAATTCATTCCACACAATACACACAGGTTCACATAGCAAACAAGCAAGCAAACATAAGAAAAAAGAGGTCCTATAGTCCTATGTAGAAAGGCAGACAGATGGATGTTTCATTGATATTGGGAGGATCCAGGCTCCATGTTCACTGGGGGCCTTTTTTTGGTATTCACAAACTGCGAGTTTATTTGTACTAATAGTCATTTTAGGACTGTGGCGACCCCACACATAAAAAATGGGCCAGTGTAGAATTACTATTAGTAAAAATTTAACTCGGAATTTGTTGATACCAAAAGAATAGTAAACTTTCACAAAGGAGCTTCTTTATTTAATAGGTATTTCTTGGTTAATGACTTCATTTCTTACCGGTAGTAATAACCCTTCTCAGAGCCATCGAAAAAGAATTGTAGAAACAAAGAGGTAGAACAAGAATAAGAAGATAGATTATGAGAAGAACACCATCCATCAAAATTAGCCCAGTGCTCATCTTCCTGGATCCCTGCACCACTGAAGCCATATGAGAGGAAAAGCCTTGCCTCTCTAACGCACTCTGCTCAACCTCCAAACAGCAGGGGTAAGAGGAGCCAGGAAAGGATAGACCAGGGACTATAATGGAGAAGGTATCAGGGATAGAACCCATGGAGCCCCATAGTCAAACTCTTCACCAGAGAGAACTAAGGTCTCCGAGGCCAAAAGGGAAGAACTGCCACCACCTGTGCTCTCTCCTGCTGGACGTTCCCCAGAAACTTCTGGATAAGAGGGAAAGGACGAAAAGCATACAGAAGAAGATGAGGCAATGGCAGAGTCAAGGCGTCCATGCCCCATGCCCCCACTTCGATCACTCTCAAACAGAACAATGGGAGTAGTGGTTCCTTCTTGGATGAGAGAAGGTCAATCACTGGATGACCAAATCTTCTTCAGATCCACCAAAAAGTCCTTTAGGTCAACCTCAGATTGAGTTTAGATGGAAACCTGTGAGTGAGCACATTTACAGTTTAATTGTCCAGTCTTCTGATGTGAATAGCTGACAATGAGAGTAGATGGATGGCCACCCACTGGACCAAAGAACCAGCCACACGATTTAGAGACTGGCTGTGAGTACTGCCTTGATGGTTGATATATGCAACAGAAACAGCACTGTCTGAGCTCCCTACAGCATTGAACCCCTCCACATGGTGCTTGAAGTAACACAATGCTCTCTCCACTGTACCACATCAGGCATTGAGTCCTCCACATTTTCTAATGGATACAGTTTCGCCATCTATTGTGGAACGGAAATCCACTACGGGTCTTCCACTCATTCAAAATTACCACTCGAACAAACTGATGGATGAGCACTGAGGTGCTGAAAGGCTTCTTGAATTGAGGTAGCACTGTATCTTTGGATGAAGAAGAAGCCTCATCCTGAGAAAACCCATATTATCCCTCATATGTCACAACATGCCAGGCAGCATGTCACATTGAATCCAATTTTCCTTATGATCCAGAGCCACCTTAGATTAGTCATCTGAGTCCTCAGAGTAAGAAATATCAGAGTAAATACTCTTGTGGCATGAAAAAGTGAGAGGGACCTCCTTCTTTTTCTTCAAAGACAGAAGAGTCTCCAAAATGTATTGTTTCATCATCACCAGAGCGGCATTTTTTGCCAGGAAAAGGTCCAACCTCATTCAATGATGAGGAAGGAGAACAATGTTTCCTCTTTGCCGAATGTTTACTCATTCCGCAGTATTCAAAACCGATTACAGAATGGCAATCAGCCACCTGAATAAAACTTTAAATATCCCAGGTACAATAACTAGGAAAAAACACCTGGAACCACCTCAGGCGGGTTCCACCCACAAATACACTAATAGGAGAAACAGAACAGAGCATGTGTGGATTGGGAAACAGCTAAAATCCCACCCGCATGCACTTGCCTTCACATAATGCGGAAGGCCCAGTACATTCTGGAGCCGGAAGAGTACACCCCATACCCTGCTCCGATAACTTAATCCAAAGCCATTAAACAAAGGTAGCATGACAGAACAACACATTCCTGTACCACTTATGCCTTTACCATGCATTTTTACCATGCATGCTTTTACAACGCATAAATCTTTTCCACACATATGTTTACCATGCATCCTCATAGGGTAACATAGGAAATACCTATACCAGGTATACTTTTACCATGCATACCTTTACCACACAAGCCTTATACAACACATTTTTTTAATGAAAAGCATTATTAACATACTCTATAGACCTGTTATATTTACAAATATAAATATTTAACATACATTATAAATGTATTTGCCAAGTGCAAATACTGATCGAGCAGAAGTGTCTATATACTTTCAGTAAAGGTCAGCTGACCCAAAAACATTTACGAACTAAGCTAATAATAAATTCTATTGCCAATTATTAACAAAAATAATTCTAAATCACACATTGAAAAATTACATTACAAAATCAAGAACAGTAAAAACCTGTTGCGTAAATAGCTTACTCACACTTGACTATTACAATTCAGGAAGATCAATTAAAAAAAATTAAGAAACTTCACTAGCGTTACAGCCAATTGGCAGGACTAAGAACTTACACATAAAAACCGCATTTTTCAATGCTTTGACATTCTGGATTTTAAACAACAGTTTTTGAAAAATGTATCCATGAAAAGTGCAAACCTCAACAGATGCAAATAATCTGCCCCAATGTGTCCTTTGACAGGTAACACGGGCAACCTCCTTTCTATCTGACTGCAGGATTCAAGGAAAAATAAATTCCAATATCTGTCTTCAAGTATCTCAATTTCAGCCTTTTTAAGTGAACTGGAGTTGGTTGTCGATATTTCTGTGGAATCAAGTTTAAAAAAGATGGTAAAAGATAGGCAATATATCTCCTCCTTGAGAATTTCTCCACATTTCAAATTGACATTTTCCATATTTTTTAACGTTATGTTTAATGGTGGCATACGTAATTTGTCTTTTCAAATAGAGAGATAGTTCAAGTTTTAAAATGGCTGAAACATCATAACTAAACACACAGATTAACCTCAGAGCCGCAAATGTAAACCCATATGAGATTGTTAACTGAACCAAAGTCTATTGTTTAAGTAAAAGTCTTGCTTTATGACATTATTTAAAAGAATTAGCTTGCGTCGCCACTACTTGTTTAAACGGATCAAGTTCTAGCCGATCGTGAGATTGCTCTTTAAAATGTGCAAATAAAAATATGGATTTATATAACTTGATTTTCCTACACAGGAAAAGAAATTACCTAAAAGTAGTTCATGTACATCCCACTTTTCACCAATACCAACGTATTTGGCTGTAGGTGCTCAGCCTCACCTGTCCCCAAAAATACAATTAACTCTTGCCCCTTCACTCTTGTACACCCCACATTACCTCTACGTCACTAGTCTTCGACCCAGTCAATTCAAAATGAGGATTGTCATCCAATCGTAAACAGGAAACAAAACAGGAAATGCTTAGCTTACACCACCCACCCTTCAGCTAGGGCTATAGGTCATAGCCTTACCTGAAGACATCCTGTTTTGTGTCCTGTTTGGCTGGATCAAGAGCAGAGACGCTGAGGCATCTGCTGGGCTTGTTTCCTCCATCGCCGGCTTGCTGAGATCTTTACCTGCATTGTGGGGGCCTCTGGATGCGGGATGCGAATTTTAGTCTTCAGGGAGTCCACCCATATGGTAGGGGATCTGGTGTTCTTCACCGAGAGCCTTTCTTTGGTTTTCTTTTTTGAACGATGTCAGAGTGTGGCTCAGTTGTTTTACGGGCCCTATTTGAGGCCCTTTTTTGTTTAAGGGAAACATCCATTAACACCGAATCTTTATCACAAAATGCTATTTCCAAGCAGTCTAGACCACAATTGTGCATTTACCAGGCATATGCCATGACCATGCTTGCCTTTTCCACGCATCATGGCAAATATATGTAGGTATCGGTAAGTAAAAATATGTTTTCATTATTTAAAAGAAGTAATATTATCAATGTGTATATATTTGTAAATATAAAATATATTAATATAGATTTTAAAGTAGAACGTAAGTGATATAGATAGGATCAATGGGTGGGGAAGTGTATCAATTCTCAGGTAACAACTAAGATACCTCAGTATTAACTATGTAATATTGCCATAAAGCATTTATTATTTTTTCTAAAAATACATGTATGCAGCTTATGTTAAAAATACGTTAGTAAGGTTTTATGAGTGGGATGTTAGTGCTATAGAAGTAATGAGTGATGGATGTATATGAATCCTTAGGTATCAACTAAGGCACATGAGTAATAATTAGGTAATGTAAATACAACTCATAATATTTTTAAAAAATATTTTAAAAATATGTAAATAAAGCTTTCAAAGCGGGATGTAAGGGATTTAGGGGACATGGGTGGGGAAATGTATTAATATCCAGATATACATTAAGAAAACTGAGTATTACATAGTTAATGTAATTTAGAAAAAACACGTATTTCCAAAACAATGTATGCAAATTATTTTAAAATTAGGTTAATAAAATTTTAGAAGTATGTAATGGATTTTGGGGTAATTTGGGGGAGCATGGTATTAAGACTCGGGTACCAACTAAGATACCAGATAATAAATATGAAATGTTCTTTAAAATACAGATATAATATTTTTGAAATAATGTATGCAAATTATCTTTAAAATATGTAAAGAAAGGGATGTTAGGAATGTAAGGGTAATGGGTGGGGAAGTGTATTAATTCTCAGGTATCAACCTAAATATCTGAGTATAAACATTTAGGCCTGATTTAGATCTTGGTAGGAATACCACCATCCTGCCACCACGGTGGTCCCATGTACTCTGTCTGGTCGACAGAGTTCCGACCACCGTATTTAGATGTATTATGAGTGAACAACTGACCGCCACAACGGAGTGCTCTTCCTAGCCTTCAGGCTGGCGGGCTCCAGCCAACCATTTTTAGATGTTACAGTTCCACAGGCAGTGTACTGGCGGCGGATTGCTGGCACATTAAGCCGGTTGCGGGAGTCAATGTACAGTGGCAGTGGCAATGGAAAAGATGCAAGTTACACACACCCCACATACCTTAGCCATATGTGTACACCTGCATAACACACTACACAACACACTATGTACACACCATGATTCTTTGCCATTCCACCAAAACACAGGATTTGCATGCAGGAGACACACAATGCCATACATTCGACACACAACATTCACACATTATTGAAACTACACCCACATACAACACAACCACAACTACCAATACAATGACACACTCATCTGCACAAACATACTCAAAGGCAGAACTACACACTTCAAAACAATGACCGCAACCAAACAACAGCACCCACCAGAATTTTGCACACAACATCACAACACACAACCAAACATACACAACTATCAGACCCATATGCAAGTGCACACATACAGACAAAACCACATCACACCCTCCAGCTTCACCTACCTCAACAAGCCAATCTACTACCACCCCTCCCAAGTAAAAGCTTAGAAGTGCCAGATATGTGCCCAATAGATGCCTGGACTATAGACAAAGCCAGGGGAAATTGTACCATCCAAACATTTTTTATTGGCACATATGAGTTTCATTGTCATAATAAATGTACTGACTCACATTCACAACTGGAAGCACTATATTACACTTACAGGTCCCATTTCAATGTGTACACATGGACATAGTTTACAATTGTGATGTTCATTTATGTTGGTGCAAGCATTCATTTGGTTATGATATTTACACCAAAATATACATTGTATATAGACACATATTTTTATAATATAGGTGTGTCTCTATTAATGTCTGACACAGATGTTTTCTGGACATATGCATGTCACCTTATGTTTTCAACAATATGATTGTGTCACTTATACTACTGCACTGTTCCCTGGGCTAAGATTAATTGGCCAAACAAAGTTTACTAATAATATGTAATGCTTACCATTGGCGGCTTGGGATTGCCAACAGCTAAATAGAGTGGACGGACCACCAAGGCAGCGAAGGGGAAATCTGATAAAGTGATGGCGGGACCGATTATGCAAATATCTAAATAAGACCCTTAGGGTAAATTAAAACACATATAGGGGGTCATTATGACCCTGGCAGAAGGCGGAGAACCGGCGGTAAGACCGCCAACAGGCTGGCGGTCTTACTTTGTGGAATTATGACCATGGCGGTTACCGCCATGGTCATCCGCCGGTTCTCCGTTCCGCCTGCCAGGGCGGAGACGACCGCCGGGCTGGAGACCTGGGTCTCCAGCCCGGCGGCCGTCACTAGACCGCCAGCGGTATTTGGACCCGGCTTACCGCCGTGGATTTCCAGCGGTTTGAACCGCCATGAAATCCATGGTGGTAAGCACTATCAGTGCCAGGGAATTCCTTCCCTGGCACTGATAGGGGTCTCCCCCACACCCCACCCCCACCCCGACTCCCTCCCCTACCCCCCCACCACCCCTGCCACCCCCCAAAGGTGGCAGGGCCCCCCTCCCCCCCCCGACCCCCAACATCACATCACCCATACCCACACGACACGCACGCAGGCACCACCTACACACTTACACGCACACATACATGCCTACATCCACACACACAGTCAGACACGTACACCCACATTCAAACATACACGAACACATCCATACAGACATACCCACAGACATACACGCACTTGTTCCCATACACACAACACCCCCACAAGCATACACGCACTCATACACCCCCTCTACATACACACAAGTACACCCCCATGCACCCACACAACACCCCCCACCCCTCACAGACGATCGACTTACCTGGTCCGACGATCCTCCGGGAGGGGACGGGAGCCATGGGGGCAGCTCTGCCGACACCACACCGCCAACAGAACACAGCCACGGCGAAACACAGGACGTGATTCGCTGGGCGGTGTTCTGTTGGCGTGGCGGTGGAGGTGGAGCAACCTCCACTTCCCCGCCTCCCGCCAGTATGACTGTTGGTGGCTCTCCATCCGTAAAAGGACAGAGAGCTGCCAACGGTCATAATAGGCAGAGTGGCAAACCGCCACCACTGGCGGTCTTCCGCACGGCGGTCCCTCGACGGTCTTCAAAAAAGACCGCCAAGGTCAAAATGCCCCCCATAATGATGGTCATTATGACATTGGTGGTCTTTTCCGATTACCGCCGCGGTGATGGCCGCCAACAGACCACAGCGGGGGCAAAAATCCACCCACAGGATAATGACACACAAACACAAAACAACAGAAACCAGCCACAACCACAAATCCACCAGACCCAATGGAGGCGAAAAAGTGTCGGACCCACCACCCTCACCAGCAATACACCCCTCTCCAAATTATGGACCACGAATCACCACATTGGCCACTCAATGGCAGTCAGCCATTGGCAGTTCACACCGCCGCAGCAGAATTGGGCACCCAACACCAACAGTAGCCAACATTGGCCAGATTGAAAAACCCACACCTGACACACATACACACACCGTACACACCCACCAACAGCACCATAAAACACACCCCACCACAACCCACAATCCTTTGCAAACACAAAAATACTGCTACACCTTGTCAGCAAATGACAATACAAGAACTGCACACACAAACCATAGCTACCTATTCACCTTACACGCATCACACACCACACACCATACCCCAACACCTATCACACTCTGCACAGCACACACACAGCACATGCAGCACACAATAGGCATGTTCCCACAGATGAATCCCCATTTCACAGCTTAGGAGTTGCAGGTGATAGTGGAGGAAATCGTCAGGGTATAGCCACAGCTGTTTGGTCCACAGGTCCAGTAGATATCTATTGCCAGAAAGATGGAGCTATGGCAGAGGATCGTGGACAGGGTGAACTCCATGGAACATATCCACGCACACGGGATGACATTCGCAAGAGGTGGAACAACCTAGGGGGAAAGGTGTATGCAGTGGCCTCCAAGCACTAAGTTGCCATCAGGAAGACTGTCAGTGGACCCCCCACCTCCTCCCCCACAGTTGACAGCATGGGAGGAGAAAGTCTTGGCAATCCTGCATCCTGAGGGCCTCCCTGGAGTCACTGGAGGGCTGGACACTGGTAAGTCACCATTACTACCCTACCACCACCAATACCTGCATGGCATCTCACCCTGACTCCCTTCACCCCATTCAATCCCATGCAGAGAACCACCCTCAATGGTGTACCCCTGTATACCCTACCCGCTGTAAGCACATCCCTCCCAGCTCTGCATGCTCACACAACACTAATGCATGGGCAGCATGTTGTACTACAATCCCACAATTCACCAGCATACACTAACCAAAAGTGGGAAGACAACACAAAACCCATAGGGAAAGCCAGAAATGCTGAATATGTGACACACAATAACTGTAACAAATCTTTCACATGTCCACAGGTACACCAGCCAATGTCAGTGATGAGGATGTGCCACGGCAACCCAGTCCCCCACCAGAAGATGTCCTCAGTGATGACAGCAACTCTGGATGTCCCAATCTTGATGATATCCCTGGCCCATTTGGCACCACTGGTCAGTCGGCTTCCACATCCCACACCCAGTCCTCCACAGGGCACCCCCAACTGAACTCCAACACTACAGCATCCACCCAATGTCCCCAAACCTCGGTCCCCAGGACATGTCGATCACTTGTGTGCCCACCTGTACAGGGACCCGAGTCAACACCACACAGGCAAGACGATGAAGGCCCTGGTGTAAGTGGGAGTGCGCACACCGTTCAGGGGACACAGGCACAGTGGGCCAGTCCTAGCGGGAGGTTAGCTGTGCGCCAGGGGAAGGCCCAACCCAGGGAACCGACTGCCCAGGAGGCACTCACATATGTCCTGGGGGCCTACCAACAATCCCAGGACAGGATGGGCCAGGTGATTACCATCTTGCAGGAGAACCAACGGCTGCAGGGGGTACACCACCAAGAGGTCATGCAGCAGTTGCAGGCCCTAAATGCCAACATGGCCACCATTGCATGGGTGTTGTGTGACATGGACAACACGATGCATGAGTACATAGCACACCAGCCGGCCCTTTCCACTAGAAAATCAACTCACCAGCCAACAACATCTGCTGAAGCCAGTCAACAGGAGGACCTGCCACATCACTCACAGGCCACCAGCACCCCACCCCCTGCAGAAGGTAAACCACCCCGCAAACATTCCCTGAGACCCAGACAGATACCAGAGACTGTTGCCAAGACAAACCACCGCCAGGAAATGAGCTCCTCCTGAATGTCTCCCTTGTGTGCCACTGAGATACCTTGTTCACTTTGGACTACCATTGCTCCTTTTCCTATGGCCCCATGGATACTGCAACAAACCAACTGGGCCACTACACTGAAGTTTACCGCTAC
This sequence comes from Pleurodeles waltl, assembly GCF_031143425.1. Taxonomy (NCBI): domain Eukaryota; kingdom Metazoa; phylum Chordata; class Amphibia; order Caudata; family Salamandridae; genus Pleurodeles; species Pleurodeles waltl. The sequence continues at coordinate 1,791,087,557 of NC_090440.1, read as the reverse complement.
CATCACCCTACTCTATTGCACTATCCCATCCTTTTTGTCACTTCAATAAACAATCTTGAACACAACTGAAGTTTCTGTGCTTTATCATAAAACAATATGCAATGTCTCAAACTGCATCATGTTGTGCAATTGTCCTGTTATATGTGAATCCATCCAAAAAATTTGCGTAAGCAGTCTGTAGTCATCACATCAGTACACAGTTGTGCCCACACCAACATCTGCAAAAAGGGAAAGCATAAGTGACAGTCAATTAAGAAGTAAAGGTAGTACTTGGCACAACACAGCAGCCACACAGCACTGAACTGTAATGGAGGTATGAACAGGAGTACAGTCTTACCTAAGTGTCAGTGGAAGTATTGCTGTATCATATGTGTCCTGTTGTCCACATCCTCCTCCTCATCATTACTGTCTTCAGTGCCTTCTGCTGCCACAGGTGCATTGTCTCCCCCCCTCTTCCTGCAGGTAGGGCACATGGCGTCTGAGTGCCAAATCGTGCAGCATGCAGCAAGCAGCAAGCAGCAAGCAGCAAGCAGCAAGCCACCACTATCTGGCAGACCTTATTAGGGCCGTAGAATAGGGATCCACCAGTTACATAGAGGCACTGGAACCTTGCTTTCAGTAAGCCAAATGTACATTCAATAACCCTCCTGGTATGCCCATGTGTTTTATTGTAACACATTTCTGCTTCTGTCCTCGAATGCCTCACTGGTGTCAACAGCCAGGACAGGTTTGGGTAGCCAGAGTCAACTGGAAGTAGTGAGGGACACACATTACTCATGTTCAGTGGCACAGAGTACAACTTCAGGTGGCATACAGTGACATACATTGGGTGAATACTCAAGCTCACCTATGAGCCACACTCTGTGCCTCTGTGGTCATGCCATCACCTCTGGGATGTTGCTATTCCTCATCACATAGGCATCATGCACAGATCCAGGAAACTTGCCAGTGATATGGGAGATGGATTGCTCAGCAAGGCACACCATCTGGACATTTATTGAGTGGTAACTTTTCCTAATCCTGTAGACCTGCTCATTCGCCCAAGGCAATATGGGTCCCATCAATGGCCCCAATCACACGTGGTATGTGTCCCATGGCATAGAATTCAGCCTTCACAGTGGGTAAATCTTCACTCTGGGGGAAGGCGATGTAGCTGCTCATGTGTTTTAGCAAAGCAGCCAATACTCTTCCAAGCACAATCCAATAACAGTGGCTGTGACTTTCCTGCAGCCATGCCCACAGTCACCTGGAAGGAACCACTTGCCAGGAAGTGGAGCACATGTGTTTTAGCAAGGCAGCCAATACTCTTCCAAGCACAGTCGAAAAAACATTGGCTGTGACATTCCTGCAGCCAAGCCCACAGTCACCTGGGAGGAACCACTTGCCAGGAAGTGGAGTACAGACAGTGCCTGTACTGCAGGGGGTATTTCTGTAGTGCTACAGATAGCAGGAATCAGATCTGGCTCCAATTGTTGACACAGTTCAGTAATTGTGTCCCTGTCCAGACGATAGGTCATAATGATGTTGCATTCCTCCAGTATAGCCAAGTTCACTAAGGGTCTGTACACAGGTGCTTGCCTTCTCCTCTGCAGTGGTAGGTATCTAGGTAAACCAAACATGAGATGTGTGTGACTACAGGAAGTATGGACACACAATATCACAGTACACAGAGCATATATGTATATAGCAGCCTGGAATTGTCTTGGTGTGTGTCATTGGTACCTACAACACACATTATATTGTCCGCCATGAGTACCAGCATTAGGATTTGACAACCGCCTGTCCTGCATGCAGGTACAGGTGGGAGTGACCTCACTTTGCCGGTATTTGGCATCATGGCGCAAGGCAGTCTGCACCGCCGTGCAACTCCTCATTGGTCAAGATGGAGGTCTATGGAGCACAGGAACCAATGATGATCAACGCCGGTGGTGAAGGTATTCACCGCCACGGACATGACCGCTATTTTCTCTGTCCCACTTCACTTGATTCCTGACTTTATAGGTCAACACCTCCACTGTGTGTGCTGCTGTGTCCTGTGTCTGGAACCCGTGATTGCCCGTGCTACAGGGGAAAGGCCCCAGCCTTCACATCTGAGGAGTTGGAGAAGCTTGTGGATGGGGTCCTACCCTTGTATGGACAGTTGTATGGGCCTCCAGACCAACAGGTGAGTACCTTATGAATATGTTGGATGCAACATGGCTGTATGGAGATATATGTGTGAGCTGGCAGTGTGTCATTTGTGGAATGTATTTTTGCTGCATGCAATGTGTATGGAGAGGTACGGGTCATGTGTGGGATTGATGTGAGATCTTTGAAGTATGTAAGCCATTTCTGTTACATACTGGAGTGTTGAATTCATAGTGTCGATTCGTCTGTGTTCCCTATGTAGGTCAGCGCCCATCAGAAGAAGGGGTTGTGTTGTGCCATAGCCAATGACGTGGGGACCCTGGGAGTCCATATCCTGTGGAGCACCCACTGCAGGAAACGTTGGGAGGACCTAAGATGCTGGGCCCGGAAGACCGCTGAGGCTCAGCTGGGGATGGCCTCCCAATGAGGGAGGGATGCCCGTCGGACCCTAACCCCCCTAATGGCCCGCACACTGGCGGTAGCCAATCCTTAGTTGGATGGGCGCTTAAGGGCAGCACAGCAGCCACAAGGGGGTGAGTACACAATGTGTGGTATTCTTTTTTGTTGCCTGCCATGGTGTTTGGGTGCAAGGTTCTAGTCAACGGATGCCCCAATGTGCCGCTTTAGCTAATCTTGTGGAGTCCTGCTAGGCAATGTAGGGTGGTATGTACATTTAGTAATGGCAAGAAGCTGGCATACCATGGCAGACATGGCTTAGTGAGTCCCAGTAGGTGTGCAGATGGTAGTGTGTTGGTTAATTTCTGCTGTTGTTCCCAGGTAATGGTTTGTCATTGTGGTTCATACTTCACAGTGTTAGTCTCAGTGAGTAATTGTGATGTGTATGCCATATGTGCTGTTGTTGTTCTGATTGACCCTGTGCGCTCTTTCTTTCTCGCCTACCCTCTCTCCTTTTCTCATCCTGTCCTTGTGTGCATTAGCATCATCTGGTGAAGGAGCAGGGTCACCGGCGAGTGGAGGAGCTGCAGCGTCCACCAAAGCCAAGGGGACCAGTGGGTTGGAGGGTGAAGGGAGCACCACAGGAGAGACAGGAGCTACGACATCTGACTCAGATTCCTCTTCCGATGGAAGCTCTCTGGTGGTGGTGGACCCTTTTGGGCCACCCTAGCTACATCTTCTGCCATCCCCGTACCAGCACTGCCCTTTCAGTAGCCCCCCACCCAGTTGCCCGTGCCCACTCACCCAGGAGGGTGGGCATCTCCTTCGCCCCAGGTACTTCAACCTCAGCCCCTGCACCAGTCAGCCCAGCTGCCCTCATTGAGGAGGTTATTGATTTCCTGCAATCCATCTCTGTAGGGCAGTCAACCATAGTGAATGCAATCCAGGGACTGGCATCCCAGATGCAGCAATGCAATGCCTACTTGGAGGGCATTCACAGTGGCTTGGCTGCCCTACAAAGATCATTTCACCCTCTGGCTTCCTCTTTGACTGTGGCCAGTGTCTCTGGTTCTTCCGCCCCCACTCCAGCTACCTGTCCCCAGCATGCACCCAAGACAACAGACAGGACTCGCACAGGCACCACACTTCAATCCACAAGCACACACAAAGCCAACACACAGAAGCACATATAACAACAGCCACTGCCTCTACTGTCTCACCTTCTCCTCCTCTCTCACAGTCACATCAACACTCACACTTCCAAGCACTGCATCTTCAGTCCCAGATCCTGCCACCTGTACAGCCTTGCCCACAGTCACAACAGCAGACACACAGACTAGCACCCCATACACCACAAGCGCAGTCACCACCACCATCACAACCTCATGCAGCACACACCACCACAACATACATATACACGTCCTGTTTGTCCTCTCCCACCCTGTCTGCCCCCCTCCAAAGACACATACACGCTCCCACTCAGGCACTCAACAGCCACCCACCTTACACACGCACACTGTCCATGCACCTGCAACACAGCCCAGCACACCTACTCCTCCTACAACCACTCCCTCTACCTCCACTCCCAAACCTCCTCCCACAACCCCCCCCATTGGACCTAAGAAACCTTTCTTTACCCGCCTTGACCTCTTCCCTACTCCTCCACCCGTCCTGCCCCTAAGAGGAAGCTCCCTCTCCCCCAGGCGAGTACCTCCAGCTCCCAGTCCACTCATGTCCCTCCCCCTGCAGCTACACCTGCCACTAAGGGGCACAAGAGTGGCACTCCAGCCCCCCATTTCAAGCCACCACCTCTGACCCCTAAGCAACGGAGCAAGGACCCGCCCCCTCCCAAATCCAAGTCCAAGGACCCCACTCCCACCTAAGAACCCCACCCTGGCTCCCTGAGGTGCCTGCCTACCATCTGCAAGATCTACCTGCCCTGTGGAGTGATTGGGCTGTCAGGAGTCCAGTTGGGCCTTGGACCTGTGGCTTTTTACTGACATTGGACTGGCCAATGGCCCTTTATGTATATGTATTTATATATATAATTTATTTTATTGGGGTAGCTGTTTTACGGAATTACAGTGGTTGGACCAAAGGTATGGTTCCTGGCTTTCTTTGCTGCTGGCTTCTGTTCTATTTCTCTGCATATATTTCTCGGTGTGTGGTATGTATGTATGGTGTGTGTTGTGCGTGTGGGTGTGTCACTTTCCCCTCCCTCCCTTGTGTGCTAGGCGGCTGGACTCACTGTCGTTGTCAGCTTTGCTGCTCCTGGACTGCCATCACGTGGTACAGCATCAGCAGGACTTCCAGTTCGGGTTCCATGGCGGCCGGACTCCTCTGTGTCCTTGGAGGTGAGTGTCTCCTTTATATGATTCATTTCCGCCAGGCTTTTGGTGGCGGTGGTGCCGCCCCGGAAATCCCCGTGGTCTGCTATGTCCTAATATGGTGGGCGGGTAATGTTGTTCTGCCATCCTGAAGATGTCAACCGCCATGGTCAGTGGACGGACCACACTAGCGGTTCAGGTGGTACATCAGCTGCCTACAGGAGGGATCACTGCCATGGTCATAATCTGGCGGTCTTCACCGCCAGACTGGCGACGGACCTACTGCAATCGACTGGCCTGGCGGTCAGCTGACCGCCAATGTCATAATGACCACCAATATTTTTAAATAATTTATGCAAATTATTTTTAACCGCTTCGCTGCCAGGCCTTCTCCCCCTCAGGTGCCAGGCCTTTTTTTGGCTACTTGGAGCAGTTCTCGCTTAGGCCCTCATACCGTTTTGTCCACATAAGCTACCCACTCCAAATTTGCATCCTTTTTTTCCAACATCCTAGTGGTTCTTGAGGTACCCAGACATTGTGGGTTCCCTTGGAGGAGACCAAGGAATTAGCCAAAATACAACTGAAAATGGCATCAACAAAGTGATTGTGGTGCTGAGATCACCATCTTCCCAGCTTTCAGGAACAGGCAGACTTGAATCAGAAAACCACATTTTTCAACACAATTCTGGCATTTTACTGGGACATACCCCATTTTTACTATATTTTGTGCTTTTAGCCTCCTTCAGTTAGTGACAAAAATGGGGGGGATCCTGAAAAGCAAAACATTTCGGAAAAGTAGACAAAATTCTGAAGTCAGAAAGGGGTCATTTGTGTAGATCCCACAAGGTTTTCCACAGAAAATAACAGCTGAAATAAAAAAATATTGAAATTGAGGTGAAAAAAACAGCCATTTTTCTCCACGTTTTACTCTTCCTGCGATGTCAAATTTTTAAAAGCAATATACTGTTACGTCTGCTGGACTGTTCTGGTTGCGGGGATGTATAGGGCTTGTAGGTTCATCAAGAACCCTAGGTACCCAGAGCCAATAAATGAGCTGCACCTTGCAATGGTTTTTCCTTGTATACCGGGTATACAGCAATTCATTTGCTGAAATATAAAGAGTGGAAAATAGGTATCACTGTAACCTTTGTATTTCCAAAATGGGCACAAGATAAGGTGTTGAGAAGCCGTGGTTATTTGCACATCTCTGAATTTCGGGGCACCCATACTAGCAAATAGACGTCTTTTCTACACACTGTATTACATTTGGAAGGAACAAATGTAGAGAAAGACAAGGGGATATAACAAATGTTTTGCTATTCTGTGTTCCCCCAAGTCTCCTGCTAAAAAATGGTACCTCACTTACATGGGTAGGCCTAATGCCCGCGACAGGAAACGCAACATGGACACATCACATTTTTACATTGAACACTGACGTGTTTTTTGGAAAGTGCCTAGCTGTGGATTTTGATCTCTAGCTCAGCTGGCACCTAGGAAAACGTACGAAACCTGTGCATTTTTTAAAACTAGATACCTAGGGAAATCCAGGGTGAGGTGACTTGTGGGGCTCTCACCAGGTTCTGTTACTCAGAATCCTTTGCAAACCTCAAACTTTGGTCAAAAAAACACTTATTACTCACATTTCGGTGATAGAAGTTTCTGGAATCTGAGAGGAGACACACATTTCTTCCCACCCAGCGTTTCCCCAAGGCTCCCAATAAAAATGGTACCTCACTTGTGTGGGTAGACCTAGTGCCCACAACAGGAAATGCCCCAAAACACAACATGGACACATCACATTTTCCCAAAGAAAACAGAGCTGTTTTTTGCAAAGTGCCCAGCTGTGGATTTTAGCCTCTAGCTCAGCCGACACCTAAGGAAAACCTACCAAACCTGTGCATTTTTCAAAGCTAGACACCTAGGGGAATCCAAGATGGAGTGGCTTGTGGGGCTTTCACCATGTTCTGTTACCCAGAATCCTTTGCAAACCTCAAAATGTGGCCAAAAAACACTTTTTCCTCACATTTCGGTGGCAGAAAGTTCTGGAATCTGAGAGGAACCACAAATGTCCTTCCACCCAGCGTTTCCTCAAGTCTCCCGATAAAAATGGTACCTCACTTGTGTGGGTAGGCCTAGTGCCCGCAACAGGAAATGCCCCAAAACACTATCTGGACACATCAAAATTATCAAATACAAAACTACCTGTTTTTGTGGTGGGTAGGGGGTTAGGGGGGGACACCTGCGTTTTTGGTCCTGGGCTCAGCAGCCATATAGGGAAACCTACCAAACCCAAACATTCCTGAAAACTAGACACCAGAGGGAGTCCAGGGAGGTGTGACGTGCGTGGATCCCCCAGTGTTTTCTTACCCAGAATCCTCAGCAAAGCTCAAATTTAACAAAACAAAATCACATTTTACCCACATTTCTGTGTGGGATCACTGCACCGGGACAAATTTCCTACCACCCAACATTCCCCTCAGTCTCCCAGTAAAAATGATACCTCACTTGTGTAGGTAGAGAGAGTGTCTGTGCCAGGGAAGAGCCGAAAACATGTCGAAATTGAGGGCGAACCAAAGCAGATCCAAAAGGAGAGTTTGAAAAAAAATATTCTTAGGCTGATAAGTGGGGCAGAATTCTTATCGATATAGATGCGAAAATGCTGGGTGGTAGGAATTTTGTGAATTCCTGCAGATTCTGGAAGTTTCCATCACAAAAATGTGGGAAAAATGTGTGATTTCCAGCTAAATTGGAGATCTGCAGGCCATTGTGGGTAAGAAAATGTTGTGGGGTGCATGTGAAGCACACCACCCTGGACTCACCCAGATGTTTAGTTGTGTCTAGGTCTTGTGGCGTTTTCTACATGGCAGCGTCCCAAAGTCCAAAAAGTGCCACCCTCACCATTCCAAGTTGGGCGATTTTGAGAGTTAGCCCAAATGTAAAACCAAAACCCAAATATACAAATGTCCTCCTGCTTGCCGTGGGATAACACGTTTTAATGTGCAGGGGAGAGCTGAAAGACTGTTAACCCCGTTAGTTGAGGTGGGGGCATAACCATGCCCATACTGGTTGGTAGCCACCAGCCCACTATATATTTTTTTTTATTCCCTCGCATCTAGTAGGCTTTCTGCCCCCTGGGGAGTGGATCGGGGGTAATTGCCCCATCTGCCCACCGGAGGGCAGAACAACTTTGTCCCCATTTATTTGGGGTGGGAGTATGGCTATACCCCCACCCTCTTTTTTTGAAAAAAAATCTTCCCTGGTGTCTGGTGGGGTTTCTGCCCCCCTAGTGGGCAGATGAGCCTTACTAAAACAGGCCGATCTGCCCCCAAGCGGGGCAGAAATGGCATAATATAAATTTGGCCCCCAGGGGAGCAACCCTTGCCTGAGGGATCGCTCCCTTTGCGTGAATTTGGCGCAAAAAAAATCCATGGTGTCTAGTGGTTTCTGCCCCCCTTGGGGGCAGTTTGACCTAAGAAAAATAGGCAGATCTGCACCCCAAGGTGAGCAGAAATGGCCTAAAATAAATTTTCCCCCCAGATGAACGACCCTTGCCTAAGGGGTCGCTCCCCATCTGTAAAAACAAACAAAAAAAATCCCTGGTGCCTAGTGGTTTCTGCCCCCCATGGGGGCAGATTGGATTAATTAAAATAGGCCGATCTGCCCCCAAGGTGGGCAGTAATGGCCTAAAATAAATTCCCCCCCCCCCCCCAGGGCAGCGACCCTCACCTAAGGGGTTGCTCCCCTTGCATGAAACTGACCTAAAAAAAAAAATCCCTGGTGTCTAGTGGCTAATCAATATAGGCCAATCTGCCCCTAGGGGCGGCAGAAAAGGTCTAATAAAAAAATTACCCCCTGGGGAGTGACCCTTGCCAAAGGGATCGCTCCCCTTATGCCAATTTCATTTAAAAAATCCCTGGTGTCTAGTGGATTCTACCCCCCCTGGGGGCAGATCGGCCTAATCAGTATAGGCAGATAGAATAGGCCTAATAAAATTATTGCTCCCTGGGGAGTGACCCTTGCATAAGGGGTCGCTTCCCTTCTGAAACAAAACAAAACAAAAAACAATCCCTGGTGTGTAGGGGCTTCTGCCCCCCCGGGGGCAGATCGGCCTAAGCAATATAGGCCCATTTGCCCCGGGGGGCAGAAAAGGCCTAATAATTATTTGCCCCCTCCCTCCCCGGGGAGCGGCCCTTGCCCTAGGGACTGCTCCCCTTATGTATAAACACAAACACAAAAAATATCCCTGGTGCCTAGTGGGCATTTCTGCAGCCCGATCGCATCAGACAAAAGGCCTTTCCTTTCATGCCTCTGCCTGTCCCCTCCTCCCAAGTGGAAGAGAAATACTTAGCGTTTTTTCTTCCACATTGCGCTACAAGCATTGAAGGTTAGACTTGTCCCCCTGATATGGATTATGCATTCATCTGATTTGTGTCAGCTTGAGTTTTGTTTGTGCAGACATGGAATGCGTTCAGTTGTGCTAGATGTGTTTGCATTTGACTGTGCATGTGTCCATGTAGCTGTGTGCACCTTGCAACTACTTCATGTAGAAGTCTGTCCCATGAAGTTAGAGTTGTATGTGCTTTGTTGACTTGAACATGCTCACAATGGACAACACAAGATGAAATACTTACCAAAACAAACAGTACATAATGCTAGGACCCCACCGTTGCATTTTCACCTAGATAGCCGTACAGTCAACATATACCCTTGTCTTGGGGGACACCAGCACTGCCCACAAAATCATACACTCCACACAACAGCAAATGGATCAGCAAGCAGGCTGAAACACACAAAACTTTAGGCACACTACACACGTTACTCAGGAACAACATAAAGGTAGAAAAGGAATTGAAGGGCAAATGTGTACCCAAAACATACAACTACTGGGCTTATTACTTTGCAATTCAAATTGGCCAGTCCATATATTAGTCCATCATAGCACAAAATTGTGCCAACACTTCACACCAGGGGAAACTCCACAGGAAGGGGCATCACGTGGGCAGGCATGCATCTCAGCGATCATTCTTGAGGGGGGTGGCTCAGATTTGGGAAGGGGGTTTGTTGTTGAGGCATGGGTGCTTTCAGGGATGATAGGGGAGGCCTTGGAGGTGGAAGGCAAGGGCTGGGAGGTGGGTGGGGGCTTCTTGGGTTCGGGTTGGGGGTAGAGGGAAAAGGGGAAAGGCAAGCTTAAACAGAAAGTCAGACGTCGGAACACGGGGCAGTCAGCAGAAGGAGGTGGGAATTTGGATGTCAAGGGAGTGTCTGTCTGCTGTATTGGTGTGGATGTTGTGGGTGCATGCTTCTAGGAGGTATGCTTGTGTTTAGTTGTTTTCTTTTGGGTGGGTGAGAGAGTGCGTTTGTGTGTCTTAGGGGTCTGAGAGGTGGAGGTTCTGGGGGATGGAATATGTGTCTGTTGGGGGTGTTGGGATGGGGACTGCGGGTATTCTGGATGTGGTGGATGTCTGTGCGTCTGTTGTGGTGTCTGCAGGTAAGGGGCTTGTGGATGTCTGGTGGTCTGTTGGGGTGTTGTCTGTAGGTATGATGGTGTGGTTGTGTGTCACTGACTGATATTGTGGTGCCTGTGGGTATGCTTGATGTGGTGTTTGTAATGCTAGGGGTGGTGGGGTGTCTGGGGAAGTGATGACAATTATGTCTATGGGTGTCTGTTGTTTGCTTGTGTGCTGGTGTGTTTTGTGGTGCTTGTGTCTGTGTGTTCTGCTCTTGTGTGTTGAGGGGGATGCGTGCAAGTCAGTTTATATGCTTTGGTTAGGTAGGGGAATGGGGGATTTGAATTGGGAAGAGGGAGGTGGAGTGGGGACAGAAGGTGGGGGGTGACTGGCTGCCAGCAATGTGGAGGCCAGAGCTTGAAAATATCTCTGTAGGCCAGCCATTGCACCATGAATATCTTCCAGGAATGCATTCGTTTTTTGGAGTTGAGTTGCCAGTCCCTGGATGGCATTCACAATGGCTGACTGACCCACAGAGATACTTCTCAGGAGGTCAATAGCCTCCTCACTGAGGGCAGCAGGGATAACAGGGTCTGGGGCGGAGGTGCCTGCAGCAAAGGAGACACCCACCCTCATGGTTGAGTGGGCACGGCCAACTGGGTGGGGAGCAACACGGAGGGAAGTAATAGAATGGGGATGTGCCATTCAAAAATGGTACCGGGGGATACCCTGATGGGTCTGCCACCACTAGGGAGTGTACACTGGAGGAAGAATTTGATGATGAAGGCGATATTCCATCTCTGCCCTGGCACTGCCCTCACCCTCCAGGCTACTGGGTCCCTCTTTGTGGGTTGAGTCTTGACCTGAGGTCCCTGTGCCCCGTCTCCTTCACTTGCCGGTGCTTATGCTACAAATACGAAGAGAAATAGGGTCATCACATGTCCTTGATCACACTTGAACAATTGCTCTGATTAGCAAACATTACCAGGATATCAAGTAGGCAACTGCAACAAACTCCACCTAAGTGGCCCACGCATGTGCCATACCATATGCATGCATGCCATATGACCTGTCAACAGTTGCCCACAGGAAATTCAGGATCTCACACAACTACAATTGCATGGGTGAAGTTGTACAATCACAATAACCATTCAACAAGTAGGAGACCCCATCACCCTCAACGCTTTGCACCATGGAGCAGACCTCAGTTACCTGTTGGCATACAATAGTAGGCCAATGCCAAATGCATTTCCATATATCCCACAGAAGGTCATGTGCACATCTATTTGTCACATACATGATGACCCAACAATAAGAAATAATGCTTCAAAATCCTGCCATGTTGATGACAAAAGAACAATAGCCTGGAGAAGGTGACATAGACATACTCATGTCACTGGAAGCAGTTCCACTATGCTCACTTCACCAAGTGATATTTGTCCCAATAGAGTCATGGAGGTAGTAATGTTGCTCAGATATGCCACACATGTGGCATAGGAATGGACACTGTAGACATCATGTGCAATATGTCAGGGAGAAAGGTCCCTAAAATGCACAACACAATGAATCAGCAAGCCCCAGGGTAATCGCCACTAATGTCTGACACCCCTTACAATGGCATACTCTGAGTGTATCAGTAGACGCCATTAGTCCCTAGGATGTTGGAGAGGCCCATAGATTTGCAAGTACTTATAGAAGGCCCTCAACATGTTGCCCAGTTGAAAGCTATATTATTATCTCCACTATGGTCATGCAGACTCAGTTGTCTGTCTGTGTATGAACAGTTGTACTCAAACACAAGTGATTCCAACATAACTGAAAGTCACTCCATAACACTCGCCAACAGTCAGGTCACAAACTTTACCCATTACACATGTGCAGTGCACTTTTACACATGATGCTACATCAAGGGCATATATATTCACATTGTGGCTCTAAACTCTAGGCCTAATTGTCATGTCCCTCACTGCTACTGCAGTTGTACATGCCCGATGACATGCTATGACAGGTGTGGGTATGTGTCAGCCAATAATCAATGGTGACACACTCCTGTATGTGATGCACATATATGTGAGGGAAAACAGACATCCTATTAAAACAGTTAGACTATGCATGAAATATCAACGTACAAATGTTTTTTCAAAAGAGAAAGAGACACATGCTGAGGGAAAGGGAGGCACAAGCACCCATCATTCGCTAAAGACAAGTGGCCTCTGGGTGGCAGATGCCTATATAAATATTTACCCGGACAAATGGCTGATGACAGTGATCCATCAACTACTTACTTTTAGCCTGTAACATTTAGGAGTAGTGGTCTGTTGCATAGAAATTACACAAAACTACAACAACAAACAGTAGTTGTTTGATCAATGTACCCAGCCAGATGTCATCCCTGCAGAGCAAGTGGTTTATGGATTCTACCCAGCAGTGTCTTAGGTCCCTGGGCCAATATGCAAGGCACATCAGTATGAACCACATGACGTCTACAAATAATCACTCATCTACTGTGTGACACATGGCTCATCCATAATTGTCAGGGGGAGCTGTCAGAACCTAACTCATTCACTTGGCAATGTGACAGGCAGGAACATGCCCTGTACTCACGCCCTTGTGGCTGTGGTGCTGCCCTCAAACGCCCATCAAGCTCCAGATATAGGCCACTGGCAGAACGTGATCATTTGGGGGGGGGTCATAGTCCAACTGGCACCCTGCCCACTTTGGGAGGTCAACCACAGCTGGACCTCAGCGATCTTCCATGCCCAGCATCTTAGGTCCTCCCACCTTTTCCTGCAGTGGGCTGTGGATCCCCAGCCCCCCAGGGTCTACTCCTTCCAGGCAGTGGCTCTCCATAATACCTTCTTTTGATGGGCATTGACCTGCATGGATACAAAAGAAAAAGATCATGATCACCAGTTTCATCACAAATGGGTGAGTCACATACATGTCAGTAACATCAAGCTAGAACTTTCATATTTGTCAATACTCCCCAAGTTTAACACACACAAGCCAATAAGTACCGGGACATGACTACAGACATATATTTTTCCATCTGCAGACTAACACACTACCCTGTTAAGGCCCTACAATGACTAAGCAAGCTTACTGACATCATGTAGCCTATGCTCTAGCATCGGGTTCCTTGGTCAGCAGCTGATCAGTGAACTGGACTTCACTGGTCTTTGTTGCAGGGAGTGATGCCTTCACTCCTGAGGGAGACCTGTGGCCAATTTTCAGAAGGGTGGAATTCGTCTGGGGTTTTCTAGAGTCTATCTGATGTAGGTGCAACCCTTCAGTGGTGATTGTCGAGACATGGGTGTAACAGGCAGGGTTTGGCACCTTTTTCTTTGTGCAGCAGGAATGCCGTTCTTGAACATTGGGTCTTCTTGGTTGCAGACCTTCATGTGTCCTTCGAATCTGATCTGCAGGTCTAGGGTTGCCCACTATGTGACCACTTCCTGTGGGCAGAAGTCACTTCTGTATCTCTGATGTGCTATTTTCCTACCATGAAAGATGGAGGAAAATGAAATGGAGGGGTCACCTCGCGTGCAACACCTTAGGGGTGGTGCAAGCTTGGGGTGGCCACTCCTGTCCTTTGTGTAGTTTCTCACCATTGCTCCCACCAAAAGTGGGGGTTTGGAATGGGGATGGCCATCTGCTGCTAGCAGTAGGGCTTGGGGTCGAGTTTCAAGGGCAGTAAGCCCTTTGAAGCTCATAGGCAGGGCTGTGCACATTCCTGGGGGAGGAGATGTAACACCTCTGTCCAGGAAGGACTTTGTTCTCTGGACCCAGAGAGAACAAGCTCTCACCCGAGGGTTCCAGATTCTTGTATGCTGGTGGCAGGCTGGTTGTGACCTGCCAGCAACCATGCCTGGGAAGTTAGCTTTTGCAGGGGGCATCTCTAAAGTGTCCCCTGGGTACATTTTACAATAAATCTAATACTGGTACCAGTTTGTATTTAGCATTCTGAGTTGTTTGATACCAAACAACCCAGGCATCAGAGTGGTCATCATGTAGCTGTGAAATTCACACTGACCAGTGTTCAGCACATGCATGTAAAATGGCTGCTCTGTTCACTTACTATGCCCCACGTTTGGCCGGGACGCATTAGGGGCATATTACTCATGCATCTATGCCCACACATGCAGCATAGTGCATCCTGCCTTAGGGCTGGACGGCCTGCCAGAGGGGTGGCTTACCTATATTGCATGCAGTGTTTAGTGGACAGGGCACACAAGCTGTGTGCCATGTCAGTTTTGCATTTTAGGATTGCACCAGGACACTCAGCTGGCAATGGCAGTGCTGGATGCTCTTGGATGCATGGTTCCTGAAAGTGCCACAATATGTGCCTCTGCCCTCATGGGCCTACCCTTAGTACCTCATGCACTGGGTACCTTAGCACCATTTACTATGGACTTATATTGGCACCTAAACGAGTTTCTAATTGTGCCAATGCATCACAACAGTTTTGGGGAAAGAGATCTAGCCCAGGGAACCTTGTTAGCAGGGGCTTTAGCCACTAACAATTTTGAAATCACATCAAATACCAGTTAAAATGTGGGGGCTAACCATGTCAAAAAATGGCCCTTTCTCACAATCACACCTATGTGGCTTATGAATGGTAAACTCCATAGGCATGAATGGACCATTACATTCACACTGTGAGAATGGCTCTCTGCATACAGTCCCTACAGGCAACTGCCAGAGTACAATCTCAAACATTACACATGAGTAACAATGAATGGACTGATATGGTGGGTACAGAAAGGGTGTTCCCTGTCCATGTGTGGACGTGTGCCATAATAAAAGCAGACTTGTGCCACTTCAGGGGGTGGGGTTCTGTGGTATGTACCTCTACCACAAAACACTCCTTTGGACATATGTGTGAATCCTACAGAGATGGTATCCAACAAACAAAGGCATGCATTGTACAGTTTCTACTATGTAACCATGCTACTGAGTCACATATCATGGCCTCCCGGGAATCAACACATTGGCCCTCATTACAACCCTGGCGGTAAAAGCCGCCTACCGCCATGCTGACAGCCGCCAACATACCGTGACCGCGGTGGTATTCCGCTACAGGTATTATTACCCACACATAGAATACCGCCACTATACAGACACACACACAAGTCCGCCACACCAACGGTCAGGGATAAACTGGCAATAGCAAAACCCACACCGTTACGCCAACAGGAATACGCCCACAGTATCACGACACACGAATCAACGCGGCGGTCTTTCAACCGCGGTAAACCATTGGCAGTACACACCGTCGCTCTCAAAATACACACACAATAACAAAACTATACCACATTGGACAATTCAAACTACACACATACACATACCACACCCACACCACTATAAAACACACACCCACAATACCCACAACGCCTTTCAACCCAAAAAAAAGATAGCCAACTGAGAGAGACAAGGGAGGAGCACCCACCCATTCAGAGGCACAGAACACCATCACCCATACACCATTCACGCACAACACAGCATACACAACACATCACCCCACACATCATCCTACACATCCTCACACATATCACTCACACCATATCCATGGCACCCGAAAGACACCCCAGGTTTTCTGAGGAGGAGCTAAGGGTCATGGTGGAGGAAATCATCCGGGTAGAGCCACAGCTATTCGGATCACAGGTGCAGCAGACCTATATTGCAAGGAAGATGGAGCTATGGCAGAGGATCGTGGACAGGGTCAGCGCCGTGGGACAGCACCCAAGAACAAGGGATGACATCAGGAAGAGGTGGAATGATCTACGGGGGAAGGTGCATTCCGTGGTATCCAGACACCAGGTAGCCGTGCAGAGGACTGGCGATGGACCCCCACCTCCTCCCCCACAACTAACAACATGGGAGGAGCAATTCTTGGCAATAATGCATCCTGAGGGCCTCACAGGAGTAGCAGGAGGAATGGATTCTGCTAAGTCAAATCTTAACTACCTTATCCCCTCTACCCTACCTGCATGCCATCACAAACTCCTACCCCTACCCTCACCCCATCACTCCAACACCTCACATATTCCCCACTAGCACAACCCACCATCCCAATACCAAGCCCTGCATGCAACAACAATGCATGGACATCACTCACAGACTTGCATGGACAGCCATCACCCCAGCATGCCCAATAGAGAGACTCACCCACCCCACAAAATCAACACTCACACAAGGCCAAGCTGACAGGGAAATCAAACTCATCCCGGGACACCCATGCACAAGATGGCACACGCAGATACATTCACAATGCATTTGCATCCCAACAGGACTCCTACCCAACGTCCCCGGAGAGGAGGTGCTAGCTACATCCCGTCCCCCCGGCCCAGAAGAGGCCCACAGTGATGACAGCAGCTCTGCACGCCTGGATCAGGATGAACAACCTGGCCCATCAGGGACCTCGGGACAATCTGTTCCCCTGCCACAGTCCCAACCCACCACAGAGCCTCCCCCTTCGGAAACACCAGCACAGCACCCACCCAGCGGGCCCATGCCACTGTCCCCAGGACACCTCAATTAGCAGTGTGTCTACCACTACAGGGACCTCAGGCAACCCCACAAACACAGGATGATCAGGGACCTGGGGTCAGTGGCCGTGGGCACACGGTTCAGGGGACAGAGGCACAGGACAACAGGGAAGCTGGGAGGACTGCTGTGCGACAGGGGGAGGACAGGCCCAGGAAACCCACTCTTCACAAGGCACTCTCAAACATCCTGGGGGCATACCACCATTCCCAGGAGACCATGGGCCAGGTACTGACCAAGTTGCAGGAGACCCAGCCGCTGCAGGAGGGACAATACCTGGCGATCAGGGAGGACTTGACCAAAATCTACACCATCCTGGTCACCATTGCAGGGGTGCTGGCTGACATGGGCAACACCATGAGGGAGGCAGTGGCACAACACAGGGCGCCTGACACTAGCCAAACCGAGGACCAGCCTTCCACCTCCACCGGCGTTAGTGAACAGGAGGCCCCGCCACAGGAACAGCAGGCCACCAGCACCCCACCCCCTGCAGAAGGAGAACCACCCTGTAAACAGTCCCTGCGATCCAGGCAGAAGACAGAGAACATTGCCAAGACCCCCGCCAGGAAATAGGACTCTCCTGATTGTCACCCTTCTGTCCCACTCAGTTCCCCTGTCCACCTTGAACTGCCATTGCTCCCCTTCCTATGCCCCCTTGGACAATGCACCTGTGATACCAAGAGACTGGACTCTGCCATGGACATTCCTCCAACATCACCCCTCACCATTTAACAACCCCCTCCAATATTGAGCACTTAAATAAACACCCTTAAAGCACAAAACAATCTGGAGTCTGTCTGTGATTTTGAATTAGTGTATTAGCAATTACAGTGACAAAATGCTCTTTCAATGGTAATGTCAACATACCTATGTCACACAGCTCTAATCCATGAGGAAACAAAGCAGATGTCACACAGTGGGACCCACATCTGTGAAATCGTAAGATAAAGTGACAACTCATGTACTATACACTGGGTGAAAAGTACAGACAGTAGAGAGGTAGTAGTGTTAAAGTACATGTAGTAGGCAGGTTTGTCTTCTTACCTGTGTCTCACTGGAAGTATAGCAGGATCACAAAGTTCCTGTTGTCGATGTCCTCTTCTTCTGCTTCCTCGTCTTCACTATCCACAGGCTCCACAGCTGCCACAACACCTCCATCTGGACCATCCTCCTGCAGAAAAGGCACCTGTCATCGCAAAGCAAAGTTGTGAAGCATACAGCAGGCCACGATGATCTGGCACACCTTTTTTGGTGAGTAGAATAGGGAACCACCTGCCATATGGAGGCACCGGAACCTGGCCTTCAGGAGCCCGAAGGTCCGCTCTATAATCCTCCTAGTTCGCCCATGGGCCTCATTGTAGCGTTCCTCTGCCCTTGTCCTGGGATTCCTCACTGGGGTCAGTAGCCATGACAGGTTGGGGTAACCAGAGTCACCTGCAAATGGCAAGGGACAACTGTTAGACACACACTAACTCTTAGGGATATCCCCAGACCCAGACAACTATTCCCACTGAATTGGTTCCAGGTGCTCACCTAGTAGCCACACACGGTGCCTCTGGAGTTGGCCCATCACAGAAGGGATGCTGCTATTCCGCAGGATGTAAGCGTCATGCACTGAGCCAGGGAATTTGGCATTAACATGGGAGATGTACTGGTCTGCCAAACACACCATCTGCACATTCATCGAATGGTAACTCTTCCTGTTTCTGTACACCTGTTCACTCCTACGGGGGGGCCAAGGCCACATGTGTCCCATCAGTGGCACCTATGATGTTGGGGATATGACCCAGGGCATAGAAGTCACCTTTCACTGTAGGCAAATCCTCCACCTGAGGGAAAACGATGTAGCTCTGCATGTTTTTCAGCAGGGCAGACAACACTCTGGACAACACGTTGGAAAACATAGGCTGGGACATCCCTGATGCTATGGCAACTGTAGTTTGAAATGACCCACTTGCAAGGAAATGGAGCACTGACAGCACCTGCACTTGAGGGGGGATCCCTGTGGGATGGCGGATAGCTGACATCAGGTCTGGCTCCAACTGGGCACACAGTTCCAGGATTGTGGCATGATCAAGTCTGTAGGTGATGATTACATGTATTTCCTCCATTGTCGACAGGTCCACCAGCGGTCTGTACACCGGAGGATGCCGCCATCTCCTCACATGTCCCAGCGGACGGTGCCTATGGAGGACAACAGCGAGCACAGAGTCAACCAACTCAGAGGTACGTAAACACAGCTTACTCAGAAAACTATTCATAACCCAAAATTTGCCTGTATGAGTGTTGAGCCAAGGCCTAGGTATGTGTGACGCAGTGAAAAATAAAGCCATGTGGGCCCCTGAAATGGCGGCTGCCTGACCTGTAAAGTGGGACAATGGGATATGAGGTAACTGCGCTGGCGTTCTACACTGTCGCGGTAGGCGGTCGAAGACCACGGCGCAATTCTGCATTGGTTAACATTGGACCCTATGGGTCCCAGGAGCCAATGACGATGTACGCCGGGCAGTGACGGTACGCACCGCGGCGGACATGACCGCCATTTCCTATCAGTTCAATCACTCGATACCTGATCTTCGACAGGAGAGGACCTATACTACAAGTGCTGCTGTGACCTCAGTCTAGAAGAGACAATGGCTCGTGCGTCTGGCGAAAGGGCCCCTGCCTTCAGCACGGAGGAGTTGGAGAAACTCGTGGATGGGGTCCTCCCCCAGTACACGCTACTCTACGGTCCTCCAGACAAACAGGTAAGTACACTGGGAGGATGCTGTATGGGCAATGCCTGTGTGGAGTGGAGTGGATGAAAGATAGAGGGGGGGAGAATGAGGCGTGCACGAAACGACGCTGAGTGCATGTGCCACATGGCAAGGGTAGGGATGCGGGCCAATGACTGACGGTGCAGTTGGTGATAACTTTTATTTTTCCCCTGTACAATTCCTGAAGGTCAGTGCCCACCAGAAGAAGGATGTTTGGCGTGCCATCGCCAAGGACGTCCAGACCCTCAGGGTCTACCACAGACGGAGAACCCACTGCCGGAAAAGATGGGAGGACATTCGCCACTGGAGCAAGAAGACGGCGAAGGCCCAGCTGGGGATGGCCTCCCAACGTGGGAGGGGTGCCCGTCGCACCATGACCCCCCTGATGTTCAGGATCCTGGCGGTGGCGTACCCGGAGTTGGGTGAGCGCTTGAGGGCATCACAGCAGCAACAACGGGGTGAGTACACTCTCATTCTGCTGATTCAGCGTGCAGTGGAGGTGTCTGGGTGGGGGAGGTAGGCTGTGGGTTCCCCTAGGCCAGGGCGAGTGTGCTAGTTAAGTCCCCTTTATCAGGCAGACCCTGTGGCACCCCACCCCACCTGGGTACAGTGCCAACTACACCTAGTCAGGCTCCTGTGACATCCATGTGTGCAGATGTCGGCCACAGCCTTGTAGGCCATGTCCCAGGGATTGACTAGTGGACCCCAAGTGCGCGGAGTAGTGCAGGGGGCTTCTGTGTCTGTCGTGTCCGCCAACGGTAGCGGTAATGCATGCACTTAACATGTCTTTCTTCTGTCTTCCCTCCCCCCCTTTTTGTGGTCTCCCTTTACTTTTGTGAATTAGCATCATCAGGCGGAGGAGCAGTGGCACCGGAGCAGGAGGGAGCTGCATCCCACATGGCCCTGGAGGGCGAGACTACGGACTCCGATTTCACCAGTTGGGTCGTAGGGCGAGGGGAGCTCCACGGCGGGGACAGGAGCTGACACCAGTGATGCAGACTCGTCCTCTGATGGGAGCTCCCCTGCGGTGGCGGGCCCATCTGTGCCCCCCGCATCTACAGGTACAGCCGCCACCACCCCCTCCAGCACCGCCCTCCCAGCAGCCCCTCAGCCTTTGCCCTGTGCCCGCTCACCCAGGGGGGTGGGCATCACCTTCGCCCCAGGCACCTCAGGCCCTGCCCCAATCACCCCTGCTGCCCTCAGTGAGGAGGCCATTGACCTCCACCACTGTTGGGCAGTCTACCATTTGGAATGCCATCCAGGGTGTAGAGAGGCAGTTGCAACAAACCAATGCATTCCTGGAGGGCATTAATTCTGGTCAGGCAGCCCTTCAGCAAGCTTTTCAGACTCTGGCCTCAGCACTGATGGCAGCCATTGTCCCTGTCTCTAGCCTCCCCCCTCCAACTTCCTCCACCCAGATCCACACCCCTGTACCTCAGCCTATCCCAAGCACACCATCAGACCAGCATGCACACACCTCAACACACAAAGGAAGCTCAGCAAACATATGCACCACACATCCCACAGGCACTCACGCAAGCATCACACACATGCAGACATACCAACATCCACTGCCTCCACTGTGTCCCCCTCCTCCTCGTCTCCCTCATCCCTCCCAGTCTCGTCACCACTCACGCCTGCATGCACTACATCTTCAGCCACTACATCCATCACCAGCACACCCACCACCACACCCCGCTCACGTGCAGTCACCACCCCCACTACCATTCACACATCCCCTGTGACCTCTCCCAGTGTGTCTGTGAGCCTACCTCCCAAGGTACACAAACACAGCCACACACACACCCAACAGCCATCCACCTCACGACAGCCTCCAGCTCATGCACCTTCACCCAAAGTCACCAAACGTACACCTCCTACGACCACTACCTCTTCCTCCACTCCCAAACCCCCTCCATCTACCCGTCCCAGTGTTCCTAAGAAACTTTTCCTGGCCAGCCTTGACCTCTTTCCCTCACCTCCCCCACCCCGTCAGTCTCCTAGGGCCCGACTCTCCAGGTCCCAACCTAGCACCTCAGCCACAACATCGGCGGGACCAGTGGTGCCAGTAGTCACCGGATTATGGAGTGCACCAGGCAGCAGGGCAGGCAGTGTGGCAAGGAGCCACAGCACGGACAGTCCCCCACCTGTCAAGCATCAAAAGTTAGCCAATGTCCAGCGGGAGAGAGGGAAGACACCAGCCACCAAAGCCGCTCCCAGGGGGACTTGTGGGAGTGTGGAGTTAGCTGCAACACCATCCAAGGTGGGGAAGGGCACGAGAAAACCAGCAAGTCTGGGAAGATCAGCACGGCGGAGAAGACCGCCATCAGCCCCACTGGCCCAGACAGGACCGCCAGCAGCAGCCCCTCTGCCAAGGAGCTGGCCAGCAGCAGCCCTGCTGCCCCAGACAGGACCGCCAGCAGCAGCCCGGCTGCCAAGGAGCCGACCGCCATCAGCCCCACTGGCCCAGACAGGACCGCCAGCAGCAGCCCGCTGCCAAGGAGCCAACTGCCATCAGCCCCACTGGGCCAGACAGGACCACCAGCAGCAGCTCCGCTGCCAAGGAGCCGGCCAGCAGCAGCCCCGCTGCCCCAGGCAGGACCGCCAGCAGCTGAACAGCTGCCAAAGACACCGCCGCAACAAGCACCGCTGCCAAGGACACCGCCGCCACAAGCACCGCTGCCAAGGACACCGCCACCACAGGCACCACTGCCAAAGACACCGCCGCCACTAGCACCGCTGCCAAAGACACCGCCACCACAAGCACCGCTGCCAAAGACACCGCTGCCACAAGCACCGCAGCCAAGGACACCGCCACAACAAGCACCGCTGCCAAGGACACCGCCGCAACAAGCACCGCAGGCCCATGAGCGCCAAAAGCTCTGACACTACTGAGGCCACCATGAGCAGGATGAAGCACGCTGGGCACAAGGTCCCCTCCAGAACCAGTGGAGAAAGACATCCACTACCTCAGTCCTTGGCAGGATGAAGCATTCTGGGCACAAGGCCCCCTCCAGAACCAGTGGAGAGTTACATCCACTACCTCAGTCCTTGGCAGGATGAAGCACTCTGGGCACAAGGCCCTCTCCAGAACCAGTGGAGAAAGACATCTACTACCTCAGTCCTTGGCAGGATGAAGCACTCTGGGCACAAGGCCCCCTCCAGAATCAGTGGAGAATGTTATCCACTTGAGAGAGTGAAGCAGTGGGCAACCCACCCACTGTAGAGACTTGAGAGACTGTGGCTTTGCACTCCCCAGGATTGAACAGTGGGCAACCCACCCACTGTAGAGACTTGAGAGACTGTGGCTTTGCACTCCCCAGGATTGAACAGTGGGCAACCCACCCACTGTACAGACTTGAGAGACTGTGGCTTTGCACTCCCCAGAATTGAACAGTGGGCAAACCACCCACTGTAGAGACTTGAGAGACTGTGGCTTTGCACTCCTGTCAACACCTGGGCAGTGCACGCTCTATTGGCGGCTAGAATGCAAAAACCCAGCACTCTCAAAACAACGCAATTTATGCATTGTGCTGATATGTTGTTGTTTAACCTTTCGCATTGCAGAGTTTAATCCTGAAGACTTATTTTTAATGTGTTCACAAATACTGTTCATTTGCTATGTATTGCTGCAGGCTTTCAGAGTGTGTTAGGGTGTGGTCACTTTCCAGGGCCTTCCAGAGACTTTCCCTGCAGCATGCCTGGGTGTGGTTGTGGGCTGGGCCAAGACTCTATAAAAGGGAGCCAGCCCAGCTCCAAGTGCTCACTATTCAGAGGTCCCGGTGCAGAGCAGCAGCTACTTCCTGAGCTCCTGTCCCGGTGGCCTATTTGATCTTCCAGGCCTCTGCCCTTCATTCTTCATTGGTGATCGTTGTTCTTTGCGGTAAGACATTGGTTGGGCTGACCTCCCGACGCCGTTATCGAGAACTTTCATATTCTTGGCCTAATTCTTTAATGATTAACAGATTACTTTGCGCGCTACCATTTCTTGACATTTGCATGGTGGCTTGCGAATCGGCAAGACGCGCGATTCGTTTCATGCTGATTTGATCTTATTATTCATTGCGCGCTAGCACTTCTTGACATTTGTATGGTGGCTTGCGAATCGGCAAGACGCGCGATTCGTTTCATGATGATTTGACTTTGTTATTCATTGCGCGCTACCACTTCTTGACATTTGTATGGTGGCTTGCGAATCGGCAAGACGCGTGATTCGTTTCATGATGATTTGACTTTGTTATTCATTGCGCGCTACCATTTCTTGACATTTACATGGTGGCTTAAGAATCGGCAAAAGACGCGCAATTCGTTTCATGATGATTTGACTTTGTTATTCATTGCGCGCTACCATTTCTTGACATTTACATGGAGGCTTAAGAATTGACAAAAGACTCGCGATTCGTTTCATGGTGCTTTAATCTTGTTATTCATTGCGCGCTGTTATTTTTGGGCATTTACTTCGTGGCTTACGAATCGGCAAGACTCGCAATTCGTTTAATGGTGATTTAACCTTGATATTCATTGCGTGCTACCATTTCTTAACATTTTACATGGTGGCACTCGAATCAGCAAGACGCACGATTCTCTTCTCGAGCTTTATCCATGTTGTTCATTGTATGCCATTTATTCTAAGACATTTATTAGGTAATATTCGAGTTGACAAGTTGTGTGATTTGTTTCCTGAATCCATATTGTGTTATTCATGGTGCACAATCCTTTTATGGTGTTTACTATATATATGAAAATCTGCAATGTGCGCAATTCGTGTTGAAACATTTCAAGAGAACACAGAAGACCAGAGTTTCTAGATGTAATATTGCATGGTCCTAGTATGCATTCTCAAAAAAGGATTGATATGACTGGTTTAGAACATATTTAGAATGTTTTCCTGATTCTCATGTAAAGGAAAGTACTTGAATTTGAAAGTTTCATTTAATCCATCTTGATTCCCTTACAGGTATCCGGCCATCTTGAAACTTAGTCATTTTAAGCCTAATTCTTAGGTTGTTACTGTTTTCAGAATGACTAGGCTTAGAGTCATAGGGGGTCATTCTGACCCTGGCGGTAAATACCACCATGGCGGAGGTTGGCGGTAGCACCGCCAACAGGCTGGCGGTGCTCCGCCGGGCATTCTGACCGCGGCGGTACAGCCGCGGCCAGAAGTGGAAAGCCGGCGGTGTACCGCCGACTTTCCGCTGCCCATGGGAATCCGCCATGGCGGCGCAGCTTGCTGCGCCGCCATGGGGATTCTGACACCCCATACCGCCATCCTGTTCCTGGCGGTTCGCCAATGGCATGGGCACTGCAGGGGCCCCCGTAAGAGGGCCCCACAAAGAATTTCAGTGTCTGCTTTGCAGACACTGGAATTCACGACGGGTGCAACTGCACCCGTCGCACCTTCCCACTCCGCCGGCTCCATTCTGAGCCGGCTTCCTCGTGGGAAGGGTGTTTCCCGCTGGGCTGGTGGGCGGACTTTCGGCGGTCGCCCGCCAGCCCAGTGGGAAACCCAGAATGACCGCCGCAGTCTTTTGACCGCGGTACAGTCTTCTGGCGGTTCCCGCTTGGCGGGCGGCTACCGCCGCCCGCCAAGCTTAGAATCAGGGCCATAGTCTAGTATTGATTTCATGAGATGTAATTTTCATATTGTGTGTTTTAACCTTTTTCTTACTACAGGTCTCCTTCCCAGCTGCTCCCTTCCTAATCCCCTCTTCCCCTCTTGAACTCTCTTAGCCTCTGTGATTTATCTATCAGAGTTTTGGAGTTGTTCAGTGGTGGACCTGTTGGGAACGTGCGCAGACCCTGAGGATCTGGTGACTCTGATAACTCCCCAGGATTGAACAATGGGCATGGGCCCCCTCGTGGATTTAACGTTGTCCACTCAACCGGCTGAGGTGCCCCCCTTTTCCTTCCCCCTGAGGTGCCTGTTTTATTTCTATCTGATACCCCTGCAGTGTTCTCTCCGTCTTGTTTGGGTATCTTGTGTAGGCCTCGCCCATGCATTTGGGGCCCAGTGGTCCACAGACTTTAATGGTGGAATACCTTGGACTAATATTATTGGTGTATATATTTGTTAATAGTGTATGTATATTTTTTGAATACTGAATTTGATTATATTACAATCGTTCACCTTATTTCCTTTTGTCTTTGCATTCTTCCGGGGGGACTTGGGGGCGTAACTGTAATGTATCATGCTGTATTAGTGTGTGTGTTGTCGTGGGTGAGGGTGGTGGGGGTGTTGTGTGCTGCGTGCGTGTGTCACTGTTTTTTCCCTCCCCTCTCCCCTGTGTCGTAGGTGCAGTACTCACCGTGGTCTTCACCACCGGCATTCGTGCTCCTGGTAGAGGAGCAAGAAGATAAAGGCTGGAAAAATGTGGAGCTCTGGTTCCATGGCGTCCTGGTTTCTCGTGGGGTGTGCAGAGGTGAGCGTTTTCCCTTCGAAGTCCTGTTTCCACTGTGTTTTTGTTCGCGGTGAATCAGCCCCGGAAAAGGTGGCGGGTTGGTAGGTTGTAATGCTGTGGGCGGTACATTGTCCTCCGCCTGTCTGTTGGCGGTGACCGCCACAATGTTTGTTTGTACCGCCGTGGTGGTCGGAGTGTTAAAGTGTCTGTCTATGTTGGCGGTTTTCGCCACGGTCGTAATTCAATTTTTTTTACTGCCGGCCTGTTGGCGGGCTTACCGGCGATTTAACACCGACCGCCAGGGTTGTAATGACCACCTGTGTGTTGTGTATACCAACGGTAGGGGTGTTGCTGGTATTGACCAAGTGTATCCTCTGTCTCTCCCCCCCATTTTTGTTTTGTCGCCCTGTCCTTGTGTGCATCATCTGGCGG